>NC_137605.1:53384410-53399410 GCF_963280865.1 Gymnoscopelus braueri
TGTTTTTTTTGTAGGGTTTTAAAATGTTACGCTGTAACGCTGTGATGCAGCGTTAGAGAACGTTTGCCTATTAATGACATGCCATAATTGGGAGTCCAGGTTGAAAGTGGTTTTAAACGAATACACTTCAGCAGATTTCACCGGGTCACTAGTTTGGGTTTAACTTTGCCGGATCAGGGGTGGTCGTGGAAACATTAACTGTGGGGGAACAAAGTTGAGTTTTGGGACATAAAATGGTTGACACATTTTTAGATGAGGCGTTACTGTCACTTGTGTGTTGGAGATATGTACGCGCATGTCATTTTTTAAATTAAATGAACTGACTCTTATCCAGAGCGTCTGAATACAAATAACTAGATCTCTCAACCCTTTTCATTTCAATGACCCCTAGTTTAATATCCATTAGGCCACAGACCCTCTTGTGATATGTTATCTATCTCTGGGACCCAGTGTTTAGTCTCTGGCTCCCATTTGGTTCCTATATAAGTATCAATCGTTTAGCCGGAGACCCCCCTGGAATCCCATCAAGGACCCCTGGGTGGGTCCCCGGACCCCACGTTGAGAACCACTTGAACCAGAGCACTGTTTCCCATGTTTGGGTCACAAACCAATTGTTATGGGTCGCGAGTAAATATCCCCTTTTTTCATTTCCTACATTTAAAAAATATATATATTATTTCAAAATATTTTTTAAAGTTTGAACAAAAAAAAGCACAACTTTTCATAAATTAAAAACAATTCCAACATCTTTTAAAATATTTAATAAATAAAAAATAAATTGATTCATTAAAAATAAATGTATTTAAACATTTAAGAAGTAGTGAGAATAGCAGATCCACTCGCAGTTTGTAGATCTGCTAATTATCACTATTTTGGGTCCTGGGCAAGCGTCTAATTTGGGGTATTTTGGGTCTCGAGCAAAAAAGTTTGGGAACCAGCGAACTTAGAGGGCAGGCTTCAGTTCCTAGAATACAAGGGTCCATCCTCTCTCTCATTGATCCATTCATGCACTGCATGGGAGCGGGTGTCAGTCCAAACATGGAGCTGAGAGGGTGGAGAGATCAGATGTGACATTAATGTGACAGACAGGATGACACACCAGGCTCTGTTCAACGTCGGTCAGAACCAGTATAGAGGATAGTTGAACGGTTGCATCCGCACATTGCTTACACAAAAACAACACGACAGTTCACACTCACAATGGGTAAGTGGACTCGGTTATAACTTGAATCAATAAACGGTATATTACTGTAAATAATTGGTGCGTTTGTGTGTATATAAATTTCTCTTTTTTTTTAATTATTATTGTTTATTGACCTTTCAGCATGATGACAGTTTTATGGACTGGAAAAAGTTAATGAGTTTTGATGATTACAATAAAAACATCAAGCAAAAAAGCAACAACAAAAAATGAAGAAAGAATACAATTCAAATATAGACCAAAATATAAAATGTGCAATTATCTAAGCTAAAATACAATAACCCCATAAAAAGCCTAAGATCTAAACTTAGCTGTCATATTACTGTATGAATTAATTTATAGTATATGGTGTGAGTGTGTGTATTAGGCTACTATTACTGTGTATAATAATTGCTGTTGTGTATATGGATATGGATATGTGAAAGGGTATGTTTACACCATCAGGGTTGGGACAGCGCCTCTCGTTAGATTAAAAATAAGTTTAATCAATTTTAAAAAGGCTTCCTAACAAGCTAATACAATCTTTTCTCCAGCTTCAGACAGTTACCTTAAAAATGGCTGGTCAAGGTTGATCCGACGATAAAACAAAAACATGTTGCATTACTTTTAATCCGTTTTCACAAGGACTTTGACATCAAACATTTACTTTGAATGATTTGTAGAGGATGTTGAAAGTTATCATTAGGCTTGGATTTGCTGGGGTATATGGTGGGAATCCATGCCTCTGCTTTTGATATCCCCCTCTGGTCATTCTTTTTTCTTACTTTTTTTGTAGACAATTATTTAATTTTTACCCCCTTTTCCCAGTTGTGTAAAGTAACTACTGTAGATACATTTACTCAAGTACTGTACTTTAGTACAATTTTGAGGTACTTTTACTTTACTGGAGTATTTCCAATTTTCAATACTTTTACTTCTACTCCACTACATCTCAGAGGCAAATATCGTACTTTTACTCCACTACAATTATTTGAAAACGTAGTTACTAGTTAACGTTGCAGATGTAAATGAGTATATTATAAAACATACATTAACCACTTTAACCCTGTTTTATACATAGGCTATTTGTAAATAGCCGATCTACAAGCTCACAAAGCGTCGCGATGCGACGCGTTGTGAGCTTGCAGATCTGCTATTTTCAAACATTTTTGTACTTTTACTTTTGGTACTTTAAGTATATTTTGATGCCAATACTTTTGTACTTTTACTCAAGTAACATTTTGAACACGGGCCTTTAACCTGTAACAGAGTATTTCTACATCGCAGCATTAATACTTTTTCTTAAGTAGAAAATGTGAGTACTTTTCCCACCACTGCCTTTTTTCTCCCCAATTTAGTCGTTACGCCAATTAATTCCTCCATTTCTGTGTCACTGCTTCCGTCAGACTGAATTAAATGCATTTCTTTTTGGGAACCACAAATGTGGTGCAGGGCTGAGTGAGCTAGCTTCAGATGGAGCTTCTCCATCACAGAATAAAACTAAAACATGCTTATGTAATACTGATTTGTATTGGTTTGTATAGAGTGCAACTCTCTGCATGAATGCTGCCTGAGACATGGTCCTCACTCTCATGTGGTCTGAAAACTCACCACCTCTTCATACTCCACTTCTCCCCTATAGCACTCCTCTCTAGGCCTGTCACAGTTATTACATAATCGTCTAATCGCAATTATTGGAGATAATCGCAATTATTTTTGCATAATCGGCATAATCGTTTCCATGTTAAAAAAAAATCACACATTTTCAAATATTAAAAATAGCTTTGTGACGCGTTGTAAGCTTGTAGATCAGCTATTTCTGCTACTTTTAATGTGTATAAAATTATTAAATGTCTTATCATTTCACTTTTTATATATTTAAGTTATTTGTCCTGCCCTGTGCAATTTTTGATTACGATGCATAAAAGGCAAACAGAATTTTGTATTCCATGTGTTCCAATGTTCAATCAATGCCAAGCACACAATTAAATCGTTAATCACAATTATTTGAGTGACAATTAATCGTAAACTTAAATTTGCAATCGTGATAGGCCTACTCCTCTCTCCTTGTATGACTTCTTGTTACCTTTTGATAGATGCTAGTTCAGTTAATGTTAATTGTTCATCTGTTCGTGTTATTTAGATTCGTTTTTTCTTGACCACAAATGCTGAGAATGTTATTTAGATATGATGCTATAGAGTGACAGATGTTAGGTTTGATATTTACCATGGTATCCTAGTTTCTTGGAAGCACTACATCATTATGTATGCACTCTCACACTCTCTGATTTCTTACTTGTCACTCTGGATGAGAGGGTCTGCTAAATGCCTGAATTGTAATTGTCTTTTACAATTCAGGCATTTTGCAGTTGAATGCATTTTTTCTGCTGCGTTGTCTTGTTGCTGTACCTGCTGTTGGCTGAAACAACAGCATCCCTCCTTGATTATGAGTGACGTACTTTGTTTGTGACGGAATTTGTCCCATTTCTGGTTTTGCACCAGCTCTGATAACGATAATGCTTTCTGACTAAAGCCTGTCACTGAAGGGTTTGTATTGATTTTATTGATTACTCACAGAATACGGTTACATGTCACGGTGGGCTCATGTTTGACTTGCTATTTTTAGTCTTGCTTTGTGGTTTCAGTTGGAGTTATTGATCAGTAATATAACCTGCAGTTTATTGACCTGTTCATACTGCACCCCATGATCACTGAGTGAACAATCACTGGATAAATGCACACACACAAAAAAAACCTGTCCAATATCATTGTAACATACTCAAGAAATACTAGTTATAGATTTTTTATCTTAACCAGGCTGGGAGGCAGAGATGATGGTTTTGCCCCTGTGTGTGTGTGTGTGTGTGTGTGTGTGTGTGTGTGTGTGTGTGTGTGTGTGTGTGTGTGTGTGTGTGTGTGTGTGTGTGTGTGTGTGTGTGTGTGTGTGTGTGTGTGTGTGTGGCTGTGTGCGCGTGCACGCGCGTGCGTGTCGGTATAACTCTTGAACCGTAGGTCGTACAATAAAAAAAAATCGTTCTTTTCTTTTCTCCTGGATTCCTTGGACCATGAAGCAAAATCATGAACTCTCAGATCATCCACAACATTTGAATCACACATTGACGGGCCGTTAAACAATGCAGAGCCAAAAGCGATTTCACTTAGATCCACAAATGCTGCAAATGCTGCAAATGTCACTGTTTGTTGCAGAAACCTGAGGAATTTTAATCATTTGAGAGTCACGTGACAATGGGCATCAAACAGGGTTTTGATATTCCATCCTGTTTGTGATTTCTAACAAATGTTGAGGGGCTTCTATTGAGACTACTTTCAAAAGCACTTTGACTTCTGTTCTTAAGAGGTGCCACAAAAGCAAACAAGTGGTCACGTACAGTATATGTCTTACAAACACTATTTCCCTCGGCAGCTTCCTCTGGTTCTGATGGCTGAAACCCATGACTTACACAGCCCTGGCTAGGCAACCCAGCCTAGTTATAGTGATGTGATTTATTATTATTGATTAATATACTGATCCAGTGTAGATCCAGTGTGGGTTATTAATGTACTGATCCATTGTAGACAGTGTTGCCATGTCTGCTTATTATAAGTGACTTTGGGCGTGGGTCTTTTCTGTCAAGTCTCTTAGTAAATATTGGTGGATGTGTAGTTTCTTATTTGGGCTTGCTGTCTCATGTTGTTTAAACCCGTCGTTCTCAAACATTTTCATGTCAAGGACCCCCAACTTAATATGTATTTTTCCAACGGACCCCCATTTGAAAACATTGTGTGCCAGGGGAGGGACCCCTATACACGATTCTTTTGTATTTAAAATGTTTCAAACATATTCCAAATATTTAACGTTTTTATTTTCAAGATTTTACTAAAAACAGCAGATCTACAAGCTGCACGACGCAACATGATGTATACAGGGTTAAAGTGGTTCAACTGATTTTTTAAATGCGATAATAACTCATTTTGCTGGAGACCCCCCCCCCCCCGTGTGTGTTTCTCTCGCAAAATCTGGCAACGCTGATTGTAGAGAAATTATTTAGCACTGTACGACCCAGTAGTGTGAACAGGTTATCAGTACTGTATGACCTAATGTAAACAGTGTGCATACTATACTGTACACTGACCCAGTGTAGGTGTGGTGTTCCTGGTACAGTACTGTAGGGACACACCCAGGCCTATATCAGTTCTCTCTCGGGTCACAGAGGCTGAGCGCTGACTGACAGGTTGCATCGCTGTAGCTGCCTCAGTCTCATCCATTCCTTATTTATAGCCTGACCTGTTGTAGGTCAGGTATATGGAAACCTCATATTATGTCCAAAACTGTTACTTTCTAGGATCAAAAACAGGATCAAAAGCATCAAAAGTAGCAGATCTACAAGCTCGAAACGGGTCGCTTCGCGCCGCGTTTCGAGCTTGTAGATCTGCTACTTTTGATGCTTTTGAAGCTTTCAACGTGTTGTGTGTTGGGGAGGGGGGGGGGCATGTATGTTTGCATCTAGCTTGCACATGTGCAACACGTGTGCCCTTGTGTGTGCATGTGACTGTTTGCACTGTGTCTTTATAAATATGTATGTTCATGTAGTCGTTCTGTAGTGTCTAGCGCGTGCTTCTGTGAGCATACATTTGTGTGTGTGTGTGTGTGTGTGTGTGTGTGTGTGTGTGTGTGTGTGTGTGTGTGTGTGTGTGTGTGTGTGTCTGTGTCTGTGTCTGTGTCTGTGTGTGTGTGTGTGTGCGTGCGTGCGTGCGTGCGTGCGTGCGTGCGTGCGTGCGTGCGTGCGTGCGTGCGTGCGTGCGTGCGTGCGTGTGTGCGCGCGCTGTGGAACATTGTCACAGTGTATCTCTATGATGCATGTGCAGCCGGGTGAAAAATCTAGGTCAAAGACATCCAAGGGAAAGGTGTGATATATCTGACAGGTACTGAAATCCACAGGAGCGCACACGCACACGCACACGCACACACTGTTTTGTATTACTATACTTGTGAGGACATCAACATTTTCAAAGAATAATTTTATGAATGCCATTATTTTTTATTGCCATTTTTAATCGCAAGCCTAAAGCCGAAAAATAACTTGTAGATCGGCAATTTTTTGGTGTACGACACCGGCACGAAACTAAGTGTAAATCTGGTATAATTCTAATCCTAACTCCAAAACGTAACTTCTGAATGTCTCATTTTAAACCTAACTCCAACCTGAATTCCTAATTGTAAACGTATCCCTAAAAAAATCTATGTCTATTTCTCATATTCTACTATACTTGTGGGGGCCTTTGGCCCTCACTATAGTAATACAAACATACAAACATACAAACACGCACGCACGCACGCACGCACGCACGCACGCACGCACGCACGCACGCACGCACACACACACACACACACACACACACACACACACACACACACACAGGTACAATAATACTGCCAACATGGTCTCTTCAAATACTGTAACGCGACTTTACGCTTTCAAATTGCGTTCAGTGCATATTATGCTAAAGCGTATATGCCGAAGTCCAATTAAACAAGGCAGGTTAAATATAAAGTCCAGTTTGATAAGCCTGTCTTCATCTTGTTTATTCGGCCATAGTACCTATTTGATGCACACACACACACACACACACACACACGTACAGTACATGCACACACACACTAGCTTGTTTACTAGCTTCAGCCGCTCGCCAAAGGATCGTGAGGGACATCCACATGGTACTCATGGACAATTTACCTTGGTGGTTAGTAAAGTGGCAAAAGCTATCCAGAAGTGAGTTACTTTGCACGCACACACACTATATTGGAGTGCTGAGTGCATTATATCTCATATGGCTCAATATTAATTGATAATATTGTTGCTATCGTTGCTCCTATTTCCATTTTCTAACCTTTTGTGTTTTTTCGTAAATTAATGCCCTACGACGTGATCATACCAGAGCGTCACACAAAAGCCTCAAAAGTAGCAGATCTACAAGCTCGAAACGCGGCATGAAGCGGCGCGTTTTGAGTTCTACTTTTGCTGTTTTTGAATTCGAATCCTGAAAAGTTTTGGACATGAGGTTTCCATATTCCATATACATATTCTCAGTCACATACTGTATTCTTGGAAATGTAACATCAAATTAATATAATTAATTTAAAATTAACATAATTTTACAATAAAAGCTATAAAATGCCTAAAAATACCTTAATTTCTCTGAATCTAATAGCAGAAGTAATTGAAACTGATGGCCTTATCGTGAACCTATTTTTTACATTGTGTTGAGAAATGTTAAAGATTATAAGAAAACCTTATGAAGGTAACAGCAGTGGTGTAAAGTAGTAAAGTAAAGTACATTTACTCAAGTACTGTACTTAAGTAAAACGTTTTGGTACTTTTACTTTACTGGAGTGTTTCCAATTTTCTATACTTTTACTTCTACTCCACTACATCTCGGAGGCAAATATTGTACTTTTTCTCCACTACAATTATTTGAAAACTTGAGTTACTAGTTACTTTGCAGATTAGTACATTATAAAACATGCGTTAACCACTTTAGCCCTATTTTATACCTAGGCTATTTGAAAATGGCCGATCTACAAGCTCACAACGCATTGCGATGCGACGCGTTGTGAGCTTTTCAAACATTTTAGTACTTTTACTTTTGGTACTTTAAGTACATTTTGATGCCAATACTTTCGTACTTTTACTCAAGTAAATTTTGAATTCCGGACTTTTACTTGTAACAGTACTTCTACATTGCAGTACTTTTACTTAGGTAAAACATTTGAGTACTTTTTCCACCACTGGGTAACAGTGAGGAAAATAGCTATGTTGATACAGTGTCCAAACAAATTCTAGCAGGAATCGTCATAAAATTTGGTAACAAAAAATGGTGGAAATCATCATCAGTTGATGTTCTAAATATTATGATGATATGAGTGTTTCGTATTAATGTCTGTCTTCCCTTCCTGGATTGAAAATGTGTTTTTGCTGCTTGTGAAGAAAGCAGATCTGTTTGTTGTGCTGCATGTGAACATACAGCAGGTCGTTGATCTTTTGGGGAGAAGAGAAATAAAACAGCAAATCTGATCCGTTTCTCAAATGTCCGTTTCTTTATGCTGACCAGTGTCCAGTGTCCACACTGTTATTTGCACGTTATCAGATCGGATTTGTGTATTCAGACATCGTCGACGTCACGTGTCTGCACTGGTTGCTGTGGTAACGACATAGGCGTGCAGTGAATAGGCCTGCTGCTTAATTTATACGAGATTGTTGCTCACTGAAAATAACCAGATCTCAAGCTCACAATGTGTCAGGATACGACGCATTGTGAGCTTGTAGATCTGCTGTTTTCGGCGAGTGACGCCGTCATACGACAAAGTATTAATCAGTCTTCAGTGTCCAAGTGTCCAGGCTGAAACACGTCTTTAGAAATCAGATTTGAATTGCATTTCAAACCGCCTAGGAATTTGGTTCAAATCTGATTAGCAGAAATATGTTTCAGTTTGTTTTTTCTTTCTGTTCAGACTTGATAAAAACCAGTCTGATTCCAATCTGGATCGGCAAAAAAATCGGATTTAGGCTGCCAGTCTGAACATAGCTAGCCTATATGAGACACAACTAGCAGCTTGCAGCAATAAGTTATGCTACAGTCTTACTGTGGAGGACTATGTCCATTGGATTCTTTCTCGGTATGTTAGGCCGGCTGTGCAGACACAGTATGCCCCAGTTCACCCAAAAATAACGTTTTTTTTGTCTATCGATTAGTCACCCCATGGAGACTTGAATTCATGGATATTTTTTTGTTTTTGTCGCATTCCTAAGGCAATAATTTCATGACCAGCGGACCGGCAGGCAGCAGTTCCGGTAGGAGACACAAAGGAGACTCTTTGTGTCTCCTACCGGAACCGCTGCCGGTCATCAAATGATTCGCTTAGGAATGCAAAAAAACCCCCAAAAATATCCATAAATTCAAGTCTCCCTGGGGTGACTAATCGATAGAAAAAAAAGTCATTTTGGGGGTGAACTATCCCTTTAAGCTTAATTTACGATGCTGAAAATAGCTGATCAACAAGCTCACAAGGGTCGAAAAGCCACACATTTTAATGCTGTCAGCGCAGCACAGTGGGAAGCTGTGACCCGTATGTGTGACTGTGCTTTAAAATCAGTCTTCAGTCAGCTCTGTGAAGAAACAAGCCTTCCTCTATTCTCTTCTAAATGAACTAGATACAACTGTCCAGCTACACACTCCTGGCTGCACGAGCTTTCTCTCCTGTGTCTTTCCCGCACTGTCTCCCTCTCAACTGTCCAACTGTCTGTCTCTCCAATACTGTCTCCCCCCCAGCTTTCCTACTGCCTGTCTCTCCTACACTGTCTCTCTCTCAGATTTCCTATACTGTCAGTGTCTGTCTCTCCTACTCTGTCTCTATTCTCTCTCAGCTGCCCTATTGTCTGACTCATACAATGGCTAGTGTGCACTTGTTGTAAGTTAATAGATAGATAATAGATAAATAGAATAAGTGTTGCCTGTATGTAAAATGTAAATATGACTTGTGACTGACTTGTCATATTGATTATTGATAGTGTGTCAAGGAGTTATATTATAATTTTGAATTTTTTTTCGGTTTTTATTTTTACTATTTTTACTTAAAGTAAAAATTACATTTCTGTATGGTTGGAATTAGTTCTTAAAGCGGGTTTATTAGTTGTAGTGTTACTTTAACTTTTTTATTGGGGTATTTGTCAGGGGCAAGATTCAAAAACGTTTAAAAAAAGTTATTGTGTAATAAAACAAGATATGACACAGTCATATTATACCAGGTTGCGGCATGGCTATTTTCAAATAGCCGACAGTTAAAGGAGAATTTTGGACTAAAGTTTTCTTACCTTTTCTATGACGTTATGATATCTTAGGATGAATGGTACAGTAGAAAAATTTCATAACTCCACCCCTGAGCGCCACAGCTTAAAAGGTGCGCGGATAGGCCTTAGGTTAGATCACATATTTTAATAGCTTTTTAAAAAAAAAATTACTATGCAACCAGTGTTTTGTCACTATGAACGTCAGATCTCACAAAAAAAAGCTATTAAAATATGTGATCTAACCTAGGCCTATCCGCGCTCCTTTTAAGCTGTGGCGGCTCAGGGGTGGAGTTATGAAATTGTTCTACTGTACCATTCATCCTAAGATATAACGTCATAGAAAAGGTAAGAAAACTTTAGTCCAAAATTCTCCTTTAAGTGGTCATGTGACCTATATTTGCTTCTTTTGGGCTTGTTTTCCTAGACCTGGTTGCTTATTTCTCTCACTAAACATGGCAATGTTGAGGAACAGCACCACTAGCAATACATACAGTGGCCGAACACAGTATTGTGGGTCGTCTTTAGATCCAATATTCTGAGAGGACATTGAGCCCTCATTGGCTAAATGACCAGCCAATGAGGAAAAGTCACGCAAAAGGACCAGCCAATGAGGAAAAAGTTTAGTAGCGAGTGAAGATATAGACCAGGTTTGGCAACCTGGTAAAAACAAAACATCATACCATTTTTCAAAATGGAAGATAGATTTCATAATCACCCAAAATACAGCCTAGTATTTTGGGTGATTGTGAAGAAATTGACAAAGACAAAAAATGACATTTTCCCTATGCATTTAGTTTGTTTTATAAACGCAATACAATTTCAGTAATGTTTTTTGTTCCCCCCACATCTAGTTTTTGTTATTTCGTTAACCATAACCATGTGTGTCCTATTGCAGCTCGTCTGCGTAGGTACTCAGAGGCTATGACCCTCCCAGATTCCTTCATCCAGAAACAGCAGCTAGACGCCAGCATGGCCGACACCTTCCTGGAGCATCTGTGTCTCCTGGACATCAACCAGGAGCCAATCACAGCCCGCAACACCAGCATCATCTGCACCATTGGTGGGCGCCACAGCCAATCAGCTGCATCAATTTGAAGCTGGGGGGGGGGGGGGTTAGGGCAGAGCAACGGTTCACTCAAACATTCACAGTAGTGTGTCTAGGGGCAGATCATAGCCGAAAGGAAACGCATATGAAGGTGTCGTGTGTGTTCCAATTTCATATTGGCTGCCGAGCCAATTAAAAAAGGTTTGGGAAAAATGTACTGGAACAGGAAACAGACATGCCACCATGTGGGGCTGCAGTTATGCACACAGCCTACTGTACATTCACAATACAGGGATTCATTTGATTACATTTCATTATCAAACATTCAGCTTTAAAACAAGACATGGTCTAAGGCTTCCCTGACCATTCTAAACCCCCCGCCTCTCTCTCTCTCTCTCTCTCTCTCTCTCTCTCTCTCTCTCTCTCTCTCTCTCTCTCTCTCTCTCTCTCTCTCTCTCTCTCTCTCTCTCTCTCAGGTCCTGCATCTCGTTCCATCCCAAAGCTACAAGAGATGATAAAAGCAGGAATGAACATCGCTCGTCTCAACTTCTCCCATGGATCACATGAAGTATGTGCGTGTGCGTGTGCGCGTGCACGCGTACGTGCGTGTGTGTGCGTGTTTGTGTGCCGGCGTTCGTGCGTGCGTGTGTGTGTGTGTGTGTGTGTGTGTGTGTGTGTGTGTGTGTGTGTGTGTGTGTGTGGTGGTTGTATTTGTGCCTGTGTACTGAGTGTATGTTGTGTGTGTGAGTGAGTGCGTGTTGTACTAGTGCACTTGTACTGAGTGTTTGTGATGTGTGCTGTATTAGTGCACGTGTGCTTAGTGTGTGTTGTGTTGCTGCAGTACCACGGTGAGACCATCAAGAACATCCGCGAGGCAACGGAGACCTTGACCTCTGACCCCCTCTACTACAGACCCGTCGCCATCGCCCTGGATACCAAGGGACCCGAGATCCGCACGGGATTGGTCAAAGGGGTGAGGAGGAGCTCTGTTGTGATTGGCTGCTCACTTATAGTGCACACCTTACTCACAACACACCACAACACAACACAACACACAACACACAACACACAACACACAACACAACACAACGCACACACTGTTTCCTCTTCTGTTTGTGCAACAGTAGCTACCGTAAGCTTTTATTTTGAACATATTTAATTGGATATTTTGGAAAAACAGTAGGGTTTTCAATTTTTCGAATCAGTTAGACTCTTAACTGATTCTAAAAATGTAAATAATAAAATCACAATCAATAATAAAAACAATGGAGCGATTTAGAAGCACTTTATAAGAAAACTAACCCTTATACAGTATGTTGATTTAACTTTAGTACATGTGTTTGATTGTTGGACATGCGTTCATGGGAGGTTATAATATGGGCTTTTGACGGCCCGTCTTCCTCCCCTGTCCGGTACGGTGGACTGGTGCTGAATCTTTTAACTGAACGTACCAGCCCGTTCGTTCTGACCCACTTTCACCCCTGAGTACCTGCCTGCCAGGCGAGTACAAGTGATGGCCCCATGAAGACAAAGCCACGCATTTGCATTCATATGGGCGAGGGTCGATTGGCTGTGTGTACGCTGAGTTAGAGCACTAATCAAAAATCCAATCAAAATCAATTGATTGTCACGTCCCTATGATAGACAGGTGGAAGCTGCTCCATAGACTAGTGCAGGGGTGGGCAACTTTGATGATGGAGAGGGCCACTATATTTCCACACTCACTCCAGAGGGCCACATTGCATATACTTTCGGGCCATTCTATGTCACACAAAAGTATCTACAAGCTCTAAACGTGTCGCACTGCGAATTGGATTGGAATTGGAATCCTGAAATTTGTTTTGCTATATTTGAATTGGAATCCTGAAAAGTAAAATTTTTATTTAATTTCAAATGCATTTAGTTATACTTATGTTAACTTTATGAACTTAATACAAATACATTGGACATAAAAAAGACAATAGAATTTTAATACTAGTCATTAAGCTACTAATATAGAGTGAAGTAATTAAAGCAGGTCATGTTTGCAATTGTAACAGCTGAAATCAATAATATATCAGTATTCACCTGCGGGTCACATTAAGTGAAGGTGAGGGCCGCATGTGGCCCCCGGACCGCCAGTTGCCCATGTATGGACTAGTGGAATGCCTTTTCTTTCTTTCATTCTTTTTCCTTTATTTATTCAGGGAAGCCCATTGAGAGCAACTAAGCTCTCTTTTTCAAGGACGCCCTGATAACAACATATAAAATACATACAAAATGCATAGGTATCACTTGCCTGGCTGTGGTCCCATGCAGCTTATGAACAGATTGTGGCCGTGACGGGGGCGGTGAGTGTCCTTGATGATCCGAGTCCACTCAGCCTTGGCTATATGCAGGGGCGTGCTGGGACCAAAATTCAGCTCCGAACCGGCCCACCGTTTTGTCAACGGGGGGGGGGGGCGTTTTAACCCAGCAACCCTATGTAAATTTACACCACTGCTGAAAAACGTCCCAGCCCAACAGTAACGTAACTAATAATTGGGCCGCGCGACCCGGAAATTACCGTAATAATCCTAAAACGGGAGCTAAAAAAAGTTTTTTTTTTTTTTTTTTTTTTTTTTTTTTGGGGTGGCCCACTGGCTGTCTGGCGGCCCGTAAATGGCGCGGCCGTTCTGGAATTTTCCCGAATTTCCCAGTGGCCAGCACGTCCCTGGCTATATGCACCGCTTCCAGTGGTGGGAAAAGTACTCAAATGTTTTACTTAAGTAAAAGTTACTACACTGCAATGTAGAAGTACTCCGTTACAAGTAAAAGTCCGGATTTCAAAAATGTACTTGAGTAAAATTACAAAAGTATTGGTATCAAAATGTACTTAACTAAAGTACCAAAAGTAAAAGTACTAAAATGTTTGAAAATCGCCGATCTACAAGCTCACAACGCGTCGCATTGCGACGCGTTGTAGATCGGCTATTTTCAAATAGCCTAGGTATAAAATAGGGCTAAAGTGGTTAATGTATGTTTTATAATGTAATAATTTATATCTGCAAAGTAACTAGTTAGTTACTAAAGTTTTCAAATAATTGTATTGGAGTAAAAGTACAATGTTTGCCTCTGAGATATAGTGGAGTAAAAGTACTGAACATTGGAAATACTCCAGTAAAGTAAAAGTAGCTCAAAATTGTACTTAAGTACAGTACTTGAGTAAATGTACTTAATTACTTTACACCACTGACCGCTTCTTGTACAATGGTCCTGGAGGGAGGGGGGCTCACCTTGACAATGTGCTCCGCACCACGGCAAGGTCCATGCCTAGGAACTTGAAGCAGCTGACTTTCTCCACTGTGACGCGTTATTATGGATCCCACCGCAGTTCTAGGCAAAACCTGCTGTGATTGGCCAGTAGTCGCTGTGATAGACAGTTCTCATTTTTGCAACTATGCCTAAACCTAACCCTAACCCTAACCCTAACCTCAGCAAGACTATGCCTAAACCTAACCCTAACCCAACCCTAACCTCAGCAAGACTATGCCTAAACCTAACCTTAAAGGGGTAGTTCACCCCCCAAATAACTTTTTTTCTATTGATTACTCACCCCATGGAGCCTTGAATTCATGGATATTTTTTAGTTTTTGTCGCATTCCTTCCTTTATTATTTGATTATAATAAATGTAGCCCCATTGATTCCGGTAGGAGACACAAATGCATTTGTGTCTCCTACCGGAATCAATGGGGACACATTTATTATAATCAAATTATCGGCTTAGGAATGTGACAAAAACAAAAAAATATCTATGAATTCAAGGCTCCAGATGGTCAGTAATCAATAGAAAAAAAGTTATTTTGGGGGTGAACTACCCCTTTAACCCTAACCTCAGTAAAACAATGCCTGCAGGAGCCAATCAGACGCAGGTAAGGCGGGTCTATCCTGGTGGGATTCATAATCACGC
>NC_137605.1:53409410-53434410 GCF_963280865.1 Gymnoscopelus braueri
ACTATAGATACTAGATTAAGGACTGGTTATTCTGTTCTTTAGAGAGAGCCTCAAGCTCTCCCAAAACTGATTATTTATCCTGTGCTTTCTTGTAGGCAATGTAGATGGAGATTAAAAGACTTGCAAAGCACTACTGGAAATACCCAGAGGGGGGATGAATTTATGTTAAGCCTTGTTTAAACCTCCCCCCTTGCCTTTGTTAAATCTTCCCATAAATAAACTGTTTTATTTGCTCCAAGAAACTGACTCTGTTGTGGGATTTTTGGGAAACTCTTCCAGGGTTTTCCAGTCAGCCCCCACGACCAGCAGAATGTGTTTGTTGTGTACCAGCAGGATATGGCTGTGTACCAGCAGAATATTGTCTGTGTACCAGTAGGATATTGTCTGTGTACCAGCAGAATGTTTTGTGTACCAGATGTTAAACAGAACAACACGCCTGCTTCTGTTTTTTATTTTTCTATTTTTTTACCATAAGCCAATTAACTGTGCCTGCTTCCGTTTGGATCCACCCCCCCCCCTCCCCTCCTGTCTTTCTTTTTCTCTCCATTTCTTTCTCTCCCTCTCTGCCCGTTTCTTCCTCTCCCCCCTCTGGTTCTTTCTGTCCTTCTCTCCCCGTCTGCCCTCCATTGTTAATTTGTCTGTGTCTTTCATGTGGCAGCCGTTTCCTAAGCTGCCCCCCCCCCCACCCCTTCCTCTGTTTTTTCAATGTCAGATTGATGAGCTTTACAGGGAGGAAATGTAATAAACAACATTGCTTAATTGGTTATTGTAGGTACAAACAGTTAATATAAAGATTTTAACATGATATTAATGAGGTCCTGCACCACCTCAAGCCCCTGGTGAGTACAAGTACAAGTACACGTTCGGTATTCAACATTAAAAAGTAAAAGTACAAAGGTATTGGCATCAAAATGTACTTTAAGTACCAAAAGTAAAAGTAGGCTCTAGGCATTATGCAGAAGGTCCCATTTCACAAGTTTTCAAACCTATACAATGTATAAAAATCCTTTGAAATAGTCGATCTGCGACGCGTTGTGAGCTTGTAGATCGTCTATTTTCAAAATGCCAAAGTATATAGGTCTGAAGTGGTTCTGTAATAATAATCAAAATCTACAAAGTAGTGACTTGAAGGTTTTCAAATAATTATAGTGGAGTAAAAGTACAATATTTGCCTTTGAGATGTAGTGGAGTAGAAGTACAATTATTGACAATTGGGGGTACTCCAGCAAAGTAAAAAATATTGTACTTAAGTACAGCACTTGAGTAAATGTACTTAGTTACTTTCCACCACTGTTCAACACCATCCAGATACTCCGACTAGCTGAGAAGCTCTCAGTGACGGTGGACCACGGCCTGGTGGCCTGCATTATGGACTACATCAGCAGCAGACCACGTCAGACAGTAGGGCAGCCTGTCTGATGTGCAGCTATGAGCAACACTGCTGCTCCCCTGGGAACTGTGCTGTCACCTGTTCAACTTCCACTTTAACTGGAGTACGTGCCACCTACAGTAGTTGTCCGACTCCTCCATTGTCAGCTGTATCACGGATGACATGAGGAGGAGAAAGCCCTGGGAGAGTTTCGTAGGGTGGTTCCTTCTAGCACATTCCCCATTGCTGCTAATGATACCATACCTGCCTTAAGAGGTTTATCACACCTGCTGTTCTACCTGTACTCTAACTGGATGTTTTATCTTACGTGTTGTGTCACACGTTCTGTAGTCCCTCCTCTGCACGACATCATTAGAGCCAGCAGGGCCGGATGTCTCCCAGGTGTGAGTGATCCCAATCAGCCCAGCTGCTCCACATCGCCATCAGGGCTGCTGAGAACTGGCGCCCAACGATTGAACGTTGCCTATAGACGAATCCACAGACGCGCTGCCTGTAGGCAGCCATAGCTGCGGTGTCAACGCTCCACACCGCGACACCGCAGCAATGGCCGCCTACAGGCAGCTATACACGAATCCACAGAGCGCTTCCCTGTAGGTATGGCTCCGCCCCTTTAGGTAGCGCCGCCATTACTGCGGTGTCAATATCAGTCAGCTGCTACTACGCTGAGTGCGGTGATATTGACACCGCAGTAATGGCGGCGCTACCTAAAGGGGGCGGAGCCATACCTACAGGGAAGCGCTCTGTGGATTCGTGTATACAGGCAGCGCGTCTGTGCTAGTCTATACTGTGGTCAGTTTAGCTAGCTCCACCCTCTCTCCTCTCCACCACTGCTCCTTCTACCCACTCTTTGGATTCCCAAACCCTCTCACCATCCATAGGATCACCCCTCACACTCAGACCTCTACCGTCCCAACATAACCTTTTTTGATTTAATAAAGACCCTGTTTCCTTGTTCCTGTGTCTTTGCCTTTGGGTTCCTGGCACATTTGACTGCACACTCACTAGTCTGTACCATCCGAATAAAGGTAGAAAAGACCCCAAAAATATCTTTAAAAAAGAAAAGAGGCCCCTAAACTCCCATCACCATCCAAGGTGAGGAAGTGACAGCTACAGGTAGGCTGCTGCCGGGCCACTCTCTGGCCTCCCCACCCCTCTCCTCTCCTCTCACGTCCTTTCCTCTCTTCTCCCATCCTCTGCTCTCTCCTCTCCTCTCCTGTCCTCTCCTGTCCTCCTCCTCCTCCTCCTCCTCCTCCTCACTCAGTTGAAGATGTATAGGCCTACTGTGTTAGGAGGTCAGGTGTATCTACTCCCAGCAGATGTAGTGGGGTTGACAGTCTCTCCAGGCAGAGTGGAGGCAGAGGCATAGTAATGGCAGCCTTCTCTCTCTGGGGTATTGTAGTCTCAGGAACACATTCAGCCACTGACTGATCTTTCTTCGGCTCACCACAAAGTGACTTCAGTCCTTTGTGCCAGTATAGCCCTCAGACTCCACTGCCAAGATTGACCCCGATATGAGAAGACCTGCATTGTCTGTCACTGACTTATGGGTACTGACTCCCGCCATGTGGACTGAAGCACTTGCACAAGGAGATTGCTGAGCCTCTGTCTGTCACAGAATGTAGCCTATATATTCACTTGTCGATAGGCTGTACACAAATCCATTCTTATATTAGATTATAATCTATTGTGGGCTACATAATTCATTCAGCTTTGATAGTCTTCCAAAAGGGCTACTGTGGATATACAGATGAATTCAGTCATTCAGAGGTCCAGTGCTCAACACATATCCAAAGCCATCAGGCAGCATTTGATTTAATTCTAATTCTTAATTTAAGGAATTCTTGGTTTTATCTTATTTTGACTATTTTGATCTTATCTGTACCTCTCCTGTGTTTCAGTCTCACCGACACCTGAATTTCCATCTGGCAATCCATGCATCTGATCTAATCTTATTTTATGTTATCTTAATTTCAACAAAACGATCAAAACAGAACAATGAAATAATGGCAGCAATAGGCTCTATATTTACACAGCAGCCATATTGGAAGGAAATTGGGCCTCTTCCTTACTTCCTTCACAGGTGTTACCAATGATACTAATGAAGACTCTGTTCCACAATGGTTCTCAAACTTTTTAATTTCAAGGACCCCCATAACTCTGAGAGTGTACAAATGGAACCAAATGGACCCTTATGGGTCCATTTGGTTCCATTAGTACACTCTCAGAGTTACACACCCGTAAGGGGCCATTTGGAACCCCCTCGGAACCACGAGGGTCCCTGGACCACACTTTGAGACCCACTGGTGTCTCCATGTGAGCCAACATGCTCAACATCAGCCCCCTGACTCTGTTTGACCATGAATGGAACTGTGGAAATGGAATTAGTATTATTCAACACCTGTTGAGGAAGTAATTAAGAAGGGGCCCAATTTCTTTCCTATATGTAGATCAATTATTTGTTTACTAACATTGAGACTGGATGCACAGGTGATTGTTTCATGGAATCAATTCTCAACCTGTTGTTTCGGGGTGTGCGCACCCCAACCCCCTCTTGTGTGTTGGCTAGTGAAGCGCGCCCTAGCGAGACCTGATAGAATGGGTTACATTTGGAGCCGGTATGACGTTTGGAGCCAGTGTGACGTCGTCTGTTAAGGGGTCTATATGGCTGCTGCTGTGCATAGCGCCTATTGTGTGACAGGAATTGTGAATAAGGAAACTAACAGACGCCCCTTTGAGTCTGGGAGCAGATGACGCGCGACCCCGTACCTCCAGCCCCCAGAACCACGGTATATATTATAACTCTATGCCCCACCTCCACCTGTGATGGCCGCGTGCGTGCTGGCCGGGAACGATGATGATGATGATGATTATGGTGGGGATGATGCGGGTGCCATGGCAACAAGCCCGATTACATGCCGATCAGCCTTTAAAAAAGCTCTCTCTCCCCATTTCCTGTCAATCTACACTTTATACTATCAAATAAAGGCAGAAAAAGACCCCACAAATATCTTGGTATAAAAAAGGGAGAAAAAATAAAAGCTTATTTATTTATTTCATATAATGCGTTGCGCGCTCGTTGTGGATGTGGACGCACGAGATCGGATGTATTTAATTGAAGTGCTATTCTCGTCTGTATATAATACCCTTTTATAGCCTAGATTTAATATGAGGAGGTAATCGATGCAACTGGTTTATAATCGATGTCTGGATGGATGGATGGATGGAACAGGAACGTTCAACAAGTTCTTTTCTCAGCCTGATGATTGGCTTGAATCCAGAGATTATTTTCTTTTCATTGTTTTAACTGCGGACACGTTTCTACCAACAAAGGAGGAATATTAATCGCATGTTAAATTGTCAATGAATGTAACGGGAGAGACGATAGAAAACGGCGTCGCTCTGTCCTCCTCCGGTCCTCAGAGAAGACAATATGTCATCCTCATGACAAAGTGACAGTCGATCGGTAGTGAACGGGCGATAGAATTATAGGCTAAAGGATCGGGACATTTCGGGAGATTTTGAGGCTTTAAATCCCAAACAAAATCTGTATTTATACATTCAACATCGGTGCCGTGACAGCTCTCTCTGTGTAGCCGCTCCGTGCGACTTCTTTAAATCCGTCTTTTTTCACCCGTGCGTCTCAGGATGAAAACACGTTCCTGCCGTTTGTTTGTTTGTTTGTTTGTTTGTTTGGACTGGAAATGAAGAACGTGCCTCTGAGGATTCCCTGAAAATATGGGGTAAAAAAAAGAAATACGTGGATAAAGTTCACTTTCATGTGTCTTCTTTGTAGTTTATTTAATTGTGTCAGAGAATGAATCGGCGCGCCTCGGAGTCTCTGCGCGTCTCTGTGCTTATCTGTGTGTGCGTCCGTTACAGGACCGACCGTTACAGGACCGTCCGTTAAAGGACCGACCGTTAAAGGACCGACCGTCCCTTTCTCAGAAACCGACTCAAGTGTCCTTGTCATTCATCCACCCGTGGATGAATGTCTCTCTTTCCTCACCCTCTCTATCTCCCTCCATCACCTCTCCCTGGCTCTCTCTCTCCCTCCATCACCTCTCCCTGGCTCTCTCTCTCCCTCCATCACCTCTAGCTGGCTCTCTCTCTGCCTCCATCACCTCTCCTCCCTGGCTCTCTCTCTCCCTCCATCACCTCTCCCTGGCTCTCTCTCCCCCCGGTTCAAACCGTCCCACAGTTACATAATGACACGCGGTGACAGCAACGGAGAACCCCAGCGGGGTGAGTGGGTGAATGAATGGCTCCGAGGCAGTGATTAATTATAAGCCATTAAAGCTCCTTATTGGGTCGTCTTGAGAGAGAGAGAGAGAGAGAGAGACAGACTGGGGGAATTCAGTGCCCAAAGATGCCGGGCGTCAGTGCGCGGTGGTGGTACCCGGCTGTGATGGGGAGGAGAGGCAGGGCCTCGCCTCCAGAACAACGCTTCAAGGACGCCGAAGGAGGAATGAGTCAGAGAGTCCTGTAGTAGAGGACACAAACCAAACCCAGTCTCACACAACGCACACCAGAAAGGAGGAGAGAGACAGACAGACAAAGTGTGTGAGAGGAGTGCACCGCCGCTGGCGTCACATCAGGGGTAGAAGGAGGAGAGAGGAGCGGGGCTTTGTTGTCTCCTTCCTTCCGAGGGCACCGGGTGTGTCAGTGATGATGAGCTGACCGGACCAATCGCAGCGTGAGCGCTGTCATTAACCTTCATTTAGACACAAACAGATTAGTTGTAGGCAGTTTTCCAGACGTCTGGAGGAACAGCTACAGGTAGGCTACTGCCTGGCCACCCTCTCCTCTTCTCTCCCATCCCCTCCTCGCCTCTCCACCCTCCTCTTCTACTCTCTCCACCCTCCTCTACTACTCTCTCCTCTCCTCTCCTCTCCTCTCCTCTCCTCTCCTCTCCTCTCCTCTCCTCTCCTCTCCTCTCCTCTCCTCTCCTCTCCTCTCCTCTCCACCCTTCTCCTCTCTACTTCTCTAATATTCACTCTCCTCTCTTCTGCTCTGCTCTCCTCCAGTCTCCTTTCCTCTCCTCTTCCAGCCTCTCCCATCCTCTCCTGTCATCCCCTCTCCTCCTCTTCCTCCTCCTCCTCCTCCTCACTGAGTTGGAGATGGATGGAGTTTTGGGAGGTGTATCTACTCCCAGCAGCAGTGGAGGCGACAGTCTCTCCAGGCGGAGTGGGGGTGAGTCTAAGAGGCGTAGTAAAAGCAGCCTTCCCTCTCCGGGCTATCGTCTCTCCCAGGCATCGCTGGAGGGGGAGAAGGGTCCGGCGGGGGGCCCCGAGGGGCCGGGGATGTCCGCCCGACGCCGCCTCTCCATCATGAGCTCCTCCACCCGGGACGGGGTCCTCCCCTTCCGCTCGGGGGCGACGCCCACCACACCCATACCGCTCCCCCCGCCGCCACAGGGCCGCTCGGTGGGCTTCGCCTCCTCGCGCGCCGCCCTGGCCTCCACCTCCTCCTCTGCCGGCACGGGGGTGGTGGTGGTCGCCACCGGGCCGGAGACCACCAACACCACGGCGGCCGGGACCCCCGACGTGGGGGGAGGGGGCATGGGGCTCTTCGGGATGGGGATGGGCCTGGACGGAGAGGACTACAGCTACTCCAACCAGAGCACCTTCATCCAGAGACAGTTCGGAGCCATGCTGCAGCCCGGGGTCAACAAGTTCAGCCTCCGGATGTTCGGATCGCACAAGGCTGTCGCCATGGAGCAGGAGAGACTCAAGTCTGCTGGAGCCTGGATCATACATCCATACAGTGACTTCAGGTACACACGCACGCAGATACTCTCTCTCACTCTCACACACACACACACACACACACACACACACACACACACACACACACACACACACACACACACACACACACACACACACACACACACACACACACACACACACACACACACATTTTAACAATATATTCATGTCCACATAAAGGAGAGCATACTAGGACACACATATTAAAGGTACAGTTAAGGTTACATTCACAAAATCAAGGCATATGTCTTCATGACACAATAAGCAGATGTACAAGCTCGTGAGCTTGTATATTTGTTATTTTTGAATCGCTAAACGCTAAAATCTGAAATGACACAAATGCTTTCCCGGTTTTAATGGGATAAGTAACTGCGTCTCCGCCATATGTGGCGGCTACCAATTATGAGACACACACTTGTAGATTTTATTTTTATTTTTAGTATGCGACAGCGGTGCACAACTAAAAATAACAAATTTTGTTGAAAGTAAGCCTAACTCCCCAAACCTTTTTTTAACCATAAAACAAAAATTGTTCTTGTGAGGACCAGGGAAATTGTCCTCACACAATCTATTTCTCAGATTCTATATATAGAACACAAGTGTAGTAACCCCCCCACCCCCGCTCACACAAACACAGACACACACACGCACACGCACACGCACACGACGCACACACATACATTGTCACACTCACGACTGACAATTACAGCAGATACGGAGCAAAATCCTGCCAGCGTCTAACAGGCATTATTACATTGTTTGAACATGGTTTGTGGATTTTAACAGAGGATGGAGTCCTCAACTAATAAATCAGCAATTATGTCATGCCTTGCAATGTATGTACATGCCGTTGTACACGTATCATCAGTCACTTAGAGTATGACAATGAGACAGGGATTCAGTGACTGGATTATGTTCATGTGTTAGGCAATCAGAGAGAGAGAGAGAGAGATATTGAGACTGGTCGGAAATTTGTAATCTGGCTTTAACTGTAAAAATGACTATATCCTCATCAACAAAAAATCCTATTTATTGAATGTGAGACAGTATGATGAACAGCAGGGAGACAGGCTAGTTTTCCCTGTTGTTACTATAAACCGGTTCAGTGTTGTTCTTGTAACTTTACAAGGCACCTCTGGCGTTACATGTTCAGTATCACCATCGGAGACTAATGGGATCAGACAGTCAAGTCTGGCATCCTCAGAATCTGTTGTGCTGAATTCACACCAGCAGAGGGAATTCACTGCCATGTTCTGAGAAAGCAAAGGGAGCATGGCATGAGGTGGAGCCTTTTTTCTTTTTGAGGCAGGGGGGCCCCCCCTACCTCGGGGCTCCACGCAAGTGCCTAGTCTGCCTAGTGCAAATATCCGCCCCACACACCCCCTTTTTATTGCATTTTGTGAATGACTGCACTAGGGACATTTGCTCACAGCTGCTGGTGTGAATTCATCGTTACGGTGCAAGACACACGACCAGTCTAGGAATACCACAGTTCTTACACAGAGGTTAATAACATCAGAACAATCTGCCCACACTCCCCAAAACCGATAAGAGTGAGAGTCCAAATTGCCATTGGGTTTCCCTCTGAAACCCAGGAAACTTGGCCCCTCCTCCCATGCCAGGGGGAATGGTTCTCAAAGTGGGGTCCAGGGACCCTCAGGGTTCCATCCAAATGAACCCTTACAGGTCTGTCACCCTGAGAGTATACAAATGGAACCATTTGGTTTCATTTGTACACTCTCAGAGTTATGGGGATCCTTGAAATGAAAACGGTTTGAGAACCAGTGCCTGTCTCATGTCCAATAGGCTGCACCAACGCTCCTGATTTCGTGTATAGAGGGGCGGGTGTATAGAGGCGCAGAGAGATTGCGCCTGATCCCATTGGTTCACCGATCTGTCCGTCAACCCCCGCCCTGTTAACACAACATTACGAGCGACGCCCACTGCACTCTGGTTGGTTGGAGAAATGAAACACTTCCTATACCGGGTACACCGACGCGTTCCTCCAGGCTTTAATTTTTTAGCAAAACTAAACAAATAAAAGTCTGGAGATCGAGGCTACATGTCCAAAAACAGAGAAGCTCTTGCAAAGCTTCCTGACAGTCCTATCATCACTGTTCAGCACAGTGATCCAATGGGACAGCCTTGCCCTTGTGGCATAGTAAATCCAGTCCTGTTTGGACTTGAAATATAATGTCCCTGGTAGTATGAGTATACAGTACATAATGTCTCTGGTAGTATGAGTATACTTAATGTCTCTGGTAGTATGAGCATAATGTCTCTGGTAGTATGAGTACCAGACAATTAAAGCTGCCCGATCCGCGCCACAGCCGTAGTGTTGGACATACCCACCTCCGCCCCCTGAGACGTGCCCTATCCCGTCCTAGCCCAGAGGTTAACCTTAATATGGCCCTGTTTAACACCAGATCAATCGCACATAAATCTTTTATTCTGAATTACCTTTTTACTTCACGTCACTTGGATATTATGTTTTTAACGGACACCTGGACCCAGGCTGGCGAGTGTGTATCTTTCTCCGAACTGCTGCTTCCCCCTGATTGCACCTTCTTCAGCTCCCACTGGTAGCCTCAGTGTTCAAAGCCATTCACAAATGCCAACTGATCCAATCTGAAGCCAGCTACTCCAGCTTCGAACTGCAGTCCTTTGAACTGAATTTGTCATCCCCTATTTTTTGTCCGGTGATATACCGCCCTGCCCCCAAATACAACAATGACTTCATCAATGATTATAGTGACTTTCTCTCTGGAATTATGAAATATGACCACATACTTTTATCTGGTGACTTTAATGTTTATGTGTGTTGTGAGTCGACCCTTAGTCAAGGACTTCCTACAGTATGTCTTTTGGATTGTGTTAAGTCCCAGTCCGTCACTGTCCCGACTCACATAAAGGGCCACACGTTGGATCTTGTTCCGTTTTCCCCATTGTATTGTTCCCCATATCTACAACCATCTCCGATCATATTCCCATTTTATTCATTGTTTCTATTCCCTGCTCAAAGTTTATAGGGCCCTATTTTCGCCGGTGCCTTACCCATTATCCCTAAACTTCTTTGCCATTTTTTACTATTTAAAAAAAAAAAATCAAATAGTTCAACTAGGCGATCTACATCGACACGTTGTGAGCTTGTAGATTGGCTTTTTGAACTATTTGAAAATGTTTTTAAAAATAGTCTTCTGTCTTCTTGGCTATTTGAACTATTTCAAAATGTTTTTAAAAATATCTTCTGCCCCCGCACGCCGCTCGCGTGCGATTAACCCCTCAACTCCATCACAATTCTCTGCCATTTTGAATGCTTCATTGCTTTACGCCTTAGATGACAGTGGTGATGTCAGTTCAGAGATACTAATTTCTATGTTCAACCTCACATGCACCAAGATTCTGAATTCCGTTGCTCCCCTCAGGATCACACGCACAAGGCACTTTCTGAGCGATGGCTCAATGACTCAAGCCGTGCTCTCAGACACGCATGTGGGCAAGCAGAGAGAAAATGTCAAAACGATAAACTTCATGTCTCACTAGAGATCCTATGTTCTTTTTTTTTTTTTTTTTTTTTTTTTATCCCGCGATTTTTGTAACCCATATTTTTCACCCGGTGCCAATTTCCTAAGTGATCCTGGGCGCTACACCAGCCCTGCACCAGTCCCCCACAGTAGGGAGGCCAGGGCCGAGCTCATGCTTCCTTCAGGCATGAGAGCCAACTGACCTTCTTGTCACCTGACAGGGGGGAGTTTCCCTGGTTGGACGTAGCACGTGGAAGGAACACGTTATTCCAACCAGTTCCCTTCCCCTCCATCAGGCGCCCCGGCTGTCATGGGGGAGGCGGTATAGCGACCAGGATTACTACATGTTTTTGTGAGGGTATTAATAACTACCCTAGGAGACACGGGGAGAACATGCAAACTCCACACAGAGTAGGCCCTTTCGCCAACCCCACCTAGGGTATGGGCGCTGATGACGCGGAGGAGAAGACACGCCCCCAGCGCCCACAGCGTCCCCGGCGGGAATCGAACCCAGGACCTTCTAGCTGTGAGGCGACAGCGCTACCGACTGCGCCACCGTGCCTCCTTCCTACGTTCTTTTTAATGTGTTTAATTCCCTCATAAATCCCTGCACTATACCTCCTTTTGTGCCATCACCCACTCTCTGTGAGTTTTTTAAAACATTTTTTATCACTAAAAACGTCATCCAAATCTACCTGCCCCTCAAGTCAAACCACAACAATCCAGATTACAATTCACTACAGTTACTGCAGGACTTCCTGGCAGACATTAAGTCCTGGATGGGCTTTCACCTTAGACTTTTAGCCAAGATTAAGCCCTATCTCTCTCAGAATGACGTTGATAGGGTTATCCACGCATTCATTTCATCCAGATTAGACTACTGTAACTCTCTGTATGTCGGCATCGATCAATCACTGCTTAGGCGCTTGCAGCTGATCCAGAATGCCGCTGCCCGTCTCCTCCCCGGAAAAAAAGAAGCGAGACCATATCACTCCAGTCTTGGCCTCGCTCCATTGGCTCCCTGTCCGCTTCCTAATTAATTTAAAGATTTTAATGCTTGTTTTTAAAATTCTAAATGGGTTGGCTCCCCCGTCCCTTGCAGATCTCATTTCCGACCACTCTCCATCCAGAGCCTTGAGGTCGGCCGACCAGCTGCTGCTGGAGGTGCCAACGACCAGGCTAAAAAACAGGGGTGACCGGGCCTTTGTGGCGGCTGCCCCCAGGCTCTGGAACAATTTGCCCATACACATCAAAGCTGCCCAGTCGATAGTTATTTTTAAATCTTTTATTAAAGACTAATTTATTCTCCCTGGCCTTCAGTGACAGCTGATGGAGCCCTGTTTTCCCTTACTGGTGCTAATGTTTGTTTGTGTTTATTTCATTCTTTGCTTTTTGTCTTTAACCTGTACAGCACTTTGGTGCACCTGGTCATGTTAAATGTGCTATATAAATAAAGTTTGAGTTGAGTTGAGTAGGAGTATAAATACTCATACTACTCATACTCTGGTAGTATGAGTATAAATACTGTCTCTGGTAGTATGAGTATACATAATGTCTCTAGTAATATGAGTATAAATACTGTCTCCGGTAGTATGAGTATACATAATGTCTCTGGTAGTATGAGTATAAATACTGTCTCTGGTAGTATGAGTATACATAATATGTCTCTTGTAGTATGAGTATAAAAACTGTCTCTGGTAGTGTGAGTATAAATACTGTCTCTGGTAGTATGAGTGTTCAGTCGAAACCAGTTCCTCAACAAGCAAACTATTTTATCATTCAGTTCACACAGTGTTTTGACCATTAAATGAACTTGGGGATTTTTTGTCTTTGAATTTCACACAGCAGAGGCTGTCGAACAGCTTCCACCAGGTCAGTCATTTCATGGAGGCCGCGGGGGCCATTGTCCTCGTGCCCCTTCAGTTTGGCCTTATGCCCCTCAAGAAATTGCTGGCCCTGAGGCCACACAGTGGCCTTGATGCCCCGGCCGCACCACCCTATAGCTGATTCCTCCTCTGCCTACTGTCAATACCGCTTTTTAGACACTAGTGTAGAGATTCAGAATTCTTTAACTCCCCCTGACTCCCCATCTTCAAATAAGTCCAGTGACTAGTCTAGAGTGTGTACGAACTTTTGACTTTTGTAAAAAGTCAAATTATTGGCTTAGGAATGCGACAAAAACTAAAAAGTCTCCATGAATTCAAGGCTTCATGGGGTGTGTAATTGATAGAAAATAAGTAATTTCTTGGGTGAACTACTCCTTTAAAATCTTTGTTTTATTTGATGGCTTTGCTGCCGTCGCATTTGACCTTTGTGCCCTCAAAGAATGGAACACCAAAGGCCAAGTGGTCCTGTCCCTAAAATGAAATTCCAGGCCAGGTCTTCACATCTTACAAAAATGTCCTAGTTTAGTTCCACAGTTAAAAAAAAAAAGTAGAGAAAATAGCAGATCTACAAGCATAACTCTCTTTCTATGTCGTCCTCAGACGAGCCCTCGATCAGCTGCTTTCCGCACAAGCATCTTTTTTTGTTGTTGTTGTTGTTGTTGTTGTTGCTTTGTAACCCTTTTCCTCCCCAATTTAGTCGTTATGCCAATTATTTCCTCCCCACACACATTTCTGTGTGTTGTCCAGGGCAGGAATTTCAGGGGGGCCACGAAGGCCATTGTGGCTCAGTTTGGCCTTGTGCCCCTCAAAATAAATGGCATGCCCTGAGGCCACAGTGGCCTTAATGACCCAGCTGACCACTTTCTCCTCTGTCTCTTTCTTGTCAACACGTAGACACCAGTGTGTTTTATTTGAGATTCTGAATTCTTAACTTCCCTGAGTCCCCATATTTAAACCAATCCAGTGACTTTGATTTGTTTTATTTGATGGCCTTCCTGCCCTGGCATTTGGTCTTTGTGCCCTTCAAACATGGACAACACCAAAGGCCAAGTGGCCTTGCCCCTAAAATGACAAAATTCCAGGCCTGGTGTTGTCACTGCTGTAGTATCCCACTGACTCACCTGCCAGTCCACTGGGAGGACGTAGAGCGTCCGTCCTACTCCTCCCGCCCAACACTCCCTGCTGACAGGTGCCACCCCAGCCCCCATTTAGTGACAAATATCACCCTCCCTGCCCGGCTTCCCTTCCCCGAACACAGGCCAATTGTGTTCGTTTAGACCGGCATATTTCTTTAGTACATCCACGTAGGTGGGTGTGGGACGTCCTCTTGATCGATTGCTGTGCGTTGATTCCCACAGTATAAGCTTTTTGGCCGGGGGTTCCCGGTGTCAATGTCAAGTGATATAAAAGTGTCGTTATTCATTGTACAATGAAGTACGTCTAGGGCTTGAGTTGTTATAACTCTGTCCGTTCAGCTGCTGGGTTAAATTCTCAGGTGAGTGTGTATGTCTCATACCATACACACGTGTGGGATTTGAGTTCATTCCAAACCCCGGTCTTCTGATTTAGACTGATACCTATTGATATCTATTTCCTTCACTATATCTCAGAGAACAGCTCATTTTAGTCTGTAATATGAGCACGAATTCTCAAACTTTTTTTAATTTCAAGCAACCAATCAAAATGTACTTAAAGTACCAAAAGTAAAAGTACTAAAATGTTTAAAAATAGCAGATCTACAAGCCCACAACACGTCGCGATGCGACGTGTTGTAAGCTTGTAGATCGGCTATTTTCAAATAGCTAGGTATAAAATAGGGCTAAAGTGGTTAATGTATGTTTTAGAATGTAATATTTTATATCTTTAAATTAATAGTAACTAAAGTTTTCAAATAATTGTAGTGGAGTAAAAGTACAATGTTTGCCTCTGAGATGTAGTGGAGTAGAAGTAAAAGTATAGACAATTGGAAATACTTCAGTAAAGTAAAAGTACCTCAAAATTGTACTTAAGTACAGTACTTGAGTAAATGTACTTAGTTACTTTACACCACTGGACATTAGGCCACAGATTCCCATAACTCTGAGTGTACAAATGGTTCCATTTGGTTAACTCTCAGAGTTACATACAGACCTCTAAGAGTTCATTTGGTTCCTATTGTAACTATCTATGATTTAGCTTATGACCTACCCTGGAACCCCCTCAAGGACCCCTGTGGGTCCCCGGGCCCCCCTTGGAGAACCACTGTACCAGACTGGAGAACATGTTCTTCATTACCCTAGGCTCTCCTCCCTGCGATGCCAGCTGCACATCATCAGCATAGAGCCATGTACAGGCTTAGAGAGGAAACCACAAGTCACTCAACCACTTAATCCTCTGATTGATGGCAATTAAGTTAATGGCACTCCGAGGACGAGCTGTTTTGATGTCCTCTTGGAGAGGAGTCTGTAAGTAGTTTTTCCAACAGATGACCTGAATGGACTATAAATATATCTATCTATAAATTCTTCCTTCACATTTTGGTTGTGTGTTGCTGACAGCCCCAAAGGGACTGACTGCAGTGTCCAGTGTGAAGTGAAATCAGACAGATCAGAGGACCTCTGATCTCTCTCTCTCTCTCTCTCTCTCTATATATATATATATATATATATATATATTATATATATATTAACAAGAGAGATGGAGACACACACATACAGAGAGAGAGAGAGAGAGAGGGGGAGGGGGGAGAGGGGGAGAGAGAGAGAGAGAGAGAGAGAGAGAGAGAGAGAGAGAGAGAGCTACTCAACACTTAAAGTAAGTGTTGAATTGCTCTCTATGCCAATATAGCAAGTGTTTGTTCTGGAACAGGGGTGTCCCCGTCTCTCCGACCCTCTCTACAGAGAATACATTTCTAGGTTGAGATACCAATGTTATCCAATTCAGGAGAGAGAACTTATACAGGATTCAGGTTAAACAGGGGAAATTGGAAGTGATGAAACAGAACAAAAACAAAATGGGCAGACAGTGGACCTGGCTGGAACACAATAAAAGTGAAGCTGATGAATGATCTTTGTGGGGAGAACCAGGGCACTAGAACAAGGAGAGAGAGAAGGGGGGCGGGGTAAACTGATTGTTATTTCAGATGATCTTTTGATCTTCTATGCTGTCACAGACAAGCAGTGTATTTACTCACTTGTTTGGGAATCGCTGGGGCCAAGTTGGTTCTTCTGTATTGGGTCTCATGTCCAAAACCCTAACTTTTCTGGAAATGGAAAAAAATAGAACTTGTGTTCCAATGGAGCAAATGTAGTTATTATTTACAAGCTCTTTTCTCAATATAAAAAAAAAAAAACCCCACAGACACACTTAACAACTTTTTTTTTTTTTTCTAAAATAGCAAAAATAGCAGATTTACAAGTTGCAACACGTTGCATCATGACTCGTTGAGTTTTTGGATTGGCTATTTTTGCTACTTTTGCGTGACACTGTAGTATGACGAATTAGGACATTCATTTACGGAGAAAAAAACTGATTGAAATATATAGACTCAAAGGTTTCCACTGGTTTCATACTTGCATTTCGGGTGCTCGGGTGGCGCAGTGGTAAAGTATCTGCTCGCTACCGCGGAGGTTGTGGGTTCAAATCCACCTCGGCGCATCCGGCTTTGTCGAGCGTCTATCTATACGAACACTACTGGCCCGTGTGCGGGAGAGGGAAGCCGGGCGGGGAGGGCGTCTCTGCACGTACTCCTACAGGCTGGGGCGGCACCTGTCAGCAGGGAGTGTTGGGCGGGAGGAGTAGAACGAAGGCTCTATGTCCTCCCGGTGGGGGCTCCTCACTGGCAAGTGAGTCAGTAGGATACAACAGCAGTGACAACTCAGAAATGTGTGTGGGGAGGAATTAATTGGCATAACGACTCAATTGGGGAGAAAAAAAGGGGTAAAAACAAGAAAAAAACAATTGCTTTTGGATACAGTCAGCAGTGGAAGATGGTGTTGAAAGTGTTTGTCAGAGTGGAAACATTCTTAGAATCCGCGCAACGTATTTCAGCGACGGGAATCAATCAATGCAGATGCAAAATAGCTGTTTCTAATAGACACACGTGAAGTCACTTACTGTATTCAGGCGTATCCATTCAATGCCTGAATGGCATTGAGTGTTCAATCCGGCGTGCATACACTCACGCACACACACACACGCACATGCTCTCGGTGTGTGAATGTGTGTGTGTGAATGGTGGAATGTATCGTAAAGCACTTTGGATAAATGCTCCATAGAAAAGCAGACCATTTTGCCAGTTCTATATTATTATATTAGTTGCCTCAACTTCAGTGGCTGACACAGAACCAGACTGTGTAGACCTTGTCAGGGGAATTGCGTTGCCAGGCAACAGTTTGGGTCCAAGATTATTTCCTGTCTGCTGCTGATATTCACAAACACGGCAACAGGAAATAGACACAGGCCAATTTAGACTGTTATTTATGTTGTCAAAGTGTGAGAAGGAGGTCTAATTCGGGTGGAGCAGAACCACAAGCAATAAGAAACCTTCTAAGACAGGGGTTCTCAATGTGAGGCATGGGGACCCACAGGGGTCCATGAGGGGGTTCCAGAGGGTCCCCAGCTAAATCAACCAAATGGACCCTTACGGATGTAACTCTGAGAGAGTACAAATTGAACCAAATGGACCCTAACAGGTCCATTTGGTTCCATTGTATGCTCTCAGAGTTAAATAAGGATTTTGTACTAAATGCGGGCCCATGTCCCAGTCATATCAAACTGATGTTCCTTGAAAGGGTTGAGAATCACTGTTCTAATACAAATATGATGTATTATAGTTATGTAGACATACAGTAACTGAAACAGGTGGTGGAGACTGTAGGTGGAGAGATGGAGGAGTGAGAGACAGGTGGAGAGGTAGAGGAGGAGAGACAGACAGAGAGAGATCATGGTGCACAGAGGGCAATGTGAAGGCGACCAGCCAGCTACTAAAGCAGTCTTCTAGAGACAGAGTATTCCTACTCCGTCTGACCATCTCTAGCTGAGAGACAGACAGCGTAGGAGAGTCAGACAGTAGGAAAGCTGAGAGGGAGAGACAGTGTCATGGAAATTTATAAATAAGTAAACACTCTAAAGAACAAACCAATGTATACAGATATTGCCTTTTAAGTTTACCCCAGTCTGTGACTCCACCCTGCTTTTCAAGACTGGCTGGCACCTGAATTTAAGTAATGCAAACAATGTGTATTGAGACTGTCTGTTCTCACCGTCTTCTCGTGTCATGTGTTAATGAAGAAGGTGTCAAATTTGACTATGAAAGTACCTTGAAGAAATTGGGTTACACCCCACCCTGAAGGGGTGGAGACTGGGTGAAGCCTATTTAAGTATGTGCTGCCCATTGCTTTGATTGAGTCAGCTAGTATGTACCATTGATGACATGTACGTTGGCTCCACTGTATTATAATACCTTTAAACTCTCTCATACTTTGGAAATGTAATTCTTGTCTGTCTCATCATTATTGTGTTATGAGTGCTCCAAACAGATTCTGCTTTCACATTTGGAAGTCCTACGCCGACGATTTTTGGACTGGGTTTGCTGCTGTCGGTGTTTGGCAGTACAGTGGAGGGGTATCCTTTGCTTTGGAGGCCCAACCAGTCTTTCGCTGTTCAGCCAATCACCGCAGTAAGTGTCTTGTTAGTGGGGAATCTGTTTGGGTGTACTAGTGGGAGACATTGTTTCAGTTTTGAAGTATTAGTGATGAATTGTGATCACCATAGGCTTTTTGATGGTCTATACGTAGGGAGACTGAAGGGTCTCGCCTTCATGCGCATGACACAGGTTAGAGGGACTTTGCTTGATTTTTTGAATACAGCCTTGAGGATACAATATATGAAAAAATGGAGGCTGTGGACGTGTTTTAATCTTTTAAATTTGTATTCTTGGTGGAATGTTTTTTAGTGTTGCCGATTAACGTCAGTCGGAGAAACGCAGTAATCATAAGCCGACACAATCAAACCGTTAGGAGGTCATGTTTAGTAAGGTTGTGTAAATGCGTTCAGTGACTCTTTTTAGTTTTTGCATGTATTTGTATAGAAGTTAATCAATCAATCAAACGGTCGCCGGCTGTCTGTTCAGGGGGACTTTTGTCCGGCCTGCGGGTCCGGTTGTACAGAGTTACAACAAAGCTAGCACAGAATGAATGGTTTGTATGAGTTGTGTGTGTGCGAGTGTTGTTTATTGTTATGTTGTGTGTACAAGAACAGCACAATTACCTTTTGATCAAGGTTAAGGATCCGCATCTGTAAGTACATGGATTTTTTTAAAGGCCTGTCGGGACGGACCGAGGCCTCGAGAAAACCGCTATTCTGCTGTCTTGAAAAGGAGGGGTACTGAGTAGCTTAAAATTCGAAGTGAGTATTGAATCCTTTTGTTATGGTAGCCTGTTAAATAGTTAACAGGAGATAGATAAATCGTTTTAGATAGATATGAAAATGAAATAGTATATAATAATAATAGGTAGGAATTTCTAGATGAAAAGAGTTTTAGTGTCTCAGCTTCTTTCCTTCGCAGTAGGTGGTCGACACTTGGAATTAGGTGTTGTTGAATTAAGCCCTGAACTTTTGGCTACTATGGTGATTAGATTAACCATACATGTTGACACTACAATGGAAGTGCCATTATTTTTAGGGATGAGTGATTGAAAATGTGATTTCAGGGTCTGGGTTGAGGATTTCTGCTCCATTGGGACGCCATGGCAGCAGGAATCCGACATTACCAATATGGGTTTCTTTTCTGAGTTTTGGGCGTGTGGGAAAGTTACTCTCGATAATGTTGTTTCCTTCCCAATTTCTTTTAGGATCGGTGTCGTTCTATGGGAGGCTAACATAATGTTTTGATGTGATTTCATGTTGTTGTACTGAGTGTGTTTTATCCCACGTGTATTTTGTGACTAATGGCACAACTAACAAACTAATTGATAACTGACCTATTGAGACATGCGTCGTCGAATGTATTATTTTTAATTTTCTGGTAGCCGGGAACACTGGACTTTCCAAAAATCAGAAACACGGGGGGTAATGTATGTATTTTGATTGTTTTAATTGTTTATTCTGATTTGAAGTATCCTAGTGCTTTTCCTACTGAATAATTGAGCATAAGGGCTGTGTAAACATATGACATGGTGTCTGTGTGTGCTTATATTTATATTGAATGATGCTAATTCATGTCATGTTTTATTCTGTTTCTCTTTAAGATGTTTTTGTAGTAAATGATTGCTTCTCTCTTAGTGACACAGACACAGGACTGCAGGACCACATCACTAAATAGCAATATTAATTTAATTAATTGTATGGTAATTGGTAACTAGTATTGGTTTGAGAATGGATTTCTAAACGTGAAGTAAGATTAGTTTACTATAGCCAGTGGAGTGCCTCTAAAATAAATTCCATACATGTGGTTTAGTTAGGGTATGTTAAATAATGTTATTGTGAGTGTTTATTCGCAGGTCCACTTATGAACGGCAGTGGAACTGTTCTGAGAGAGGAGGAATTGGAGATGATGACAACGTGCTAAATATCTCTACGGCTTGTGTGGTATTGAGTATCGTGGTTTGCTATAACACAGTGATATGTTTTTTTCGTATGCTATACTATTTGAAAAGATTTCATCTAACCCTATATATCCCTGTGTGTAATAGATTTTGGCTGAATGTTGAAATTATGCCCGGCTCTGGCTCTGAATGGGAGTTTCTAGAATTCTGTGATTTTGCATGTATGAACCCTTGTGAAGATGAGATTATTTATACATCTTGTGTTTCTTTTACAGAAATGGAGTGTGTGCCTTGAGGGACAAGGAAGCGCTCTGAAACGCTGAATCCTGAAGGTTTGGGAGGAACGGAGTTCTGGATTGGGATGAGATGATCGGTTGGCTGATGCCAGGTGGAGTGGACGCAGATGCTATGAGGTCTTTGAGCTGACGGGGGGCTACAAGCTTAGCTTGTATCAACCTGGAGTGTCGTTTTTGACCGAATGGGCCTGTGGGACACTGCGACGTGAGAGACTGGACAATTTTGGATGGAGGCTTTCCTGAGCTGAAGATTTTCTGTTTTTCATGTCAAAATGTTTTTGAGGAAGTTCTCCTGCGCACAGGAGCGCATGACATTTGGTTGTTAAATGCTGTTATTAAATGTATCCAGTCATTTTTATGAAGTCGCCCTGGAGGAATGATAAAAAGGGGGCTGCAGCTGAATTTTCCTAGTGCAAGAAAAAGAAACTCTAGGTTTTTCGCATCTGCCTGGATGACGTTTACTGTTCACATTATGCATTTTTTTGTTTTCTGTCTCGCAATCTCAAGAGTTCTTTAAATGTTTAAATCAGGGAATGTCATGGAAATTTATAAATAAGTAAACACTCTAAAGAACAAACCAATGTATACAGATATTGCCTTTTAAGTTTACCCCAGTCTGTGACTCCACCCTGCTTTTCAAGACTGGCTGGCACCTGAATTTAAGTAATGCAAACAATGTGTATTGAGACTGTCTGTTCTCACCGTCTTCTCGTGTCATGTGTTAATGAAGAAGGTGTCAAATTTGACTATGAAAGTACCTTGAAGAAATTGGGTTACACCCCACCCTGAAGGGGTGGAGACTGGGTGAAGCCTATTTAAGTATGTGCTGCCCATTGCTTTGATTGAGTCAGCTAGTATGTACCATTGATGACATGTACGTTGGCTCCACTGTATTATAATACCTTTAAACTCTCTCATACTTTGGAAATGTAATTCTTGTCTGTCTCATCATTATTGTGTTATGAGTGCTCCAAACAGATTCTGCTTTCACAACAGAAAATGGGAAAGCTGAGATGGAGACAGTTAAAGGACAACTTTGTTTTTTTACAACCAAGGTTTATATTTTAGCTTGTAATTAAAGTAAATAAAAGACGAGTGTTCTTTTTATTTCATTTACTGCTTTCTATAGTTTTAGCTGTCTGGTGGCTAAATATGCCTTTTTTACAGAATAAAAAAGCTCCTGTGGTCTTTGATGGCCAGATATGAGTTATTGGGGGCTAGAAGAGCTACTGTAAATAATAATAAAGAAAACACCAGGTTATTGTGTAAAATTGCTAAAACTATAGAAAGCAGTACATTTTAAAATTTTAACACTCATCTTTTATTTACTTTAATTACAATCTAAAACATAAACCTTGCTTGTAAAAAAAACAAAGTTGTCCTTTAAGGAGAGACAGACAACAGGACAGCTTAGAGGGAGACAGTGTAGGACAGACAGAAATTAGGAAAGCTAAGATGGTGACATTTGGACAAATCTGATTTGGACAGATTTTAGCTTTGATGTGCTTTGGAATGAGCCTGTTTTCAAATCTAGCTGCATTGTAATGCCTGGATTTGTCCAATGGTTTTCGCATGTGGTGTTCAAGTGAATATTGTCAGGGTGACATTTTCCACTTGAGCCCTATATACTTTGTTGTATGACAAGTAGCAAAAATAGGTGACCTAGAAGCCCCCAAAGCGTTGTGAGCTCTGTCTTTGAAAATACAAACATTGGGAACATTTTCTTCACTTTTTTAAATTTTATTTTACCAAAATATGGAAGCCAGCTGGCTTGATGAACCTAGGTTGATGCCAGGGTTCCAACCCTGTGCAGAAATCTTTTCACAGTTTGCCTGGTGACACACTTCTCCACCAGTTTTCCAGCCTGTTATAATGTCCATCTTCAGAGATAATACCGGTCTTATCTGTTCCTCCATGATCGAACAAGAGCTGTACATCTTGTAATCTTTCTGCTACTGGGACTTTGAATTCCCCCTTCAGTGCCTTGGTGATGGCTGTCCAAAAGCCTTACTTTAGAAAGGTCTTATTAGTACTTTTCATTTGGAAAATATTTATAAACCCACTGACTGCAGACTTAAAGACTTTCGATTACTGGTATTATTCTCATTGTTCCAGATCTGTCAGACAGACTGAATGGTGCAATTAGTAAAGTATATTCTTAGTATAATCTATGAAATATTTTATAGCTTTATATTTGGGTTATTTCCTATGTATTTAAAGCAGCACTATGTAACTTTCCTCTTCTAACCCGGATTTGAACCCGGTTTCCTGCGCTGACATTTTTACCATTGACCTATAGAGCCTGCCTGCTTGCTCTGGGATAAATTGAATATTTACCATCAGGTAAAAAATGGTGTCAGATCCTAAACATGACCTTTGATGACAATGATTGAAAATGCACAAGGCTGCACTCTCTGTGACATACAGTATATCAATTTCAACAATATAAAGTTACACATTACTGTGTGTGTGAGAATTGTGAGAGATTGGACAGGATCGTCATTTACGCTTTTACTATTTGTACAGTATTTTACTGACAGACCGTGTCACTGTGATAACGGTAAACACAGGAAACAGCCCTTAGGCAGAACTGTATCATGCAGCTGTATGGGGAATTGCAGTGCAGTCTGTCTACGACGTAGACTCTACGTCATCCCGTGGCATTCCTGTGTCAGGTCACAGATTACCATCCACATCACTGTTATCTCCCCTTCTTTAGTGAAAGTCAAGATAAACCTGTGAGAAATACATCAATTCAGGACACAAATAGAAATGTATTGAAAGTATGCTTGAGAGATTATGACACCTGGTTCAACCATTTTGCCTGTGATGACTTCTTCAATGCCTAGATGTTTTAATCAACATGACATATTGATAATGTAGGAAACGGCAGATAATTGTATATTTTCATGAATGTGACAAAGCATTTGCAATTTGTTCAAAAGAATGATAAATTGCTTTCATGATTTTCACAAGTGAATAGAGGATGTGGAGGTTGAAGAAGTAGTTTTGAGAATTTCAGTTTTGAGAAATGTACCAAAAGCAACAGAAAAACGGCATCACATTATTGTATATAATTATTGTAAATGAAATAGTTATTACATTATGAAATGAAATGCTTTGTGTTGAACGGTCGAAGAGTCAATTTAGGCATTTAGCAGACACTTTTAACCAGAGCGACTTATAAGTGTGAAATCAGAGTAAATGTCATGAACCCTAGTCAACAAATGACAGGGTAATTTGTCACAGAAGTAGAGCACAAAGAAAACGGTGTAGTGCTTCAAAGAAACTATAGGATACCAGATAAACATTGAACCATAGCATCTGTCTAAACAACATGCTATCTAAGCAAATAATCAAGCAACACAACACATAGTAAATAGTAGTAGATGTGAACAAATATTCTTAACATTTGTGGTGAAGCAAAGACGTGAACAATAACCAACATATCTGCATGGCATCTATCAAAAGAAAGGTGACAAGGTGACATCCCAACAATACTTTCTCAAGACAGACAGTTGATTTTCACAATTTCAAATGCTCCTGTCAAACAATCTTTACTTTGAAAGCTCTGAGTCGAAAATAAAGTGGCTGTCCTGCCCGCACTCCCCCCCCCCCCACACACACACACACACACATACACACACTTCCGTTTCAGCATGTACACTTGCGTAAATAATTCCTGCTAACCAACTTAGTCAAAGTCTACAGTAGTTATCTAGCTGCTTAGCAGAAATCAAAATTGAAAAGTGTATATTAAAGGTACGGTAAGTGATTTACTTTGGTTAAAATAAGTGTTAAATAGCTCTATATTCTGATAGTACTCATTGCTAGAGAGTGTTTGTTCAGTAAAAGGAGTCTCCCATGTCTCTCCAGCTCTTTATTAAACAGAAAATGCATTTTCAGTGCTCTCTCTTGATTGGCTTAAATTGTGTCACCTATACCTGAAAATGTACTATATTCTGTTTACTAAAGAGCTGGAGAGACCCCTGTGACCGAACAAACACTCCGTAGCAATGATTACTATCAGAATATAGTACTTTTTTAACAAAAAAAAGTATATACCAAAAAATATCACTTACCCTACCTTTAATATATTAAACATTATGAACACTGTGTGTCCTTATTAGTCCAATACCCTTCCAGTCTGAAGAGCAAATGACAGCTTCCTGTTCTCAACAACGGGGCCAAATTACAGACTCTCTGTAGCATTGAATGATTGTGGACGAGATAGTCTGGCCTTGAGAGACTATAGTCCCACAAGCACTTCATAGAGGAAGAGAGGGTTAATCAGGATATGTGTTCCAGGAGACTGTTGAAGTGAAGAGGAAATTGAATGGACACACACACACACACACACACACACACACGCGCACACACACACACACACACACACACACACACACACACACACACACACACACACACACACACACACACACACACACACACACACACACACACACACCGATGGTAAGATAGACACACACACACACACTCACAAACTCTCACTGATAGCATCAGTAATCTCCAGACAGACAGACAGACAGACAGACAGACAGACAGACAGACCGACAGACAGACAGACAGACAGACAGTCCACAACAATA
>NC_137605.1:53444410-53504410 GCF_963280865.1 Gymnoscopelus braueri
GTATCTGCACTTTACTTGAGCATTTGTATTTTTTGGATACTTTCTCTCCACTACAGTTCAAATGCAAATATTGTACTTTTGACTCCACTAGGAAGGGAGGAAATTACATTATGAATGAGTGAAAATAGCCGATCTATAGTGCTTTGTTCACTAAGCAGGAAGTCAGGGAAGTCAGGGTTGGATTAGCTGGAGGGGGATGATGTGGATGTTCCTCTGCTTTTGCCATCCGCTCTGATCATTCATTTCTATGGCCGGCGGGGATATGTTTTATCCCTGCTTCTGGTCAGACTGAATTAAAGACATGCATTTCCTGTTGGGAAATGTAGACTGTCTGACATGTTAGTTTGATATTGTGGCGAGGTTACTTTTGCTACACTTTGTGTGGTATTGGAGGCGAGTGGGTGAAATAATGCCACAACAATGATTTATCCAGTCAGGACGTTTTACTGGCAGAACGCAGGTTTACAGTACTCATCACAGGCACAGTAACAGCACTTCAGGTCGGCGATAACACAGCAGTCGTACAGGTAGGCAGTATAACTCACGCATATACTACTGTAAGACACTTTGTGGCTGTCGGTCCGCGGTCCCTGGCACAGACGGAGGATAATTCACTCTACGACCATACACCTTGGAAACCGGAAGACAACTGACTCAAACAGGCGGGCTGCACAGATACACATAGGAACTCGCTGTGTCTGTGAGCCAATAAGAACACATTACGTCCAGTAAACACACACACAATAGAGCGTCGCAGTTCCCGCCCAGGCGCCCACTTCCTGTTTTTTTTGGTGCCGGAAGAAAAAACTCAATGCATTTTTCCATTGACATTTCCAAAAATATTTATATCTATTAATTTAAGCCTCGAATCAAGCCATCACGAGATGACATGAATCATGACCATAAAACGTTTTTTTCTGTGATTTTTTTTTATTTTATATTTAATTATATGATATACTATATTTAATAAATACCCTTTGTTTTGCCGTTTTCAACAACAAAAAAATCACAGAATCAAACGTTTATGGTCATGATTCATGTCATGTCATGATGGCTTGATTCGAGGCTTAAATTAATAGATATAAATATTTTTGGAAATGTCAATGGAAAAATGCATTGAGTTTTTTCTTCCGGCACCAAAAAAAACAGGAAGTGGGCGGGAACTGCGACGCTCTATAGCTGTAGGTAATACTGTAGCTGGGAATAGGCTGGCATTTGTTCCCGCGTTACAATATTCATGTTTGGTTATTATTCTATTAAAGAATATGTTAACCACATCAACCCTGGGCCTGGTGTCCCTATGTTGGGCTTATTTTCAGTATTTGTCGTATTACGTATCGAGCCCTTGAGAGACCATTAAGTGGTTATTATGTTTCAACGTATTTAATGGTGTTTTCAGCATTGAGTCTACACGGTTCACATAATGCATCTCGTGACGCAGAAAAAAAAGCTAAGCTAAAGGATGTATCCAGTGAGTTGACATGTGAGGCAAGGGGGTCAGTATGTGACTAGGCTGGAGAAACGCTGGCTTTCTAAGGCCTAGAGGGGCGCATCCAAACCTAGCGCTGGAATCCAACGCAAGCTCCCTATTGCTTCACCAATCTATGTGCCCGCTGGTTATGAAAATACAAGGTTAACTCCAACTCCTAGGCCACAGTTCCTGCAACGTTACCCCAGCCTTTTTTTCTTTTGAAAAAAAAAAAAAGCCTGGGTTCCCGAGGCTAGCATGTGACAAGTATGTGACAAGCGTCAGTACGTGACAAGGTAGTGAATCAGCGTCTTGCTAAGCGGCACTTCAACAGCCAGCTAGTATGAGATGTTTGATGTCCATTTGTTGATTTTGATATGTGTGTGTGTGTGTGTGTGTGTGTGTTACAGTATAAGCAGGTGGAACAGTACATGTCCTTCCATAAGCTGCCTGCAGACGTGCGCCAGAAGATCCATGAATATTATGAACATCGTTTCCAGGGGAAGATGTTTGACGAAGAGAACATCCTGGGAGAACTTAGCGAACCCCTGAAAGAGGTGCACACACACACACACACACACACACACACACACACACACACACACACACACACACACACACACACACACACACACACACTTATTTAATGCTAACCTCTCATCTTGGACACATCTATGAATTGATGCTTGAACACCACTTATCTCCGCCAAAGCATCTACTTTTACTTTTTAGTCTTTCTTCCTGATCGTAAAGATTATACGTGTTTATGTCAAAGGACTGAGTAAAGGCGGTTACACACCGGCGAATATGCGAATATACGCAAAATTCGGACTCGTTCCGAATAATTAAAAGACGCTTTTTTCGCTCCGCGAAACTGGTGTGAAAGCTTGCATTGACTTTATAAGGTTTTAAAAAAAAACTTATTATTCGCATGAAAGAAATCGCCCCGGTGTGTAAGGACCTTAAAGGTTATGCCTGACAATGTGATATCTAACTGCTTATTGTTTGTGGTGTCCCCTTAATAACCAACCAAACAACTATGGCATGACCTTTCTCTCTCTCTCTCTCTCTCTCTCTCTCTCTCTCTCTCTCTCTCTCTCTCTCTCTCTCTCTCTCTCTCTCTCTCTCTCTATCTCACTCTTCTCTCTCTCTCTCTCTCTGTGTGTAGGAGATTGTGAGTTTTAACTGTCGCAGTTTGGTGGCTAACATGCCTCTGTTTGCCAACGCTGATCCTAACTTTGTGACGGCGGTGTTGACGAAGCTGCGCTTTGAGGTGTTTCAGCCGGCAGACTTCATCATCAGAGAGGGAACCGTCGGGCGTAAGATGTTTTTCATTCAACATGGGCGAGTCGGCATCCTGACCCGCGGAAACAACGAGACCAAACTCAGCGATGGTTCCTATTTTGGAGGTGAGTACTGGTTTAATCCTGGTTTGGTTTGGTTTGATTTCTTTTGGCCTGGTCTGGTTTTGTCCGGTCTGGTTTTGTTAGGTGCTGTTTTGTTTTTTTCGTCTTAGGACTTTATACACGTAATTAATTTACAGCTTTACGTGATTTATTTTCCCGAAACAAACATTTTACAGTGGAAGATAATTGGACTCTAAACAGGCTGAAACCATGCCAAAAATTGTTCATATGCCCTAGATATGTCATAGGCGACTGACGTCATAAACTGGCACCGTCATGGAACTATACGCAGTTCCCGTGTGGATCCTGATGAATCCACATGATTCAGTGTGTCTCAGTAGTAGCATGTTTAAAATAATCCGGTACACAGCCAGAGCTGAGGGAGCTATTAACAATAGAGAGTACATTTGGGCCTAGGGAGTTGAGAGCATCTTTAAAAATAGATATTGGGATGATGTCAAGAGGAGGCAGGATGCATTTGAGAGACGACGGCTGTGAGGGCCATCTAATGAGATCGGGTTGGGGCTCAAGACATACAAGGAATCGGACAATCAAACCCGCAGCTATGTGGAAGCACGATCTTAGACCTTACTGTATGTCAGTGAGGTTATTTAAAATAATTATAAACATTTCATCCTTTGAAAAGACTGGAACAGGGGGAGGAGCGTGGTTTAAAGATCTATCAGTTGTCGGAAACGAAGCTCGGGGACTATTCCTATTGGGATAAATTTACCACATGAACCGTAGCACCCCTATTCTGGGGGCAAACATTAAGGCAAACAAAACTGATATACAAGCTCACTTGCGTCATGTAGATGAGCTATTTTCGGTGAAGAGATAAAAAAAATAAAAAGAACGCAGGCCTAGTTTAGAGTCAAAAGTAGCGTTTAAGTGGTTAACCCATTATAAGACCTGGAACGCATTATGTGTCATTTTCGATTTCTTTGGCTATTCAAAAATAGCAGATATACAAGCTCATAGCGCGGCACCGAGTGCCGCGCTACGAGCTTGTAGATCTGCTATCTTTTGAAAAATCGTGATTTTTTTTTTCATATCTTTGAATATATTTTTAAAGCGAACATTTGTAACTCAAATCTTTGCTTCTGGGGGTCCCTGGAACAATATATTTTGAGATGGGGGTCCGCTGCCAAATACATATCAATACATATGATTAAAAGATGAAAGTAGTTCCTTCACGTGGATATAATGAATCCCCATGTTTAATATTTTTCCACCTAGGCTCAACCTTTCCGTGCCTCTCTTTTAAGGCCTATAGTGTTATCATTCATCCAAGGGTACAGGTTAACAGTACAAATTGATTTGTTTTTAAACGGATCGACCGACTACGGCTGACAAGCAGAGGTTGTTCAAACATTCGACTAAATCACTGGTCTACACACACGGAATGTCATACCCTTCTCAGGTCTACAAATACAGAGGTGAATTCTTCAGCTGAGTGGCTAATGAGAGTGCAAGAATGGCTGGTGCGATTTGGTGGATTGGCTGTCAGCATTCAAAACAGTAGCCTATAACAAATGATGCACTTACGGTCGGAAACAAATAAATCAATAATACAGAGGGCGTTGAGGTCCAGACTCATGAAAACTATAAGTCGAGAGAGTAAAGAGTCGTGTGTGTTGGCCCAGTAATAAGCAAACTTATCTCAATCAACATCATTAAAATATCCAACAAAACACTATTTGGCCGAGGTGAGTGGTAAATCAACCCTCTGAAAAAAGGATTAGATTGGATTTGATTTTTGGCACAGGGGGTGAAGTACCTGCACTCCATCGCAGAGTCTAGCGGTTCAAATCCACCGTGGTGCATCTGGTTTGGCCAAGCATCATTCTATACAAACACAATTGGCCGTGTTCGGAGGAGGAAAGCAGGACTGGGAGGGTGATCTTTGTCTCTGCCCATACCCCGACAGGCTGGGGACTGTTGAACAGGAGGAGTATGTTCTCCCATGGTGGGGGCTCCTCACTGTGAGCCAGTACGGGTACCGCAGTGGCACCACAGAAATGTGTGGGCAGGGTTAATTGCCGTAACGACTAAATTGGGTGACAAAAAGATGTACAAATGCTACTCTAAATAAAATAAATAAATAAAGGATTATATCAGATAAGATTATATTAGATAGGATTAGAAACACCAATACCCACATGACAACAGCTAAACCGCCTCCTCAACAAGACATCTTGGGCTCATGCCGATGAAATCTGTGGGACACAGTTCATTCAAGGCCAAATTGTCTCCACCTTTCTCTCAGGTATAAAGGTCTCAGGTATAAAGAGATCAAAAATACTTGTCGTCACCTTGCTAAACTAATGGCATGTCATTTTTTAAAGTTTTTCAGGAAAAATAAAAAACTGATCCAAAACAAAACTATATGATATTTCTTAATCATTTCACCCAAAGTGTTTATAAAAAAATATGACTATTAAAATAAAGATAACACTGTCTGTCAGTTATGTAACATAAGAGATTTAAATAGGCTTAACTAGGATTAAACCTGACTTCAAAATCATTTGGCAATTCTTTTGGCCTAAGTCACAAAAACAAGTGACTTAGGCCAAAAAAAAAAGCCTATTTTGACCTAAGTCACACTATGGAGATACAGTAGGTCATTATACTAAAAGGGGAGGGAACAGCATGATCCTTTTCAATTAGGATATAGGCGATTTTACCAGAGGTGGCCAGTGTCATGAGGAGCTGACTTAGGCAAAAATATCATTTTCCTAAAAAAATGACTTAGACCATTAGTTAAGCAAGGTGACGATGTTTTACTTTCCATCATTTATGTTTGTAGCTTTTAAAGTCTAGTCCACAAGGGAAGCAGCACGACGTCTCGTTTTATTTTCACAGCGATAAAACACGGAAGCAAAGTGATGAAAACTGTCATTCCCCCCTAAACGCTTCACATCTGTCCTCCAATTCACTCTTCTCCTCCCCCCACTCCATCCTGCCATCACGTCGTCTTTCTCCAGAGATCTGTCTGTTGACCCACGGGAGGAGAACCGCTAGCGTCCGTGCGGACACGTACTGCCGTCTGTATTCTCTGAGCGTGGACAGCTTCAACGAGGTCCTGGAGGAACACCCCATGATGAGGCGGGCCTTCGAGACTGTGGCTGTCGACCGATTGGATCGCATCGGTAATGCTCTCCGTCCATATTTACTCATCGTCTGTGTGTGCTGTGTCTGTCTGTAATCTCCTTTAGATCTATCATGTAAGCCTACTTACAATATTTCACCCATTTGGAGGATCCTAAAATCCCAATCCCTTTGAGTTTGACGATCTGGGTGCACTCTGAAAACCCTGAGCTGACATCGATGCTGCAAAGCTCTAATCGTTTGTCATCCATTAGTTTTTTCCCCTCCTCTGTGTGTGCTGTTTGTTACTTCTACATTCAGTTGTCTTCTATAGAGTGTTGATGTAGTCCTCCTTATTATTGGTTGATTGTAATGTCGCTGATCTAGGATCTGATCATAGTCTACTGTTGTTGGACATTGAATGAGAAAACTTAAAATATAAAAGTTTGAAATGTGTGTTGTATTGTTCTCCATGCAGGAAGGAAGAACTCCATGCTAATGCGTAAGTCATCTCAGGGTGGCTCAATGGTGGGAGGAGGCAGTATGGGTCGTGGAGGTCGTGGTGGTGGGGGACCGGGCGCTGGGGGGCTGTCCATGGGCGGTCTGGGTTCCTGCGACAGCATGCTGGTCCAGCAGATCGTCAAGCACGACAGCATGCCCGCCATGCAGGAAGCTATCGCAGCCGCCGCCGCAGGAAGGGGCGGGGCCATGGGGGGGAGCGGCACGGTGTCCCCGAGGCCGCGGCCGGTGATTTGGGCGCCGCTGGTCCACGCCCCCCTGCAGACGGCCGCCGCCACGACCAACGTGGCCATCGCTCTGATGCACCAACAGCAGCAGCAGCAGCTGCAGCAGCACGCCCTGGGGGGCGCCATCTTTCTTCCCTCCCCTCTTATCTCCCCCTCCCCCTCGTTCGCTCTTTCGCCACCACGCCCCCCCGTCCTGCAGCCCCTACGCCCGTCTGTCAGCTCCCTCATTGGAATGATGGGTGTGGGGGGAATGGGGGGGTTGTCTCCCAGGGGTGGGGGGTTCCCCCCTGGGGGAATCATATCCCCACCTGTGGCTAAAACCCCTTCCGCCTCCTCAGTCCCGCCCTCCATCCAGCTGGGGCGGACCTTCCACTACGGTCTCCGCCTCCACACGGATCCCCCATCCTCCATGATTGGCGGGTCTCCTGGGACGCCCACAGGGGGTGGGACCAGTATCCCGCCCCTCCACAAGGTGGCGCCCACGCCTCCGCCTAACACCTCCCCCTCTCCCGCCCCGCCTTCCGGCGGCCCTCAAACATCGGACGGGCGTAGTTCCACGCCCAGCCAGCAGGGGGCAAAGGAAGCGCTGTTGCGCCACGGAGGAGGGCCGGGGGGCTGCCAAGGTCTCCCCGCGCTGGGCAGACTCACCCAGGAGGCCAGGCTGCTGTCCGCCTCGCAGCCCAGCCTGCCCCATCGATCCTGGGTCGGCCTTCAGCCTCAACCCCCTCTGCACCGCAAGGCCTCTGGAGGGAACCTGCTGGCTGCTCCCTTCCTGCTGGCCGGACCTCTGGCCAGAGGGGGAAGCACCGGGGTGCTGAGTTCCAACCCCACCTCTCCAATCCCCCCTTTCATCACTCCAACCCCTGTAGCTCAGTGTATCGCATCGACACACACACAGCCTGGCGCTGTACCCACACACACCGCTGCACACGCCAACACACAAGCTGCCTCTCACACGCACACTATCGCGCACGCCAGCGCACAACCTGCCTCCTACGCTGCCCCGGTGCCCACACACGCCAAAACGCACACTGCCACGCACACACCGCCACCATCATCATCATCATCCTCTCTGCCTCCGCCCTCCGCTCCCAAACTGAGCCCATCCACCTCCTCCATCCATTCCCAGAGTCCCAGAGTGAAGGCCTCATCCGTCACGCCTCCGTCCCCTTCTCCTCTTTCTGGTCCCAGCCCTGCTCCAACCCCTTCCCCCATCCTGACCCCCACTCAGCCCTGTACCCGCACCCAAACCCCGACCCAGTCCCGTACCCCCACCCTTACTCCTACCCATACCCCCTCCCAAACCCCCACCCAGTCCCGTACCCCTTCCCAAACTCCCACCCATACCCCCTCCCAAACCCCCACCCAATCCCGTACCCCCACCCTTACTCCCACCCATACCCCCACCCAGTCCCGTACCCCCTCCCTAACTCCCACCCATACCCCCTCCCAAACCCCCACCCAGTCCCGTACCCCCTCCCTAACTCCCACCCATACCCCCTCCCAAACCCCCACCCAGTCCCGTACCCCCATCCACTCCCCCATCTCCACTCTGACCCCCACCCAGGCCCGTACCCCTACCCTCTCCCCTTCCCAGGTGCTACAACGTTCCTCTTCTCCCCCAGTCGCTTCATCTTCACCTGCTCCCAGTCAGACCACCCCCCTCATGCCCCCCTCTCCCACCGCCAGAGCCCCGCCCACCCCCTCCTCTACCACTCCCCAGGTTCAAACCTCCATCCCTGCACAGACATCCACCAGTTGTCCCGGTAAAGTCCAGTTCTCTGTGCATCCGGTTCAACAGTCTCCCAGTGCTCCCACCGTGACAGCACCGCCCCTCCCCCTACACCCTGCCACGTCCTCGACCACCCAAACCACACCCATCCCCACTAACCCACCTCTCTCCTCCGCCAACGCAACAACAACATCGACAACTCCGAACACGCTACCTGACTCCGCCCCTTCCTCCAAACCAGCCACTACAGCCGCCACCCCCGCCCTCTCGAAACTCAACCCCCCCTCCAGTCCCACCCACACTTCCCGCCCCCCTGACCTCAAACACCCTGCGTTAGCCCCGCCCACACTGCCGCCGCCGCCTCTCCCACCCGCCTGCCCCTAACCCGGAAAGACTCTGAGGGTCTCAGACACAAACTTCCTGCCAACATGTAGGATCCCGGGAGAGGAGCGGATGTGATTGGACGAATGTCTTGACAGTATTTTGTGCGGGGTGAGCTCATTGGCTGAGCTGTGGGTATACAAAGTTGTACGTCTATGTTGTTAGATTATGTTCTCATGTGGACACGTTCAGTTTGTCATCCATCTAGAATGTTGTTGTTTTAAGAGTATCAGGAGTCACACTGCTGTAACTGGCATTAACATGATGGAACTATATATAAAACAGGTGTGATGTAGACACAGGATAGATGCACTGAAGTTCTGATGGCTCAAACCACTTAAAGAGGTCGCTCATTTGGCCACCCAAACAATAGAGCATGAATGCAAAGTGTCTCCAATCCTCTTACAATATTTCATTTACACACATCCAATAAGGAAGAGTACAGCTACTTAGTAATCTATAGTGTTGTTTATAGCTTCACTGGTCAGGCTATATGATCCAGATACAAAGCGACATACAAAGAGGCCTTAGCCTGCCTATATTATAAGGAGGAAGCCTCAGACCCATTGAAAGAGACTTAGACACTCTTTGATCTCACTGCGACGCGATCACACAGTTCATGTATCTAACATTACATGATTCATAAACACTGATGAATGGTGTTCAACTCTGAACTACACGTAGTGTTTGGAACTATTGGTCGCCACGGCAACCAATCTCTCTTGTTTTTGTTATCTCTGAGCATACTGAAACAAATTTGAAATCAACTGTAAGTTGGTTTTGGCAATAAATTATTGAACATTGAATATTATATATCTATGGGAGTGTCGTAACTCTTTCTCTCAATGGCTCCGGGAGGCAAGTGACCAATCATGATCACTTGGGGGTTCGGTCTCAGTTGAGGCGGCGCTTTGAAACTTGAACAAATTCAGAATGCAGCTAGTCAAAAAGTGATCAAGGAGAGACGTTGGGTGAGGAGGCAGACTTTTTTTTTTAATTCAAAGTGTGCTTAGTGAAGAGCCAACAAAATGGCACTTTCGATCTTGAGACGCTTAGGCCAATAATATGTTCGCTTTGTTTCGTGTGACACTAGGAGGGTTAGTTATATTAGAGGTTATTAAAATGGTAAATGCAGTGTGACTGATTCATATCTGGACAACGATGTGTGTAAGAAACACATGTTAATGCCAGGACATAATGAGCTGTAATCTACATGTGTCCTGATTGGGACAGCAAGGAGCCACATCCACATGTATCCATATGTACTGTATGTGTATGTTAGTTATTGTTGGAGGTGGAGCACCAGAAAAAGAGAACACAAATGGACACAATTATATGAGTAGTAGCATCATGTTTTGTGCAGACAGAGTAATATGGGACGTGCTCTACTGAAATCAATCGCATATTTTAGACCTTTGGCTGCTTTGGGGTTTTTTCCTTTGTTTTCTTATTCTTTCTTTCTGATGTAGGCTGTACCTGCAGGACTTGTAGGATTTGCAGGACAGGGCTTGCATGACTTGCAGTAATTACTTGCAGGACTTGCATGGAAACAAGGAATCTCCTCTTTCCTGCGGAGCACACACGTGGAAATGTGATTCATTTTGACAGAGCAGGTTTTGTGTGCGTTAAGTATGTGCACATCCTGATCCAACCATCTTACTGGGTTTGGAGCCCGTGCGACATACTGGTTTGGAACGAGGGACCAGTACAACATACTGGTTTCCAGCTCAGTGCCCCTCTTGCCTCCTGTTTTTCACCAAAGTGTAATATTTTCCTCATCATCATAGTAATAATTATCAGGATATAGTATGTCAATTGTATAGTTGAGGACTTTATGAATAATAGCAGTTCACTGGTAGTTGTGTGGGTGCGTGTGGGTGCGTGCGTGCGTGCATGCATGTGTGTGCGAGTGTGTGTGCGAGTGTGTGTGTGTGCGTGTGCGTGTGTGCGTGTGCGTGCGCATGTGTGTGTGTGTGTGTGTGTGTGTGTGTGTGTGTGTTTAGTTTTGGACTGAGACAAACTTTTGATAAGTCTTCGTGTCTACACTCAGAGCTGCTGTAAAAACAAACAGTTTTCTTGTGTGAAACTATTTCCAGTTCTTCTTTATGCTGTGGAGTTATGTTTGTCTCTTCTTTCTCCCTGTAGATGACGTGCCTCTAGGTTTGTGGATACCTCTCTCTGCTTCTGTCTTTCATCAGTTTCCACCTACACGCACGCACGCACGCATTCACACACACACACACACACACACACACACACACACACACACACACACACACACACACACACACACACACACACACACACACACACACACACACACACACACACACACACACACACACACACCATCTCATCACAGCTGTTCAAGGCTTATGCCACTGTGTCATGTCTCAGCCTTCAGTAGAAAAGATTCTTCAGGAGAGATTTTACTAGTCTAGTTTATTATTATATATTTATTATCTAATAAATGAAGCTATATGTTCCAGTATTCCTCGGTGACACTTTAGACCACGCTGTTTTTCCCCCCCACTGATATGGATTCCTCTAAGTGGAAAATATGATGATTATGATGCTCAACTCAAATTAACTCTCATTAAAGTGTTAATCCGTAAGATTATGATATTACAATATACCATATTGTAATATCCGCAGTTTTATTGCAATAGATCGTAGAGGGTTTTGTGCTCAAAAGCGGCCTTAGAAGAGGTGCTGCCTAAAATAAAAGTAGACGTAGGAACGAGGCACTACACTCCCAGTAGAGAAAAAAAATCAATGAAAAAGTATTTTTTTGTAGCAATAGCCATTCAATGTGATCATGTTCTGTAACGCTGAATTCACACCAGCCAGAGTATTTCACTGCCACATTCTGAGCAAGCAGCGAAGTTTTAAGGATATGGCCGACTGACGCTTTCCCCACTGCGACAAGAGGCGAAGGCAGTAAAAAGCGAAACGGCAAAGTTAAGGAAAGTTCAACTTTGCCACTGCCGCTGTGTGGTGAGACAGAGCGGGAGCCAACCAGAAGCGAGCGGTGCTCTGGAGTAGGCGTGAGCTAGGCCTATAGACTCGACACCACTTGAGATGGACAGAAACAGACTATGATATGAAATTAATCAAGATTGAGCAACTGTGTGGCCTATTTCTTACCTAAATCGAATAGGTCGTTTACAAACAAGCTGCCAGAGAAGAGCACTGAGTGTCTGTAGGCTACTTCTCCTCCCTGCCTGTCAGCTCCCCAGCCACGTGCATCTGCTCAATTTGACATTCGCTTTTTACTGCTGGTGTTAATTCACCAAAACCACCGAACCGCCCATCTTCAGGATTAACACTTTAATTCTCGAGAGAAATGATGGGTTGATGGGTTCAGTATCATGGACAGAATAGATCAGAATAAATCAATGTTCGTTCGGGTGAAACGTTACTTTAAAGCTAATCTTTCTCTTTCCATCAGCACTGTGTTCTCATCTCTGTGCCGTGCCGTGTGTTTGTGCCTGTGTGATACCATGTTGCCTAGACTGTACATCTATAAGGACCAAAAGCATTCTTTCGACTTGTTCACAGCTTTAGCTTTCAGCTAAATTAGCTAACGATGCTGACGTCAGTGAGGGGAGTGATGATAATAATGATGATGATGATGATGATGATGATGATGATGATTATGAGGATAATGATGGTGATGATGATGTATCTATCTGGTTGTAAAAATAAAGTGGTTTTAGATATCAATTTAGTGAGCACTGTACATTTTCTGAAGTGTGTCTAGTTGCATTTGTCTGTCTACACATGTATGTGTTTGTGTATGAGTGTCTAGTCTGTATTTTATTGTATTGGTCTTACATAATCCCTAGGGAAATTAATGTGTGTGTGTGTGTGTGTGTGTGTGTGTGTGTGTGTGTGTGTGTGTGTGTGTGTGTGTGTGTGTGTGTGTGTGTGTGTGTGTGTGTGTGTGTGTGTGTGTGTGTGGGTGTGTGTGCTGCAGTGCCTGCGTGCGTGTGTGCGTGTGTGTGTGTGTGTGTGTGTGTGTGTGTGTGTGTGTGTGTGTGTGTGTGTGTGTGTGTGTGTGTACTCTGATATAGATTTACCTTGGTTATTTGCCAGGGGGAAGGGCAATAGACCAATTATTTGTTTACCAACATTGAGACTGGACGCACAGGTGATTGTTTCTTGCAATCAATTCCCAACATATTGTTTCGGGGTGCGCTGGTTTCAGTTCATTCAACCTCCTCTTGTGTGTTGGCAAGTGAGGCGCGAGATCCTAGCGAGACATGACAGAATGGGTTTCATTTGGTGCCGGCCTGCGCGCGCATACTGGTTCTTATCAGTGTGACGTCGTCTGTTAAGGGGTCTATTGGAAAGGAAAGGATTAATTCATTAAATTAAAGAATTGATTAAATAATGAATGAATTAATTGCTATTTTGTATAGCAATACTTTTTCTTAATTTTCTTTCTTTTTAAAAGCCATTTCGCATGGGGGGGGGGTCCTTGGCATGAACCTCTTGTGTGGAACTGAATGAATTATGGGAAATAAAGTGCACTGACAAAATATTACCACTAGATGGCGCTTATATACAACACTGCACACTATCTATCTCCAGTATTTAACACGCATGGCAGTTGGAAGACCTGGAGGACAGGAGGGAAGCGTAAGGTTCATAATAGTTGATTATCATTTATCTGAGTTTAGCGGTGAGAGCCGTTAAACTGACACCGACCTCACCGAGGGCAAGATAACGAGAGAGCGTGTGTGTGTGTGTGTGTGTGTGTGTGTGTGTGTGTGTGTGTGCATACTCACGCGCGTGTGAATGCGCGCGTGCATGCGTGCGTGTGAGACAGCATGTAGTTAAAGTGGATTACCAGGCCTGAATAGAGGTGGTACAATAAATAGGCAGATAATTGCTACCTGTCACCAGGGCTGTGAATAGACTCAACCCAGAGAAGCCTGTATATTATCAGTACAATAATAGTCTGCTCCTCGCTAAACACACAATTAATTAAGAATAACAACAATAGCTGTTTAATATTATACAAGTATGCAACATTATGTTGAAACATGTGGAGGTATACTGTAGGCTTGGCCAAGCAACTTGTGGCCTTCTGGCAGTGTGGGTGCATGCATACGATCCTTCTAAAAAAATGAATATTGTGTAAAAGTTCATTTTCTTCTGTAATATAATTCAATTCACATAGATTCATTGCGCATACAGTGAAATATTCAAAACCTATTTTTTTTAAATCTAGATTTGTATGGCATACAGCTCATGCGGAAATCAAAAATTCATATCTCAAAATATTAGAATATTACATGAGACCACTAAACCTTTTTATTTATTATAAAGAAATGTTGACCTTTTGAAAAGTATGTTAATGTATCCACTCAATACTTGGTCGTGGCTACTTTTGAACAAATGACTTCATCAATGGGGCATGGCATGGAGGTGATCAGCCTGTGGCACTGTTGAGGCGTTATGGAAGCCCAGGTTTGCTTTGATAGCGGCCTTAAGCTCATCTGTGTGGTTGGGTCTGGTGTCTCTCATCTTCCTCTTGACAATACAACATAGATTATCTATGGGGTTCAGGTCACGCCAGTTGGCTGGTCAGTCAAGCACAGTAATACCATGGTCAGTACACCATGTACTGACCATGCCATGGTGGCCCATAGTGCCAAAACTACTAGTAGTTTTGGCACTATGGGCAGGTGCCAAGCACTGCTGGAAAAGGAAATCAGCATCTCCTTAAAGCTTGTAAACGTACGGAAGCACAAAGTGCTCTAAAATCTCCTGATAGATGGCTGTGTTGACGAATGCACGCATGCACGCACGCGCGCACACACACACACACGCACACACGCACACACACACACGCACACGCACACGCACACGCACACACACACACACACACACACACACACACACACACACACACACACACACACAGAGAGAGAGAGAGAGAGAGACCGACCCTCTTGGGTGGATATAGTCCTGCAGAGCCAATAAAATAATCAATTTCTTATTAACTCATCCTGTCTTCCTCCTTCCCTTAGGCCTATCCCTTGTTTCTGGTTCTGTCACTTCCATCATCTTTATCACACAGAATACGTGTCCCCTGATCCCTCATAGGATCTGGTGATCATCTAGGCTACTGTTTTTGGCTTGATTGTAATGTTGCTAATTCAAGATCAGAACCTTATTCTATGGCCTTACTTCAGTAGATCTCGTTCAGAATCAGATTAAAGCTGCAATGCCTGTAACTTTCATGTCCTGCCCGGCCGCCGGGATTAGAACACTTCTCCCGCGTGGGAGGCCAAACATGGCTTGAGCAGAGGATTTATTGCGCTTATGAGCTTCAGACAGTAGGCCTATACTTTTGTCAACCAGCAGGTGTCCTATACGAGACACCATGGTGGGTCTAAATGTCTCAATGGAAGAGCAGGGAGACCTCCAACCAGTTAGATTGTATTGGATGGTTAAACAACGTTGTTCATTAAAATAAGTCCCAGAACGCTTTAAATCCTGAATCTAGGCTAAACTGTATATAAAGTGTAATGACTAACTAGCTGAGCTGTTTCTTTCTAGGAATTGATACAGTTGATACAATTTAGAAGAGTTTCCTTTACAAAAATTATGTAGGCCTAAATGTAACATGCATGACAATACGTTTTCTTACTGTGTGTGTGTGTGTGTGTGTGTGTGTGTGTGTGTGTGTGTGTGTGTGTGTGTGTGTGTGTGTGTGTGTGTGTGTGTGTGTGTGTGTGTGTGTGTGTGTGTGTGTGTGTGTGTGTGTGTGTGTGTGTGTGTGTGTGTGTGTGTGTGTGTGTGTGTGTGCGCTTATGAGATGCTTATGAGCCGATAATCCTATTTTTGTTATCGAAGGATCAAACGAATTACACTTTCTTTACATTTCTACTGTGATAAAGATCTTAACTCTGCTGTGTGTCATCTGACCCTGCAATTTACTGCGATGCACACGCACACACACACACACACACACACACACACACACACACACACACACACACACACACACACACACACACACACACACACACACACACACACGCGCGCGCGCACACGCACGAGGAGACAAGCACAGCTACTACAAGCCTACATACATTTCCATCCATCCATATATAAACACAGACACATAGGCCTATGTACATATAAATAGGCCTATAGAACTACATGCACACACGTAAACAAAGAGACATGAAGGCAGGTAGGTAGCTAGACCACAGAGTCAGCACAGATTTTAAGTTGAGGGGCTTCTAGGGGAGAAGGTGGGCTGAGTGGGTACACCGCAATATTATATTTAGAGTTCCTTCCTGCACCTTTCATTTCAAAACCCACCGACACACGCACGCACACGCGCGTCTCTCTCTCTCTCTCTCTCTCTCTCACACACGCACGCACGCACACACACACACGCACACACACACACTAGAAGCTGTGTAAGAGGGTGAGAACATGCAGGGGGCGAGGTGACTCCCTTATCTCAGTCTAACCACTTCAGTCACGCAGGTTGTGAGCGCTATGGTTTCTTTGCTGGAAGAAGATGAGAGATGTTGTGATTTGCGTGTGTTCTGGAGTCACGTAAAAAAGAAAAAAAAACACAACATTTGTCACGTCTTCTTTGACTGTTTGTGGAAAGTGTTGCTCACAGAGCGTATAGCTCAGAGTGCTGTGTTGTTGTAGGCCTACTACTAAAAGCGGGCTGGTTTCCTTAAAAGCAATGAATCATAAAACTAAAAAAAGATATTTCAAATAAGTCTGTCAGTCTGAGAGGTCAATCCTCGGCTTCTTCTGAGAAACTGTGACACATCATTACTAGTTCATTTTCATTGATTACAAAGAGGGGTCAGTTTCAGTTTCATTCCCACGCATGTTAGAATCCCCAGTCAACTGTTAATTATTAAATCCAAAGAGCAGCCAGAGATAGTATTATGCCTCATCAATCAGAATGGGTCGTTGAACCACTTCTTATTACCCCATATATATTTTTTATTATGCTAAATGTGTGTTGTGAGCATGTAGATCTACTATTTTCAAAGGTAACAGGTCAGGTGGGACAACTGGGGACCAAAACCATCTGGGCACTAGGGACACGTGGGCACCTGGACGAGTGGGAACTTAAGGGTGGAGATAACTGGGCACTTAGAGAGGTGGGCACTTGGACAACTGGGCACTAGAACCATCTGGGAATTAGGGACATGTGGGCACCTGGCCGAGTGGGCACTTAAGGGTGGAGATAACTGGGCACCTAGAGAGGTGGGCACTTGGACAACTGGGCACTAAAACCATCTGGGAACTAGGAACATGTGGGCACCTGGCCGAGTGGGCACCTGAATAACTGGGAACCTGGATGAGTGGGCACCTGGACGAGTGGGCGCCTGGACCTGAAGTCAAAAGTACATTATATATATTTTGACCTTGTTGTTGTGTTGTGTTTGGGGGTTTAAAGAACAGTGGGTTAAATATGACTTACCAACAACAAAGCAACATGCTATGTAAAGTTAGAAAAACACTTGTGGTAGACACAAATTCTAATTCAGGTGCCCACTCACTCAGTGTCAGTTAAGTAGCCTATCCAGTTGTTGAGAATCATGTTCGAATCCCTGTTGTCTTCAACACCTGTCTTTAGGTCGTAGTCCTGCCTGACTGACTGTGCGAGTGGATGCATGCTGACTGACACTCATATGGCCAGCAGGCCTACCTACCCATCATGCCCGCAAGGTGTGTGAGTGTGTGCCAGCCTGCCAGAACTAAAGTAAACAGCGTGGAATTATAAGTCTGAGTCACGACAACAACAGGACGGAGGAGCTTCTTGGTGTTTCACTAAAACTATATTTCGACCCCAAAATGTCTTAGCATTCTGTAACTTTAGAAGTTATAGGTCGTGGGTTCGAATCCACCTGGTGCATCCGGCTTTGTCGGGCGTCTATGCGAACACAATTTGCCCGAATGCCCGTGTTCGGGGAAGGGAAGCCGGGTGGGGAGGGTGATATCGGTCATTGCACATACTCCTACCGGCTGGGGCGGCACCTGTCAGCAGGGAATGTTGGGCGGGAGGAGTAGAGCGAAGACTCTATAGTCGTCCCGGTGGGGACTCCTCACTGGCAGGTGACGAGGTGAGTCAGTATGATACATAAACAGCAGTGACAACACATAAATGTGCGTGGGGAGGAATGAATTGGCACAAAGACTAAATTGGGGAGAAAAGGTGGGTAAAAAAAATATTGGCAACTCTAAATAATAGAAGAAAACAAAAAAGGAAGAAAAAAAGTTATTGGGGGGGGGGGGGGGGGGGGGGGCACCACCGAAACCGGCCCACCCAGGTCCTCCCTCCCACTCTTTCTTATTTCCTCCACCCTCCTCCGGCGGACAGACAGACAGACAGACAAACAGACAGACACCACCGCCGGCCTATCGCACGCACCGCGTGTGACCGACCCCCGCTGCGCCCGCCCTGACTTGTCCCTCCTGTCCTGCCCACCGCAGCAGAGCCAGAGAGTGAGTGTCTGTTAAGCGCAGCCGCCGGGTCTCTAGTCTAGTTTCTCTCCCCACCAGCAGCTCCTCTCTCTCTGCTGCATGCTGCTAGAGAGAGAGAGAACCAATCCGATCCGGGGGCTTGAGTGGTGTAAAGTAGGGCAAGCCGCTTCTTTCCTTCCTTCCTTCCTTCCTGCTTCTCTCTCTCTCAGAGGAGAAAAGGAGGAGCCCGGGAGGGAGGACACGGGAGGACAGGACAGCTAGGAGGAGGACGGCACCGGCGGGCAGAGAGAGTCAGTGAGTGGGCATTGAAACGGGACCGAACGAACGAACGAAGCGGAGGGGGGCGACAACGACAAGACAACCACCACCAAGGAGAGACACACACATGCCACCGCGAGGAGGACGGTAGAGTGAGAGAGAGAGAGAGAACCGACGCCGGTGCTGACGAAGGAAGCTTATTAGACCCCCTCCTCCCCCCTTTCTCCTCCTCCTCCCTCCCCGGTGCTGCCGGTGCTGCTGCTGGTGGTGGTGGTGTCGTTCCGGGTTGTCAGAGCAGCGCAGCGCAGCTCTCGGTCTATTCTGACCCCCCGCTGGGAGGGAGAACACGCAGGGTGGGGGCGGCGGGGACGGGGGGTGGGGGGGGGCAGGGTGGGACGGCAATAATCCAGGAAGTGGTGGCACACACACACACACACACACACACACACACACTGAGAGACGCCGGCTCAGGTGGGAAGGAAGGAGGAGGCGACACCACACGGTCTGCAGGTGACTGACACACACCGGTACGCAGGTACGACTGACTGCCGACGGACGGCGGGGAGAGAGACACAGAGAGAGAGGGAGAGAGACACACACCGCCGCTGATACAAGACACAAGGTTTTTATTCCCGTTTGTTTATTTATACTTTATTATATCATCTCTCTCTTTCTCGCTCGCTCTCTGTGTCTCTCTACCTCTCCCTCCCAACCGGTCTCTATCAGGGTCACGGGAGGACTAAACCACGTCATGGGTATTCGGTAACTCCCGTGTGACGCGTTGACTGTTCTCTCTCTCTCTCTCTCTCTCTCTCTCTCTCTCTCTCTCTCTCTCTCTCTCTAGCTCGCTCTCCCTCTCTCTCTCTGTCGGTAATTTCTCCACGACAACCGAAACCAGGGCGCTTATTATTGTTCCTGTTCCCCCCATTCAGTCAAAGAAATGTTGCTTTAAAAAAAAAAAAGAGAAAAAAGAGTGCAGGACAGGTGCGAGTTACCTGCGCGCGCGCGCGCGCGCCCGTGCGTGCAGGTGAGCTACAGCTATAGCAGCTCCCTTGCACACGGACGGGGTCGCCGGGGACGTGACTTGTCTTTCTAATTATAGAGACTAGCGGCTGACATCCAAACCCTGAACCTGCTCACACGCACCTTCCCTCACCTGGCTGCTGCTGCTGCTGTGATGGGGCAGAGCAGGAACCCCCCCATGATGGGGGGGGGGGGGGGTTCCAGCTCTGCTCCATCACAGCAGCCAGGAGGTGATGGGGGACCCCCACCTGCACCCCCCCCCCATTTGTCACACACATGTCACTGTGCAAGATAGATCTATACTGGGACTGTAGTTTTACTTTTAATGTTACAACTACTACTTTCTATTTTAACAGGATGTTGGCTATAATAACAGGCGGCCGGGGTTAAGTTTTGCTTCTCTTTTCAAAGTCGTGGGTGGGGAGGGCTTGTCTTCTCTGTGTGTGTGTGTCTGTGTGTGTGTGTGTGTGTGTGTGTGTGTGTTCGTTCTGTGGGCAGACTGGCTGAACCAGCCTAACAGGCTTGGTTTTGTCTGAGCTGCAGTGTGTTTGGTTTGGGCTTTTCTGTCTTCCCTTGCTTGGAGGAGTTTGTGTTCTGGTTCAGTTGAAGACCTCCAGTTTCCTCAGGGGGCTGCCTGGGGGGTCTGGGGTCTCTCTGCTGGAGTGTCTTTACTGGGGGGGGGGGGACTAAGAGTCTCTCTACTGGGAGGACTGGAATCTCTCTACTGGGGGGGGTTGGTTTCTCTAGTGGGGGGACTGACCTCTCTTGTTGGACTAGTCTCGATGGACTGGTTGAGATCAGAGATGTGACGTAAAAGCGTTAACACAATATTTATGGAACAGTCATGCACATTCATTATGTCTCCATTATGGTCATGTGCCCTCTAGACTTCCTTCACCACCACTACACAGTAAAATCCTCAGTGTCAATTTAACTCTTGAGTTTATACAAATGGATCCAAACTAACTCATAAGTAAGAAAAACCTGATTAAGGTGGCAGAGTTTTGATTTATTTTGACATGTAATCAGGTTTTGTAAGGCTACGAGTGCAACCTTACTTAAGCAATAAGACATAAGAGAGGGAGTGTGTTAGCGTGGTTGGCATGGCTGTGCCGTGGCATTGGCGCAACGCGAAATGGAGCGTCGCCGCCCTGCAAAGCAGGGCCAGTAACCACGATAAAACATGACCTCGAGTGTTTCGGTGCTTTCATCCATCAGCACCACAGCACCGTTGTTAAATCTTTTTGATTTTTTAAAATATGGGTTAGTAGTATTCAGTTTCGCTAAATTGCGGTGCTTTCAGTCCTGTGCAATCCGAAATAGTTCCTCATTGTTTTCCGTTGCTATAGGCAACTTAACACCGTCTGGACTGGCCCACAACGTATCACATAGTGATACTTTTATACCGGTGATTTGTCCCTGTGGTTCTCAAACGTTTTCATCTCAAGGACCCCCAAATTGATATGCATTTGGCCACGGACCCCCGTTTGTAAAGATGTTGTGCCAGGGACCCCCATACATTTTCAAAATGTTAGCCGCACAACTGAGCTTGTAGGTCGTCTATTTTCGAATAGCCAAAGTATGCAATAGGGTTAAAGTGGTCCGTTAAATGGTTCCTCATTTTGCTGCGGACCCTCCTGGATCCCCCTCAAGGACCCCTGATGGTCCCCGCCCGGACGCCACCTATGAATCAGCGGAATGGCGTATTGTGGTCATTGGCACGGCTCCGAATGCCTCTGGACCACTCAGGATGCGTGGTGATGCTTCAATCGCATTATTGCCATAACCTGATTATTCCCAGTAATCGGGTTATCAGTGTGCAAATCGTGTTTATTCAAAGGAATGGGACTAGATGTTTGTGGTGAATTCGTTTCCTGATTTGATGGGACCTGAGCACGTCGCAGTAAAATAAGACTCGGTTCGATCGCCGGCTCCTCCTGGCTGCGTGTGTCCTTGAGCAAGACACTTGAACCCCTAAACTGCTCCCCATGAGCAGGTAGTGGTGGAAAAAGTACTCAAATGTTTTACTTAAGTAAAAGTATCAATACTGCCATGTAGAAGTACTCTGTTACAAGTAAAAGGCCGGAATTCAAAATTCACCTGAGTAAAAGTACAAAAGTATTGGTATCAAAATGCACTTAAAGTACCAAAAGTTAAATTACTAAAACGTCTGAAAACAGCAGATCTACAAGCTCACAACGCGTCGTGATGCGACGCGTTGTGAGTTTGTAGATCGGCTATTTTCAAATAGCCTAAGTATCAAATGGGGCTAAAGTGGTTAATGTATGTTTTATAGTATAATACTTTATATCTGCAAAGTAACTAGTAACTAAAGTTTTCAAATAATTGTAGTGGAGTAAAAGTACAATATTTCCCTCTGAGATGTAGTGGAGTAGAAGTAAAAGTATAGACAATTGGGAATACTCCAGTAAAGTAAAGGTACCTCAAAATTGTACTTAAGTACAGTACTTGAGTAAATGTACTTAGTTACTTTACACCACTGTGAGCAGGTTGGTCCCTTGCATGGTTTCCTCCACCATTCGTGGGTGTGTGTGAATGTGTGTGAATGGGTGAATGTGATGCACATTGCAAAGTGCTTTGGATAAAGGCGCTATATAACTGCACTATTTGCCACATTCTATAGACTAGATAGAAACTAAAAGCTTGGAGACCAGACAGACTCGGAGAGAGGTCTGTTTTTCTTTCTCATAAATACTGTTTTTCTCTCTTTTGCGCTGTCTAATTTTCTATGCAATCACTGTCCTACTGTCTTAGACTGACTCTTGACCTGACCCCTGAATTATCTCCTCTCCTCTTCTCTTTTGCCAGGCTCACATAATAATTGGAGATCTCTGCCCACCCATACGTCTGCTGGTAACAGCTGCAATTTCAATGTAGGGAGTAAAACTGTGTGGAAACTATTTGGAAATGTAAGACCAAACTCTATTGCAGAACCAATGCAAAGACTTTGGGGTGGTCCGTCATATTGGGATGGCATCAGGTCTGGTGTTGAAAGCAGTAGGCGTAGGTCTGTTAGCAGGGGTTTTCCCTGCTGTTCAAGCCCCTACATTGAATTTAGATTTCCTCAGATGATCGGTAGTCAGAGATCTCCGACCGCCTGGCTATGCGAGGCTAGCTCTCTGCCAACTCATCTAACGCACTCTGTTTGGCCTGCTCTATCTTTTTGTGCGCACGCACGCACGCACGCACGCACGCACGCACGCACGCACGCACGCACGCACGCACGCACGCACGCACGCACGCACGCACGCACGCACGCACGCACGCACGCACGCACACACACACACACACACACACACACACACACACACACACACACACACACACACACACACACACACACACACACACACACACACACACACACACACACACACACACACACACACACACACACGCACTCGTGTGTGCGTGTTATGTTATTTCTGTTTCTTAGCAGTTAAATTAGGAAGTGGTCTGCCCCCCGCCTCAGATCATCATATGATTGTGTGTGTGTGTTTGTGTGTGTCATATTGTACCATACCCTCCACCCAGCATGATGAGACTTTACCCAAAACTTCTTGTTTGTTCCGAAATCAAGTTATCACTGTCACTCTGTCTCTCTGTCTCTGTCTCTCTCTCTGTCTCTCTCTCTCTCTCTCTCTCTCTCTCTCTCTCTCTCTCTGTTAGCCCCCTGGCTGTGTGTGTATGAAGTCTATTCATATTAGCCTTGTGCTAACATCCTCAGGTGTGCGACCCCGGCGACCTTTACAACCCCAGAGAAGAAGGAGAGAAGACGAGAAGTGAGACAGAGAGAGAGAGAGAGAGGGAGAGAGAGAGAGGAAGAGAGCGTGAGAGCAGGCAGCCATCTTCTCTTGAGGAGGTGAGAATTTCGACTAAACTTTTTTTTTTTCAGTCTCTCTGTTTGAACGTCTTTCTGTGCATACACACACACACCCACCCACACATAAAGTACATGATATACTTTATGAATATGCACTGTATAGGTTTAACACGGTCAAAGAGGTACTCGTTGCAGTTCTCCGTTGTGCTGTATAATGGTGATAATTTCGCTGCTCGGCTTGTTTGGCAATATTCAAGGTGTTTGGGTGAAACCGAGGGTGGATCTGGTTGCTAATCGCTGGCAACCGTGTTATGAAAGCAATAACACACTTGAGGTTGTGATATGTCGTTTTGGCTACGGGCATTAAATTATGTGTACTGTATACACACACACACACACACACACACACACACACACACACACACACACACACACACACACACACACAAGGTATACATTCACACATATCTATATATATAGTGTATATCATCTTATTAACTAGACATTTGTACCAAGAGCAATGAGGAATGCCGGCTGATTACTTTATTATAGCTCTATTTATTCACAAAGAGAAACCAGTGTCTGGTGAATTTGACCAACTTTACACAGCAACAGTTTTTGGTGCCAAAGTTTCATTCCTGTTTGACATGATGAGTTCCGTCAGCATTGAGGTCGCTCACTGTGAAATTTCAACACGCTCGCTGTATCACTTTAACCGTCAGCTGCCATATTTCTATTAATTTAATGGAATCTTCATTTAACCAGGCATACTATATTATACTTTCAAATATTTTCAGAAATAGCAATGATAGCTGCTCTACTAGCTCATAACATGTTGCGATGCATTATGAGCTTGTAGGTCTTTTTAGTATAAGAACATTTAAAAAAAAATGGATGCCCAAAACAGAAACGCCAGGCATACAATAAATGCAGACACATTTAAAATCAAATTGCAATAAAATAAGAATGCATGGCTATATGAATTAAAACACAATAATACATGGCTATATGAATTAAAACACATTTAATACATATCAGCAATAAAGAAAACAAAAACAAATTGTGGGAACTGACAATATGACAAATTAATACATGAATAAAAACCAGAAAAAGCTAAAAGCATTGGCAGTTACAGACACTGAAATTGGCCATTTAACCTTGGATTGACTCATTGGTATTAAGCATCTGACTGACAGCAGCATTGTGAGCTTGTAGATCGGCGATTTGTTCTAATTGTCATACGGCAATATACAAAGTATATAGGGATGAAATCCGAGGCTGATTTTGTGGTTTGTTTTTCATTTCAGGTTAAAAACTACAGCAGGGTAAAAAACATGGCAGAATACATATGGCTGACCTTATAGTACACCGTGATGTTTTATTGATTGATTGATTGGTTGAATATTTGAACAAGTTTGCTAACTACATGTGGCACTGTCAAAAGTTATGCAAAAAGGATGACAAAAGGTATATTTACAGGGAAAATGGCTACTGTCTATGCTTGCTCGCCCATGGCCCTTTGAACACCTACTGTAAATCTAACACACCCCTTATTAACCCATTAACTCATTCAGTGCCCAGCTTATTTATGGAATTTTGTCAGTGTGCCACAACCAAAATTCATTGTAAAAAAAAAGTGCGTAGGAGCCGAGATACAGCCTTTTTCAGTAAGAAGTTAAACAAAGAGTGAATGGAGCAGCAAATCTTCAAATCATCATATCTTGGGTTCTGAACATTTTTTTCCAAAAATACAAAGAAAAACAAAAATTTTTTTTTCATTGGACGTCTTAGACGTTCTGTGGCACTCAGGGCTTATATTAGCGGACGTCTTAGACGTCCAGTGGCACTGAATGAGTTAAGTCCTGAAACGCATCTGTGTCACTTTTTGATTTGAGCTAAAAAGCATTATTTTACACTTTGGCTGTTCAAAAATAGCAGATCTACAAGCTCGTAGCTTGTAGATCTGCTATTTTTGAAATTTTTTGAAAATGTGTGCAAATCTTTGAATATATATTATTTTAAAGCGAAAGTTTTTGACTCAAATCTTTGCTTCTGGGGGTCCCTGGAACAACATATTTTGAGATGGGGGTCCGCGGCCAAATACATATCATTTTGGGGGTCCTTGACACGAAAAAGTTTGAGCACCACTGATATAGAAACATACGTTTTTCCAGAATACTGTCGGGATTAAGAAGACATTTGTAGAATCGGCTTCAGGCCTTAATGTGCTGCAGCAGTGTTGCATACATCACAGTGTACTTACTACTACAAGGTCAGTCTTCAGATTCAGTCGAATTATGTGTCACTTAGATGCACTGTTCAGGCATAATAGAAAAGGCACAGCGTAAAAGCAAAAGTAAAAACAGGACAAAAATCACCAAACAAAGCATATATGTGTCACTCTTTCCTTTTGTTTAATAGTAGTGTGGGCTTTGGGGATCTTTTTAGTATTAAGCAGTCTGCCATGTATTTACCCTGCTGTCATTTTTTAACCTGAATTGGAAAACAAACTACAAGCCTAGGGGGGGGGGGGGGGTTCATTCCCCTTTTAAGTGGTTAAAAGCTGACTTGACAGTATAACCACCCCCCCCCCCACCCCCCCCCCCCTCCCTCCCCCCAAGGGAAGATACTGCAACTCGACCAACCAGCACACACGCTTATCACCCTGCTCTTGTCCTTGTGTCACCCCCCTCACCCACAGCAAATACAGGCTGGGCATGTGATGAAGTTACTGTATGAGTTAAGTTATGTGTATATAAGCGTGTGTGTGTGTGTGTGTGTGTGTGTGACATGTCATGTGATTAGTCTGTTTGTGCAGTGTGCATGAGGTGGTATTTAGAGGGAAGTAACATTGAGTGGTCTGTCTCTCTCACACCCACACACACACACACACACACACACACACACACACACACACACACACACACACACACACACACACACACACACACACACACACACACACACACACACACACACACACACACACACACACACACACACACACACACACACACTCTCTCAACGCAGTTCCAGTAAAGACATGAATTAGGGCACCACGGGGAGCCTGGATGAATTCCCCCTCACATGCGTTGTTGTGTCTCAGTTTCATATGTATCTATCTAATGGGTGGGTGGGGTGGGGAGGAAGAGGAGGAGGAGTGGGAAGAAGCGTTCTTCCTCTCCGTTCCTCTCTGTTTCGTCTCTCCTTTCTCTTCTCTCTGTTTTCGGTCTGACGTTCCTCCCGTTCTGTCCCTCATTCCTCTCTCGTCTCCCAGTCCATGCAGAGAGTGCATACATGTAGGCCTGTCACAATTATTACATAATCGTCTAATCGCAATTATTTTTGCATAATCGTCATAATCATCATAATCAATTCCATGTTAAAAAATGTCTCATATTTAAAAAAATTAATAAATAATACTGTAAATAGCAGATCTATAAGCTAGATCGTCAATTTCCACTATTGTTTATTTTTAAGTATAAAGTAATTAAATATGTGTCATTTGTCATATCTGCCCTGTGCAACGTTTGTTTACGAAAGCTAAAAGCCAAACAGAAATGTCATTTTTATTCATAATGTTTTCAACGACAGAAACACAATTAAATCGTTAATCGCAATTATTTGAGTGATAATTAATCGTCAACGTAAATTTGTAATCGTGACAGCCCTACATACATGTGCATGCATGTTCATGCATACTAGTCCATGCAGAGGGTGCATACATGTGCATGTATACATGTGTGCAGTTATACCAACTTTATTTGATCTTCCTTCTAATCAGATTGTTAGTTTTATTACACTCAGTATTGTCTTTATTCTGAGTGAGTGTTGTTGTTATTAGCACAGTCTGCGCAGCATGATGTATATGTTATTATATACTGTATGTGTGTGTGTATATACATACATACATACATACATACATATACACGGGTATATAAATTACATACACGCGTGTGTGTGTGTGTGTGTGTTGCCAGGGTCTGTTTTTACCTCATGTTCATATGTACCAATAGAGGAAGTCTATTTGGCATTTCCTCTTTTCACTGCTGACAGACCACCAGTCTGATCTCTCTCTCTCTCTATCTGTGTGTGTGTGTGTGGGAAAAGTAACAAGTGGTAACAAGTGTATGTCTCTTCCTGTAATGACACCACAGAAGAAGAAGATTGTGTGTGTGTGTGTGTGTGTGTGTGTGTGTGTGTGTGTGTGTGTGTGTGTGTGTGTGTGTGTGTGTGTGTGTGTGTGTGTGTGTGTGTGTGTGTGTGTGTGTGTGTGTGTGTGTGTGTGTGTGTGTGTGTGTGTGTGTGTGTGTGTGTGTGTGTGTGTGTGTGTGTGTGTGTGTGTGTGTGTCATGATTCAGCTGTTCTGAACAGGGTGGGTGTTTCAGTCCACCACACAGCAGCTTCAGGGAAACGGAGTGACTGTCTGTCGATCACTTTCAGCCAATACTAGATACACATACAGTAAATACATACATACTGTACGCACGTCCCCCACACACAACCATCTAAACGAGATGAACGACACACACACTGCTTCATGTCCCTGCTCCCAACGGTTTATTCAGCTCTAATTTGAACCGATGGAAACTGATTTACAATGTAGGCATTTAGCAGACACTCTTTGTCCAGAGCTACTTAACCATAAGCAAGGTAAACACGTACATAAAATGCATAGACAGTGTAGCAGTGTTGATTCCGTCGACTAAAACTATGACGAAAAATGTTCGTCAACTACCTTTTTTCACTGACGAAAACTAAATACAAACTAAATAAAAACTAAGCTATGATGACTAAATATATTGACAATTTCGTCAACTTCGTCAACAAATAAAAACTAGACTAAAATGTTTATGAGGGACGAGTGGAGAAGAGATCCAGTAGAACTAAAAGACTCATTTTGTGTTTGGTTGCGCTCTGAAAATAGCAGATCTACAAGCTCACAAAACTGCGACGCATTGTGAGCTTGTAGATCTGCTATTTTCAGCACGCAACCAAGTGTAAAATCTACCATTACGACGCCATCAACTCACCGCCAAAATACATTTTAGTCGACTAAATCAATTTTAGATTAACAGTAAAACATTTCAGACAATATGACTAAAACTAAATGGAATTTGATTCAAAAGACTATGACTAAAACTGAATCAAAATTTGCCGTCAAAATCAACACTACAGTGTAGTGCCTCATTAAACTAGGATCACAGGTAAGCCAAGAACCTAGCATCAGTCTAAACAATATACTCTGAAGAAAAAATATGTGTAGATTGAAACTATAGATACTGTATAGATTCATTTGACCTGATGAACTCTGTTTGCTCAATGAACCTTTGTGAGCATTAGGAGCAATGGGCTGCATTGTTCTCTACTAATACATACATTCTTATAAAAACGATTGAAAACACATTGGAAACAATCTTTTTGTTAAAAAATATATATATAATAATCACTAGAAGAACAACAATATAAAAACAATAAAAACATTAAAGACATGAATAATAATGAATATTAATAAAGAATGTTACATGTGTAATTTCCAGTTGCACAAATTCAATGACCTTGACCGATGATAAACTGATTGCACCAATATCTGTAGCTTTGGATGTTAAATAATAATGTTCAAAAACCATGTCGTATAATGAATTATAGATGCAAAGTAAATCTGTTGTTACTGAATAAGTGAGGCTTCTTTCTCTCATTAATAATAATATTTAAAGAAATGTTGTAGAGCAAAATCAGCAGCAGAAGAAAAACATAATTGTATAAAATGTAAAATGTAGTGAGAAATACAGACGTTAAGGGAATCAAACAATAACATAACATTTTTTTAATTGCCGAAAGGACTGATGATAAAAGTAGTTTTTAAGAATAGTTTTAAAAGACAATGAGATCCTCAGGCTGCACACGGGCTCACAAGGGGTTAATACTGTAACTGTAAAATGTAATTAGGAGCCAGGCCACGAAGTGCTTTAAATTGAAAGGTAAAATCTTAAAACCTATCCTCAAACGGACCGGAAACCAGTGTAGGAAAGTTAAAATAGCAGTAAATGATGTTCTCTTCTTCTGGGTTTTAGTTACAAGCCTAGCCGCAGTGTTCTGTATAATTGAGTGTTTTAGGCTTAAGACATGTTAAAACATCATTCTAATAGTCAAGGCCTGAAGAAATAAAAGCATGTATGATGATTTTAGGTCTAGAGTTTTTTAGGTCTTCAAAACTCTAAATCAGTGGTTTTCAACCTTTTTCATGCCAAGGACCCCTAAATTGATATACATATACTGAAAATGTTTTGTGCCAGGGACCCCCAGAAGCAAAGATTTGAGTTAAAAATGTTCGCTTTAAAAAACATATATTCAAAGATGCACACATTTTCAAGATGTTTCAAAAATAGCAGATATACAAGCTCATAGCTCGGCACCGAGTGCCCCGCTATGAGCTTGTATATCTGCTATTTTTGAATAGCCAATGCTAAGTGGTTAAAATGATTGTGACGCTAGGTTAACTAATTTCGCTGGGGACCCCCTGACACCCCCCCAAAGACCACTAGTGGTCCCCGGACCACTGGTTGAAAACCACTGCTCTAAATTGATCTGATCCCGGATAATATTCCTCAGATGATGAAAACATGCCTGAACATGTTGGTTAATGTGACTCTTAAAGGTTGAGGCTGGGATCAAATGAGACACCAAGGTTTTTGGCAACAGCCTCACATTGTTGTCGTTCTGACGGTTACTGCAAAAGTTCAGTAAATATAAATAAATGTAAATATTCTATCAACATATATTGGTCAGTACGAGCAGTTTCTGTCCTGTGTGTCGACAACAGACGGACAGACAGACAGACAGACAGTCTGTGGTTGATTACGTGTCACTGACAACATCAGACACCAAACGGGGTCACTGATTGGTCCACATTTCTGTCCGTCAGCAGTTATGTGGTGTCAAATTACAGCAAAAGTTTAACAGGCTCCTCCCATTTTCATTATGTTACTGGGACACCCAGGAAGAAGATAATATTGTATGTGAAAAACATAACAGGAATTTTACCTAATAAATCCTCTCAGGGAGGGCGCTCATGTGTGTCTGTCTGTCTGTCTGTCTGTCTCCACAGACTAAATCTGTTCAAATATCCTTATTTTATTATTTTCACATCCGGCCTTTTTTTTTTATGTGCTATCTTTCTTTCTTTCTCTCTGTCTGTCTCTCTCTCTCTCTCTCTCTCTCTCTCTCTCTCTCTCTGTGTCTCTGTCTCTCTCTCTCTCTCTCTCTCTCTCTCTCTCGTCCTCTATTTATCTGTCCATCTGTTCTGTTGGTCGTCCGTCCTCTCAAAGGAACAGGAAACTGATCAGGATCTGTCAGCTTTGCAACATTTTGTGTGTGTGTGTGTGTGTGTGTGTGTGCGTTTGACTATTTTGCAATGTCTTCCTGTGAACTGGGAGGTTGTATGTGTCTGAGTTGAGCAACTTCACCTAGAAAGAAGACATGACTTAATACCTTAATGCAACACACACACACACACACACATACACATACACATACACATACACATACACATACACATACACATACACATACACATACACATACACATACACATACACATTAGAGTCCTGCAGGCCCGCCAGAGCCCGCCCACGGCCCGGCCCGGCCCACCAAAACGGGCCGGGCTTGGGCTGATTCTGTATTTGACACACGGGCCCAGGGCCGGGCTCGGGCTGAATGCCACGGGCCAGGCCCGGGCTCGGACTGATTCTGTATTTGACAAACGGGCCCAGGGCCGGGCTCGGGCTCACAGAACATTTTGCGCAGATAATTGATAATTGAAGCCCGGCCCGGCCCGGCCCGGCCCGCCAAAACGGGCCGGGCTTGGGCTGATTCTGTATTTGACACACGGGCCCAGGGCCGGGCTCGGGCTGAATACCACGGGCCAGGGCCGGGCTCGGACTGTAAAATTGCGGCACCTATCGGGCCAGGGGCCGGGCCGGGCTGAATACCATGGGCCAGGGCCGGGCTTGGGCCCACATTCTCGGCCCGTGCAGGGCTCTAATACACATACACATACACATACACATACACATACACACACACACACACACACACACACAATGTTAGCTAACGATGACAAAGGGCCTTGATACCAGGAGAGGAAACTATTGTGCACATTTGGCAACTGCCGCTAGATGGCGCTGCAGTAGCGTTGCCGCCATTTTGTACGGAACTGTCCAATTTACTGCCTACAAAAACCTGAAGGAAGAACCACGCAATTTTATTTAATATAATAATTACCAGAGCACGAGTCCAATATTCAATATTTATTAACTGTAGACCATGATAATATGGTACGAGTACAAACAATGGAATTTCAAAGTAATTGAAAAGAGGCACAACATTTGTAGATGGGACGTTTTTCATAGCACTGTATTTCAGTAGATACGTCATTGGTTCTCCTGGCTGGTCTAAGGTTCAATAATCATTTCAATTTAGTTTTTATTCAAGCGCCAAATCACAATTAGTTGTCTGAAAACGATTTACACACAGACCCAGCGTTTCCCCTCTGAGCAAGCATTTGGCAACAATGGCAAAAGAACTCCCTTTTAACAGAAAGAAAACCATGAACCAAACCAGGCTCTAGTGTGGGTGGTTGCCTCGACTGTCGGGGGGAGAGAGAGAGAGGGAGAGAGATAGAGATACAGAGAGAGAGAGAGGGGGCAGGGACAAGATGCCGATGGACAGTTATAATAATAACATAATTATTGCTAAAATATAAAAAAAATAAATGGGGAATAAGTCCCCATATGAGGAGTTGGCATGCATTTGACTTTCTACTCTGAGATAGGAGGAATGACTTCTTATACTATTGTATTGAAACTTTTGAAACATTTCTGTGACGTGTCCAGGAACTGTTGGTCTCTTCATACTGGAAGTGTTTGTTTCGTCACATGTAGTTCAAAACCTTTTCTTTCCTGTAGCAAGGAATCATACGTATTCTATGACTCTTTGATATACTTGACAGTTTACAATAGCGTTTATCAGACCCTGTTATCCTCAGAGTATGGGAGACGGTCAACCCAACAACAGGATAAAGTGAATTAGAATGCCAAGAAAGCAAGTATGTGATACAAAAGAAACTAGGAGAGCCGGTCGACCTGATATATAATGTCAACAACTCTACTAATACTGTAACAGCTGTTCTGGTGGTCAGTTCAGTATTATAGAAATGACATTTGACAGCCAGGAAATGTAATTATTTGTTTTTAAGGCCGGTCAGCAGCTAACACAAATGATATCACGATGTTGGCATTCAAATAAATGCAGCGATGTTGGAATAATGGTAATATTCTAAATGTAATCATATATATGCAGGGTATTTCTTCCCCACTCGTCCTGATTGATTGATTGAATGAATACTTTTTCCAGGGGTCTTCAACAGGGGGTCCGGGACCCCTAGGGGGTCCTCAGAGCTACTATAGGGGGTCCGTGAAATCTTTGTGTGAGAGGATTTTATTTTTTACATCAACCACCACTTGAACCCTAGCATCCCTATTCTGAGGGGAACATTAGCCAAAAATAGCAGATCTACAAGCTCACAACGGCTCGCAGCGCGAGGCGTTGTGAGCTTGTAGATCTGCTATTTTCGGCAAAGAGGTATAGGAGTAGAGGGGAAAAAGGTTTAAAAAAAAAAAGTTTAATCTGAAACACAATGTTATACAATATAGAGGGGGTCCCTGCTTCATCTCTATCAGCTAGGGCTGAAAACGTTGAAGACCCCTTCTTTATTCGATTTTTATTTTATTTTTTTAAAGCACGAAGATGCAGTAAAGCATTTAGGGCTAAAAGGATAACACAAAAAAAGTCCTGCGGACTTGTTTTCTTTGTGGTTTCTATTTATTCACATGACATACATGAAAGACTTTTTTCAAAGGCTGGTTAATGGTAATGTTGACCCACATTCTGAACCAACAGATGAGCTCACTTGTAGTTAGCATATAGGCTAAACACAGTTAGCTTAGCATGTGAAGCACTCCAGTGTAACGTTAGGTCAGGGAGAGAGAGAGGGAGGGTGTTGTTTTGAGTGTTATGTTCATGGTAATAACTACTGGACGGTACTAGCTAGCTAAACGGACAGCCGCGGTTCCACGAGGTCTGAGCCACATCTGAGTCCCTTTAACCCATTTTGGGCGGGAACCCCTATTTGTAACTATACCTTTCAGGACGGGAACCACTTTTGGGGTTGTTGTTGCCATGTACAGTATATAGCGACATACATTTGTTGTAAATTTTGAATAAATATTTTACGTTTTTTTGAAAACTCGGCCTCAGGTCTAAATGGGTTAACCCATTCAATCCGGGAACGCATCCGTGTCATTTTAGATTTGAGCTATAACCATTATTTTGTACTTTGGCTATTCAAAAATAGCAGATCTACAAGCTCATAGCGCGGTACTACATCTGCTATTTTTGAAAAATCTTGAAAATTTGTGCAAATCTATGAATTGTATATATTTTTAAAGGGAACATTTTGGACTCAAATCTCTGCTTCTGGGGGGGTCCCTGGAACAAAATATTTTCAGTTGGAGGTCCGTGGCCAAATACGTACATAATTGTGGGTGGTCCTTGACATGAAATAGTCTGTGAACCACTGATATAGCAAACGTAAGTGTTAGGATTTAGAAGACATTTTGTAGAATCGGAACCTCGGGCCTTAATGGGTTAAACTGTCCCACCCACATGACGAAACTCAAACATGCCTTCTGCACTTTATATGAGTTAGATGAGTTAGAAGTTCTTAAACTTTTACATTTCCAGGACCCCCTTAACTCTGACAGTATACAAATTTGGTGCCATTTGTATACTGTCAGCGTTACAGACTTGTAAGGGTCGATTTATACCCCCCCCTCAATGAACCCTGAGAGTCCCCGGACCCCACTTTGAGAACCACTGAGCATCATATCACCCATACACGCATGTACACACACACACACACACACACACACACACACACACACACACACACACACACACACACACACACACACACACACACACACACACACACACACACACACACACACACACACCACTACTACAGATCCTTGTAGTGGGAGTTTGAAAGTGCTGACCAGATTAGAGCGAAAAGGGAGAGTTGTACTCACTGTATGAGAAACCACGCTGTCAGCACGACACTGTGTGTGTGTGTGTGTGTGTGTGTGTGTGTGTGTGTGTGTGTGTGTGTGTGTGTGTGTGTGTGTGTGTGTGTGTGTGTGTGTGTGTGTGTGTGTGTGTGTGTGTGTGTGTGTGTGTGTGTGTGTGTGTGTGTGTGTGTGTGTGTGTGAGAGATGTTAATGATAGAGCTGCTACTGCATCTCTGTTCCAGACATCTGCAAAGACACACACACCTGCAAGGACTTCCTGTGGCTGTGTGTGTGTGTGTTCTGTCTTTAAAAAGAAAAAAGGCATTTCTCTTTCAAACTATTTTTTCTGTCTTTTCATGGTGTCACCCCCCCACCCCCCAAACGCGCGTACACACACACACACACACACACACACACACACACATACACATACACATACACATACGCGCACACAGCACACAGCACACAGCACACACACGCACACACACGCACACACCCCTCTGGTTTCATGTCTCCTCTGACACAGATTGTTGGTAGGGGTTTGGACTAGATTTTCCTGTCTTAGCCCCCCTTCCCCCCTCCCCCCTCTCTCCCCCTTCCTCTTCCTCTCTCTCTGTCTCTCTCTCTCTCTCTCTCTCTCTCTCTCTCTCTCTCTCTCTCTCTCTCTCTTTCTCTTATCTCTGTCTTATCTCTCTCTTCATCTGTAACACCCACCCCTCACTTATACATTCAATGTCTCACTCCTCTTTCTTTGTGTGTTTTCTAAGAACGGGTGTTTTTTTTAGAAAACACACCTCCGTCATCCTTCTTACTGCTGACTTTCCTAAAATCTCAGACCCCCGGTTTCCAACCGCAGATTTATTCCTCCTCTCCTCTCCTCTCCTCTCCTCTCCTCTCCTCTCCTCTCCTCTCCTCTCCTCTCCTCTCCCTCTCCTGAGATTAATTGCTAGATCAGAGGGATGTTAATAATGTTATGTTATCTATTATGTTGGTGTGCATTTGTTTGTTAGTTTGTGTGTGTGTGTGTGTGTGTGTGTGTTTGTGACTTGATGAATTACGCTAACTTTACCATTATGAATTAAACTAACTTTATCAATAAGAATGAAGCGACTTCATCGATATGAATTAATCTAAATTACCCTAATTGTATCAATTTGCAATTGAACAAACTATTTGAAAATATATTTTTTTGACTCCTAGAAATTTATTTTATATTGTCACAATATACCATAGATGTTGACCACGCATACATACTCCCAAAATGATTATGTTTGGTTATTTTTTTGTATATTTTTAAATATATATATTTTGTATAATTGTTTAGCCCATTTAAACATAGTGGCACATTTCAGCAACAACAAAACGTTTTTTTAATGAATAAAATGTAATTTTATTCATAAACTTTTGTCCAATCTGTATGCTAGAGTATGTTAATACAATATAACTTATACAATTGGGGTGGTTGTATTTTGTCTCCCTGCTCTTCTATTGAGACATTTAAATTGTGTCAAAGGTCATGTCTCGCCTAGACACAGGATCTGTCTCGAATGGTCAAGATTCAACTTATCCCCTGAGCAAGCAGGCCGGATCTATTAGCTCAATGGTTAAAATGTCCGCACTTGAGCAGGAAACCTGGTTCAAATCCGGGGTAGAAGAGGAAAGTGACATAGTGCAGCTTTAAGACACAGAGCTTTATGAGAGTGCAAAAGAAACACAATTAACACTTCATAAAAGGACGTTTAAATACAATACAAAAAAGTACAATCAGAAAAGAGAATGAAATTACAGTGCAGAAAAAATGAATGGAAAAATCTCAATAAAAGGCACCGGCAAACATAAAGGTCTTTAACTTGTATTACAAACAAACTGAGTTGTAGCAGACAGGTTTCTGGTAGTTAGTTCCAGATACAGTATGTGGTGCATAAAAAACCATATGCGGCTTGTCCACGTTCAGTTTGTAGTCTGCGTTCAGAAATGTTTGTGTTTGAGATGTCTGGATGGTTCATGATGTTCTTTAGCAGAAATCAAATCAGAAATGTATTTTTGGCCCTGAAAACATTCAGTGCTTTATAAACCAACAGTAGTATTTAATTCATTATTTGACAGACAGGGAGCCAGTGTAAAGATGATCCATTTTCTTTGTATTAGTAAGTGGCAGCATTCAGAATCAACTGCAGTCGACTGATCGTTTTTTCTTTTTTGCGAGACCTATAAAGACACCATTACAGAAGTCATGTCAAGATGAATGCTTGGTTTTTCCAAATCTTGATGAGACTTTACTCTTTCACTGGCAGAGACTAAATAAGGCCCAGAATGCCAGCGATTTTCTTACCTTTTCAAGTAGTCACAGAATATTTATCTCCAGTATGATCGATCCCCTGATGGTTGCTAATCACGGAGGGTTTCACTATGCTTCCGCAAAAAAAAAAATAATGTCATCGCATTCGCGACCTCCCGTTCGCTTGTTATGCAGAATATGCGCTGTTAAAAATAGCATGTTTCTGCAAAAATACATAGTAAAACACAGGAGCCGAGATACAGGCCTTTTCCCAAATACTTTAAACAGCAACTCAATGGAACAGTAAATCTTTGGATCACGTTATCTCCTGGTTCTGTATGAAAAAAAAAGGAAAAAAAATAATAATTAAAAAAAAAAAAAAAAATCTCTTTAAAAAAATTATAATAATAATCGTCTGTCTCGTCCATTGCAGGCTGCGCCTTAGCAGTGGGCAGGCAAAGAGTTAAGTACTTTAACCATTTAAATCCTACATATGTTGTTGAGCTGGTTCCCCCGGGGGTCTATCTTTGGTTCACTCCTTTTTTCCCCTCTGCTTAAATCTTTTTTGCCTACAATAGCACATCTACAACGTGTTGTGTTGCTATTTTCGCCAAATGTTCACCTAGAATAGGGACGCTATAGGGTTCAAGTGCATGGTTCAGGTGATAGTGGGCTGACTTTGTAATTGTCTTAATGTGGTCTGGCTAGCTGGTCCTGAGTCAGTTTGGAGACCAGCAGGCCTACACTCTGCCATCCTGATGAATAATGTAAGGTGTTCTTGGAACGCAAGACCACAATGCACACACACACACACACACACACACACACACACACACACACACACACACACACACACACACACACACACACACACACACACACACACACACACACAATTCGTGCCCCAGTTAAGTACAGGAGAACAACGCTGTTGAACTCTAGTGAGAAACATGCATCTGTTTTGTGGACTGATCTCAGAACATAAAGTTGATAGAGATTCTCTCTCTCTCTCTCTCGCTCTGATGTTGTCTGTAAGTCCTCTCTTGAACAAATTCAAATGGTGAATTCAAATTGTCTCGACTGTTCTGCTATAATATCTACTGGATGCAAATTTTTTCACTGGAAGACAGGGAATGTACACACACACCCCCACACACGCACGCACACACTCAAACACACTTTGTGTAGGAGTGCAGTTCGCATTGGTACGGTTGTGTCTTTAACATAAATACATTAATTTGGTATTCTGACTATATTGGGCTGAATGTAGCTTCTTGTTAGCATGTGTGTGTGTGTGTGTGTGTGTGTGTGTGTGTGTGTGTGTGTGTGTGTGTGTGTGTGTGTGTGTGTGTGTGTGTGTGTGTGTGTGTGTGTGTGTGTGTGTGTGTGTGTGTGTGTGTGTGTGTGTGTGTGTGTGTGTGTGTGTGTGTGTGTGTGTGTGTGTGTGTGTGTGTGTGCGTGCGTGTGTGTACAGGCTGTCTGTTTGTGTATGTGTACCGTCAGCTCCTTCCTCCCCTCCTACAGTCTTCCTCAGAGTGTAGATTTCCTCTTTCCTCCAAGACAGTAAAACACAGAGACACACACACACACACACACACACACACACACACACTGAGGAAGAAGAGGTGATGAGAGGAAGACGAGAGAGCAGCAGAGAAATGGTGTGTGTGAGTTTGACCTTTCACCTCTGTCCCGATGAGGGGTGTTTGTTTAGCCTGATCGGTTTGATGGTTGTTCAGTCTTAACGGTTTAGTACTCAAATGTTATATTTGTTACATTCATTTAAAGTAACAAACGGACGGCTTCACTATTCACTGAATTGTATTGACTGTTACAAAATGCAGTGCAGCTGTGTCAAACGCTTTTCACATTAACTGTACAAATTGAGTTACTGCACACCAGCCCATGGAAACTTTGAAATGGTCCCCTCAGAAAGCTCGCTGCCAATTTCCTCCGCCCTTTTCCCTCATCAAAGGCCCGTTCCAGGGTACATTACTTACGTGACTGGGCATTATCCGTCTACTTTGACGACGGCGGGCGGCTTCTTCAACCACAGGTGTTTTCCCCGCGCGCATTCGTTTTCTGTCTCCCATCTCCAGCAGTCATGACTGTTCCTTGTTGTTTGAGTAGTACAGTACCTCACGACGTCGTCTGAGGAACGCAAAGTTGTGCTGCTGCATCTCGACTGGCTTGTTTCTGTTCATAGGCTTTGAGGAGACTAGGTTTTTCATTGAGAGAAAACGACTTTTTCCCGTCATGATTTCAGTTTGCACGCGGCGCCGTCCCCAGATAGCTGGCTGGAAGCAGAGGGGCTACTGCAAGGAAAAGAGTCATGGGAGTAAAGTTTAAAATAATTATACATAGAATTACTGTACTTTAATGAACTAGAGGTTAAATCATTCCTTTTTTTCCTCTTTATATTTTGTCATATTGTTGCTGTCGGGCAGAAACGTATTTTTTTTTATCAACTTATTTTTTATAAATCGGTGCTATTGAACACCCTTTACGACATCTTTGTGTGGGTTTTATAAATATTGAACCAATGAAAAGCATTCAAAAGCGCTTCTGACTAAACCTCCTAACTCCATTGGATCCTCAAACTGTCGTTCAAACCAGCTAACTCCAACTTGTAGGTTTGTCCATCATTGATTAGAATGACATTAATGGTCAAAAACCTCCTAAGTCACTTGAGCTGTATCTGGGTAAAGTGATGATAATATAAGGACACGTTCAAGTATCTGTCAATGTATAAAGTCACCGTACCGACTCTGATGAGGCAGTATTGTGTTGTTCTAAAAACATGTTGTTTTTTTCATTTCCTGAAAAGTTGATATTTTGGACATAGCTGGTTTCTACCTGACAGCAGAGATATGTTAAAAGACCCCAAATGAACAGCGTAAGCGGAACGCTTTATTACTATAAGCAAATTATTTAAACTGCATTTGCATAGGAATGATTCTGTCCCAAGCTTTTTGAACACTGTAAGCGGTTTCCACTGTAGTCGCTTGTTTATTGTGATAGTTGTTACGTTTTATGTTTTTTGATGGTTGCTAAACCACTTTAACCCTGGTGTCTTTATAGGCAAACTGTTACTTACTGCAAAACTACAATTTCTCAAAAAGTTTCCAAAGATCGTCTATTTTCACTATTCGTCATACGACAATAATGGTTTGCTGCAGGGGGTTTGTTTCACAGACAGACAGACAGACAGACAGACAGAGATGCACAGAGAAAAATACAAATTCTTTGGTCAGTCTGAACACTGAGTGAGTGAGTGAGTGGCATTGTGTATGTGTAACCTTACAAACATCATCCTGTCACTGCTTTAACGGGGAGTCAGTGGACCAGGAGGTACAATAGAGCCGCTGCTTTTGAATTGGAAGGTTCCTGGTTTGATCCCCCCTGTGTTACTGTCGAAGTGTCCTTGAGCAAGACATTTAACCACTAACTGCCCCCGATGAGCAGGTTGGTGTCTTGCATGGTTTCATCAGCGGCCGGTTTTGTGAACGTGTGGGTGAATGTACTTTGAATGCACTTTGTGAAGCACTTTGGATAAAGGCTCTACATGCATCATCATTTACCATTTACTGCTTTGAGGTGCAGCTGCATGTCAAAATATATTTTCAAATATACAGGATTGATCATTATTCACCTTAAGTTGTATTATCTAGTGTGGTAATTAATTGTTTTGTTTTAGTTTTCACTTTTTTTTACTAGATTATTACGATTATTTAGTAGATTATTTCATATTTGGGCACTGAGAAACCGCAGCGCATGACACACATTCTCTCTCTCTCTCTCTCACACACACACACACACACACACACACACACACACACACACACACACACACACACACACACACACACACACACACACACACACAGGGACCCTTTGGAAAACATCTGACATCAGATTTCATAAAAGTTTTCCCCTCGTCTCCCTGTCAGCTGGATAATGTCACTTTTTCCCAGCAGGGCTGAGCTCAGGACTGAGTTGGATACATCTTTAACTAACGTCTCTCTAACTGTGAGACTAACTAACGTCTCTAACTCAAAGACTTCATTTAGAGAATGAGTTAAACTTTGAATTTGATTACAGTTTGGCATTAGGACAAGTGGGAGACTGAAATTACACGTGAAAACATAAAAAAACTATTCTGTAATTACCTCTAGAGAAACTATTCATTTTAACTCTGTGTGAGACCCTTGTTGTGCCCATTTACATTATGCTCATTTACGTTAAAATAAAGAGAAACAATGATGATAATAATGGTAACAATTTAGAAAATAGCAACTTTAAAATTCTTAATAGTTCCAGCTATTAGGGAGAGCTTATTGCTCACTATGGGAGAATTTAGTTCACAAAGTTGCCAAGTTTACTTTAGTGATCACACTAGTTAGTAAAATGATTAACTTTGCATACTAAATTCTCCCCATACAAAGCAATAAGCCTATTGGAACGCATGCCCCTTATACAATACCTGTTGTCAGAGTCCTTAGTAGTACTTGGAGGCCAGTCTGGAGGGATCTCCATATATAGGGATTTGTGGATTTATAGATGTTTTTTGGAGAAACACTGATCCAACAAACTTCACAGCGGGCACTGCACTCCCTCGGGTCCTATATCTACTTATCTGCAAAGTGCTTTATAGATTGAAGCTGCAATTAATGAATTAAATGTTACTTTGTACAAGGGCAATATCCCCGGGTAGAAATTTGGTGGTGTCTCACCCAGGTTTGAATCACAGGTAGGACATTATACGTTACGGACTGCAGCTTTAAATGAAGTACTTTTGAACGCAGCGTTATCGTGTACTCAATACTTTCCACAAGTCAGCACAGAGGAATAATGTTTTTGGGGTAATTCTGTAGAACGTGTTGGTGTGAGGCAGGATTTAGTTTCTATTTGACACAGTGTGGTTAGAATTAGTGGATGTGAATTCTGAAGTGTTCGATGAAAACGAATCCTTCAACCCTCCTGTGATAATTAACCCCTGATGGCTGCGTTTTCATTTCCCGTTGACGCCGCTGTCGCCGCTGTCATTAGTTTATGCCGTCAATAAGCAAATAAAGTAAATAACCTCGTGAACCCTAGTATAGCGTCATAATAAGCGGACATTTGGTGAACGTTCAGCGAAAATAGCAGATTTACAAGCTCAAGCATTGGTGGCGAGGTTCTAGATCTGCTATTTTCGCTCTTGATGTACACGTACAACAAAGTATACGGTTTAAGTTGTTAACTAGTGACGGTATTTTTTTAATTGTGAGAAAACGATGGATTCAAGGGTGGCATTGTGTGTGTGTGCGTGTGTGTGTGTGTGCACACGCACGCGCGTATGAGTGTGTGTCGAAAGCGACGAAATAGGAAGCCATATCGTCGAGGAGGGGGTGAGCTAGTCATCCGTCGACGAGAGTGGGAGGTGAATTCTCACTGTTCTTTAAAGAAAAGGAGAAGAAAAGACAGATGTTCCAGTTCTGTTGAACATTAAAACAAAAACAAAAAAACTTTCGATTTGATTTACAGATAATCTGTCATTGGTGTTTGTAACATTTGTGTTTAAACTCTGTGATAAGAACAGATAACGGATCAGATATTAACATTACAAAGGAGTATTTTGTACTGTATAGCTATAATTATCTACAAGTTGTACAGTATGTTGTGTGTAACTTGTATGTTGTGTGTACTGTATGTGTAATTTTTACATTGTGTGTATGTGTAATGTTTATGTAGGGTTTGAACTACAGTGTGTAGTGGCGTGTCACTGAACTCTGTTTTTAATAATTTGTCCTCAGAATGACAGACAGACAGATGGAGAGGATACTAGCAGTTAGTGGACATGAGCAGTGTGCAATAGTTTGTGTGAGTGAGTGTGTGTGTGTGTATACATGCACATAAAGTGCATGTGTGTGTGGTTCAGGGTGTGTCATTATATAGTGACTCAGTGCGTGCATGCGCGCGCGCGCGTGTGTGTGTGTGTGTGTGTGTGAGAGATTGTGTGTGTGTGACTGTGTGTGTGTGCGCAGGCATGTGTTAACTGGAATTTGTCCTGCTTCTTTCCGTACACGTCTTTCTAAGCAACCGTCCTAAAATAACACTACACAAACCTGCTGTGCCCATTCACTCTGTGTGCATCTCTCTCTCTCTCTCTCTCTCTCTCTCTCTCTCTCTCTCTCTCTCTCTCTCTTTCCTCTAACCTTCTACTGTTTGGCCTGTGTTGGCACTTTCCTCTAAAGAAGGAACAGTATGTATTTTTCCTTCATGGAGATTCTCAGCATTTGATGATGATGATGATGATGAGGTAAACAGTCATTCATTTGAATCACAATTACATTCATCGCTGTCGGTGTGCACATCGACACCACAATCAGTGGTGTAAAGTAGCTACCTAAGTACATTTACTCAAGTACTGTACTTAAGTACAATTTTGAGGTTTTTTTTTTTACTTTACTTGAGTATATCCACATTTCAGTACTTTTACTTCTACTCCACTACATCTCAGAGGTAAACAATTATTTGAAAACTTTAGTTACTAGTTACTTTTCAGATATAAATTATTACATTATAAAACATACATTAACCACTTTAGCCCTATTTTATACATAGGCTATTTGAAAATAGCCTATCTACAAGCTCACAACGAGTTGCATCACGAGGCGTTGTGAGCTTGTAGATCTGCTATTCTAGTACTGTCTAGATCTGCTAGACAGTACTGCAGTATTGTATCGGACTGTCTGTACTGCAGTCAGATTGTCTGTCACACTACAGTAATTAGCACGCAGTGGTGGAAAAAATACTTTTTTTGTTTTTTACTTAAGTAAAAGTATCAATACTGCAATGTAGAAAACTCTGTTACAAATAAAAGCCTGGAATTCGAAAAGTACAAAATTATTGGTATCAAAATGTACTCAAAGTACCAAAAGTAGAAAGTACTCATTATGCAGAATGTCCCATTTCGCAAAGTTTTCAAATGTATAAAATGCATTAAAATATTTTGAAAATAGCAGATCTACACGCTCACAATGCGACGCATTGTGAGTCAATTTTCAAATGGCCGAAATGTATAGGGCTGAAGTGGTTTGTAATAATAATACTAACTACTAGTAACTAAAGTTTTCAAATAACTGTAGTGGAGTAAAAGTACAATATTTGCCTGTCAAAGTACAGAAAATTGGAAATACTCCAGCAAAGTGTAAAACACCTCAAAATTGTACTGAAGTACAGTACTTGAGTACATGTACTTAGTTACTTTACACCACTGGAAATTAGCCTCCAATGTTGAGAGCCTCTATTCTTGGATTGGGACTTTAATGACAGTGGCAATGCTGGTCTTATTTAGCTTGATTACATGATGTTAGTTTGATAACGTATATCAGGGTATATCAGGACCCGTTAGCTGAGAGAGAGATGAAGCAGAGACCCCCCCGATACATTTTGGATTCCTGTTATGTGTGTTTTCAGACATTTAACGACTTAAACCCTCAATACTTTGTAAACTTGACCTTTGGCTCTGTACTTGGTCTGCTCCTCCCTGTACACCGAACCTCTTCGAATATTTATTTCGATATGCGCCGCATATTTCGCATGTTATGCCATGCGATGCGATGCACATATTATGCGATGTGATGCGGTGCGCCCTTTAAAAAAAAAAGTGCCCCCCCGCATAATTATGCGCTTAATCGCATATTATGCGCATAATCGCGTTTTTCTGGAGGGTCTTGCTAATGTTCCCCCCAGAAAAGTCCCTATCAGACAAAGATTTGGCGGCTGCCCTGCAGTATATCTGAGGACCCCCTGGGGGTCCCGGACCCCCTGTTGAAGACCCCTGGCGTATATGATTCCATCAAGTGATTCATGGCCTGATACCTGTGTTTGTTTTATAAATGCAGGAGAAACTTGAGTTGAGTTAGAAACTTGTAGGTTTGAAAATGTGCACAAAATGGGGACGCCGGTGGTTAACCTGTGATCCTGTTAGATCCACACTGACTACAGGCTTTCTTTGAACCGTCCCTTGTGATATCATTTCGTATACAAACAAACTAAACTTTCATATCTCCTCTCCTACCTGGTGTAATCTGACTGTTGTGGCAGATGCACGCCTCCTTCTGTACGAACAAATTGTACAGACGAATCCCCCATCCATTCTCTCTCTCTCTCTCTGTCTCTCTCTCTCTCTCTGTGTGTCTCTCTGTGTCTCTCTGTCTCTCTCTGTCTCTCTCACTTCCTCTCTGATGCTCACCCAACACGTCACACATGCCATTCACCAGTTAGACAAATCAGGTAAAAAAAACAAAGGGCAATGCTGTCGTGATGAAAACATCATTGTGTTACAACATGAATTCATTTGAACAGAGACAGTCAATGAAGCTGAACCTGTCCACAGATTTGTTTTGTCTGGATACAGTTTACATGTGTGGCACTGTTTGTGTGTTTTTTGATGCGCTTACTGTATGTAATATATTTAATTTTTTTATGTTACTGTGTGCAATGTCTTTTTAATGCACACACTGTGTGTGTAATATGACTTTTTTAAACCCTTGTGTCCCAATCTTGGGCATGTTATAGTTGGCAAAAAAATCTCAAATTTCCCCAAATTGTCAAATTATAATGATTATTTATTTGACTTAATTTTCTTAAATAGCAAAAATAGCCGATCTACAAGCTCACAACGCAAGACATTGTGAGCTTCTATTGGCTACTTCCATTATATATTCACTATATATTCTATTTATAGAAGTATATAGGGCTTAAGTGGTTTTTAAAGCTCATAATGTGTGTGATCTGGCTTTTTAATGCTCATAGTGCATCTACCTGTATGCGTGTTCCTGGGTGCTGTATGACTCATAGCTGCAATATGATTTTGTTTTTTTACCCCCTATAGAACAGAATATGACATTTTTGTGAAGTGAGTGGAGGGGACGTATGGCTGAGCCGAGTTCACCAGAATGTTCAAAAGAAGTTTGAGCTTTTTCTAATCTCACGTTTTGATCAGAACTGCAAGATCACAAAGTCTTTTGAGATCACTCGTGTTTTCACCACGTGAACCCCAGCATCCCTATTCTGGGGGGGGCTCACAACTCGTCGCGGCGTGTGTGAGCTTGTAGATCGGCTATTTTTGGTGAAGAGCTTTGGTGTAGAGTGGAGAAAAAAAGCGTAGCAAGTACAGTTGCAACTCAGGTTTGTTTTGACTAAGTATGGAGGGCTTTTAAGTGGTTAAATGGAACCCCTGATCCCCTGACCTGTGACGGCGTCCATAATGTCCATATGCTATGGGGGGGGGGCGACGACTTGGGGGGGACTTTCTGAGATTCTGTTGATCGGAAAAGTCGTTCGGAAAACGGGCCGTTTGCGGTTCCTTGGAGAGGAGGGGGGGGCGTGGGCGAGGAAGATGAGACGGGGAGGGGAAGGGGAAGATTGAGGGGCGCTCTGTGTGTGACTCCGTCACCTGCTGTCACCATTTTCTCACACGACAGGAAGAATGGCAGACGAAAAAATATCACAGAAAGGTATATAGCAGGTTGAAAAACCCGAACCGTCGTCATATGAGTTCTGACAGACTGCAGGTTTTTCTGAGTTTGAAGTGAAACCTCCCAACAGAAGAAGAAGAAGAACAGGAAATAGATAGAAGGAGACAGAGAGAAGTGGATTTTGAACGTTTTTTCTAAGAGGGAGCGGAGCGAGGGATTCGAGTGGAGGTGAAGAGACGACGGAGGCCATGACACACACTCGGCCTCGTCTCCGACCCACCAGGACACACAAGGTACAGTAGGGGTGCAGGGCCAAAAATCTGAGGGACCAAAACGTGAAATTTCTGTTTTTAATGTAGTAGAAGATTTGCCCAAAATAAGGACGCCAGGGTTAAAGTGACATCCATGTTTACAGCGGCGCTCTGCAAGAGGCTAGCCGTCTATGACAGGGTTTTGGTATGTGTGTGTGTGTGTGTGTGTGTGTGTGTTTCTGCAGTGGTGGAAGAAGTACTCAGATATTTTACTTAAGTAAAAGTAGCGATACCACAAAAAGATTTACTCTGTTACAAGTAAAAGGCCTGTGTTCAAAATGTTAACACGAGTAAAAGTACAAAAGTATTGTCATCAAAATATACTTAAAGTACCAAAAGTAAAAGTACTAAAATGTTTGAAAATTGCAGATCTACAAGCTCACAGCGACGTGTTGTGAGCTTGTAGAATGTATAAAATAGGGCTAAAGTGGTTAATGTATGTTTTATAATATAATCACTTATATCTGCAAAGTAACTAGTAACTAAAGTTTTCAAATAATTGTAGTGGAGCAAAAGAGTGAAAATTGGACATACTCCAGTAAAGTAAAAAACACCTCAAAATTGTACTCAAGTACAGTACTTGAGTACACGTACTTAGTTACTTTACACCACTGTGTTTCTGTCTGACTATCCGGAGCTAACCTCGCACCGAGCAGTGCGAAACCTTGTATGCACGCTGCCAGTATACCACAGAAGATCATCTACACATTTTCAGTTCTCATGTTTTATGGTTTTTGACATACATTTTATTTATGACGACCGACATTATAGATGTCCTGATGTCGCTGGCTGGTCACATTTAGTCCGAGATCCACACTGGAGCCTCGTTTCTACGTGGGATCCTGCCATTCACATCATTTCCTAGTTAATTCAATTGTAAAATTGGATGTGATCAAATATAGATATGAAACGTATCAGACGGTCTACATTTCCAAAAAGGAAATGCATGTATTTAATTCAGTCGGACCAGAAGCCGGGATAAAGCATATCCCCACCGGCCATAAAAGTGAATGATCAGAGGAGATATCCCCCTGTACTTAAGTACAATTTTGAGGTATTTTTTTTGCTTTACTGGAGTATTTCCAATTTTCAATACTTTTACTTCTACTCCACTACATCTCAGCGGCAAATATTGTACTTTTACTCCACTACAATTATTTGAAAACTTTAGTTACTAGTTACTTTGCGGATAAGGATTATTACATTCTAAAACATAAATGAACCACTTTAGCCCTATTTTATACCTAGGCTATTTTCAAACATTTTAGTACTTTTACTTTTGGTACTTTAAGTACATTTTGATACCAATACTTTTTGTACTTTTACTCAAGTACATTTTTAATTCCAGACTTTTACTTGTAACAGAGGTCTTCTACATCGCAGTATTGATACTTTTACTTAAGTAAAACATTTGAGTACTTTATCCACCACCTGGTTGTTTTCAATTCATTGTGCAGCCCTCGTAGGGACTCTGAATGAGACTGTCCGAAATGCTCAGTAACACAGTAACTCTCCAAGGACAATGCACAACACAACACAACACAACACAACACAACAGTAACATGATCCAGTTACATGGCTGTATGTTAAAGAACAACTCTGCTGTTTTTCAACTTGATCTCTCTGTATACGTTGGTGTGTGTGAACGTGACTCAAGTATTACATGGCTGTGATTTTTGTTCTGTGATTCCCACTCTGACTTAACATCGTTCCACTGTGGCGTGTGCCTGTGGTGTCGCTTGTACGCCGAAATCGATTTGCATAAACCGAAACCGAAACTAATAACCCATGTAAAATGGCTACGGATTCTGTGTGGAAAATAGCCAATCTACAAACTCACAAAGCGTCGTGTTGTGACACATTGTGAGCTTATATATCTGCTTTTTCAGGCAAAGAGATTTGGCGTAGAGGGAAAAAAGGAGGGTTTAGACCCTGTTAATTAAGTATAATATACGTGTTCTAAGTGGTTAATCTCTGTTCTAAATCTAATCAATAATAATATAATTGTCTTGGGTAAGAGATCATGGTATAAGTGTGATAATGCACAACAAGGTGTGCATTAACCTGATATTGAATATTGATATTATATTGATATTAAATGACAGATGAGGCCGAGGTGAAAGGATGGTCTTCCCACTGACATTTGCTTTGCGTAAAACGACCGAAGTTTTCCCGCATTTCTCAAACATCTGTTGCTTGTTGCATAGCAACGTGGTGAATCACAACATTTATAAATTCTAGTCTAAGTTTAAATTTTTGGACACATACTGTATCTAGTCGCCTGGGTGGGTGCTCCAAACCGTTGGTTCTCAAAGTGGGGTCCTTGGGGAGGCTCCAGGGGGTCCCCAGCAAAATGTGTTAATATAGCATCACAATCATTTTGACCACTTTAACCTTTTATACTTTGGATATTCAAAAATAGCAGATATACAAGCTCACAGCGCGGCACCGAGGGCCGCGCTGTGAGCTTGTAAATTTTTTTTTTGTAAAATCTTGAACATTAGTGAACATTTTAGATATATATATATATTTTTAAGCATGCATTTTAACACAAATCTTTGCTTCTGGGGGTCCCTGGCACAACATATTTTCCGATGGGGGTTCGCAGCCAAATATATATCAATTTGGGGGTACCTGGCATGAAAAAGTTTGAGAAGCACTGCTCCAAACAAACACAATTTGCCGTGTTCATGGGTGGAAAGCAGGCAGTGGAGGGCGCCCTCTGTCCCTGCACTATAGCAACCAGGGGCAACCCGTTCAGAAGGGACCAAGACTGGGAGGGATAGCATGTTCCGACTTCCTCATCCTCATGCTTTACACTCGCCCGGTGAAACTCCTCATTGTCAGGTAAAAGAAAGATGCGGCTGACGATATCGGAGGATAGTGTGGTTGTCTATACCAGTGGTTCTCAACCAGTGTGGGTCGGGACCTCCAGGGGGGTCAGCACATGATTTGGGGGGGGGGGGGCCCAGATGAAAGTGAAAACTGTGTAGCCTACCTATAAAAAAAAGTGAAGAAATGAAAAAAAAAAGACCAGAAAGAGGCAAACATTGTGAAAATAGCAGATCTACAAGCTCACAACGCCTCGCAAGGCTTGTAGAGGCTTGTAGATCAGCTATTTTCACAATATGTATCTGTGGAACCGTGTCAGACTAAATGTAATGCCTCAACTCATGCAATTCCAAGTGCTTGTCTGGGTGGGGGTCCCCAGTTCAAATATGATTATTTTGGGGGGTCCCCAGTTCAAATATGATTATGTTGGGGGGGGGGGGGGAAACCCCAGTTCAAATAGGATTGTTTTTGGGGGTCGTGGCCTGAAAAGGTTGAGAACCACTGGTCTATACCCTCAACAAGACAATAGGAGTTGGCAGTGACAGACAGTGGCTAATTATATCGGGGGGGGGGGGGGGGCAAATGACTGGATTGGGGAGGAAATGAACAACGACAAAAATGGTTTAATGAAACTGGTATTAACATCGAGGGAAAACTTCTAGCTGTATGATCCTTCTTTAAGAGAGTAAAAGGATGTAATCCGTAACGCATTGGTGTGTCATAAGCCTCCAAACCGGCCTCGTCAACCAATGTCCTCATCAGCTGTTGACGGTTGATGCGGAGGATGTTTGATCAACGCAGACTCGTCCGTTGTTTCGCCACACAAGCAAATGCATGCGTGAACGCCCCCGAACACCTCCACGAAACTTTATTTTCCTATATCGGAACGCCTCAGCCTGGCATTATCGCTTACATAACATAAAACCAAGCTTAAGTACTTGGTGGTTGAATCAGTCTGAGATCTACAGTGGGGCGGCTGAGTCTAGCAGTGAAGTGCTCTTGTTGGGGTGTGTGTGTGTGTGTGTGTGTGTGTCAGTGTCAGTGTCATATCCTAGCCTGGCACACTACGGAGTCAATCTAACAATGGCAGGTGGGGGAACCAAGAAACTGGCATGCTGTGTGTGTGTGTGTAGGGTGTGTCTGGAGCAGGTTAGTCAGGTGTGTGTGTTGTTCTGCAGAGTCCTCTGGGCGCGACGTGAAAACTATCATTGGATGGCCGGGGGGTGGGGGGGCACTTGTTTGTGGAAAATCTGGTCTGCTGAGGTAGGTGTGTGTGTGCATGCGCGCGTGTGTGTGTGCGCGTGCTTGTGACATTGTTTATGAGGTTGTAGGCAGGAGAACATGCTGTGCATTAAAAGAAACGATTATGTTTAGATTTGTATGGTTATTTCAGTCAGAACACTGTGATGTAGTTTTAAACCATTCATTGTAATAGCGTTACATTTGTACTGGTGGTGTGGCTCTACTTCTGTGATGACGTATGGCTCACACAACCCCCCCAGAGGACACAACCTAAACATACACTGTTATTAAATGAGCCCGATAATAGACATCAGGGTCGTGCAGAGAATGTCGGAGAGGCACAGGCTGAAATTTCTAAAAAGGCACCTTTGGCCAGCCTTTTTTTTTTCTTATTTTTTCTTTTACATTTCTAGCCCGAACATAGCTGATCTACAAGCTCACAACACGTCGCAGCACTTTTAGATCGGCTATTATATCGGTGCGCAACACCACGCTCAACTATAATAAAAGTATAATCAAGCCTTTACAGGAGATGCGCCGTACGGCATGGATTTATAGACATAGGGACATAAAACGTTGCGTTCAAGTTCAAACAGAGTTTGGAAAAGGCATTAGAGTACAGAAGTCCTGACGTCACTCGTCCATCCCCTGGTTCGTAAAGTAATTTCTCTATGGAGAATAACATTGGGTCATCTTAGAATCGTCTCATTTAAGAATTGTGGTCCAAAAAATAAACAAACTGTCTCTGCGATATTGTCAGGGAGGAGGCTCTGTATTGTTTATGATAGTCAGTCACTCATATTTGAAACAGTCTGTTTCTGGCGAAAATTTAACTAATTCGCCGGAAGTAACATTAGCGTTTTCTCGCCGTCAGTTGATGGTTCATATCCATAAGAGTAAAACCGCCGGGGTCATTTGTTTATTTTTGGAACACAGTTCTTATTTGACGCGATATTAAACACGTCTATGGGAATTCAGAACGGGGGGGGGGAAAAACGCGACCCATGTAGGATGTGTAAATTACGTCAGACTTCTGTGCTCTATTCTCTTGAATGCTGCCTTCGGGTACGGCATGGAAAGGAAAGGGGGCATTTGCATTTCTGTCGCCACAGTAAATGCTGAATTCATGGTCTGGAGAGGGCACTTTTTACAGGCCGGTAAAAGGGCAGGGGCTCAAGACCCCTTTGATGTCTGCAGTGTATGTGTGCATGTCCCTGATAGACATACAAACCCACATCAAATGAACATGCTGGGCCACATTACTGAATACGTCCTGAATGCTGATGCAGGTGGATGCTGGGGTGGAGCTGTCAGTAGTGATAGCAGCAAAACAATGTTGGTCATGAAAGAGTGAACACCAGTCTGTTCATCACAATTCAATCAAAAATAGCCGATCTACAAGCTCACAAATGCATTGCATCATGACGTGTTTTGAGCTTGTAGAACTGCTTGTAGATCTGCTTTTCTTTTAAAATAAAATAAATAAATATAATAAAAAATAGGGCTTCACGTGTTTAAATTGTTCCTCATTTTGCTGGGGAGCCCCTGGAACCCCTTCAAGGACCCCTGGGGGACCCCGGGCCCCACTTTGAGAACCTTATGTAATTCTCTCTCTGTCTGTCTGTCTCGCTGTCTTCAGTAATCTGAGGTTGAAGTTCAAGGCCAGAGTGTTGGGTATTGTGTGTGTGTGTGTGTGTGTGTGTGTGTGTGTGTGTGTGTGTGTGTGTGTGTGTGTGTGTGTGTGTGTGTGTGTGTGTGTGTGTGTGTGTGTGTGTGTGTGTGTGTGTGTGTGTGTGTGTGTGTGTGCGCGCGTGTGCCTCTAGTGGCAAAGCGATGGTTGGGCTTCCTAAATTAATCATCTTTGCCGTGTGGAGTAACAAAAGTAAAAGTACTAAAATGTTTGAAAATAGCCGATCTACAAGCTCACAACGCGATGCAACGCGTTGTGAGTTTGTAGATCGGCTATTTTCAAATAGCCTAGGTATAAAATAGGTGGTTAATGTATGTTTTATAATATAATAATTTATATCTGCAAAGTAACTAGTAACTAAAGTTTTCAAATAATTGTAGTTGAGTAAAAGTACAATATTTGCCTCTGAGGTGTAGTGGAGTAGAAGTAAAAGTATAGACAATTGGATGTACTCTAGTAAAGTAAAAAATACCTCAAAATCGTACAGTACTTTTGAGTACATGTGCTTAGTTACTACTTTGCACCACTGGTTGTAAGCAGCACATATAAGAAACGTTTACATGATAAATCACTAAACGGACTCATGTTCTCTGTCTCTCTCTCTCTCTCTCCCCCTCCCTGCAGGTGGTGATGTCATCAGGCGAGGACGGTCTCATCGGGATCCCTTTCCCGGAGCACAGCAGCGAGCTCCTGTCTCGCCTCAACGACCAGCGGAGGGCGGGGCTCCTGTGCGACCTCACGCTGACGTCGCGCGGCGCGCGCTACCCCACGCACCGCTCCGTCATGGCCGCCGTCAGCCTGTACTTCCGCCGGCTGTTCGGGGTGGACGAGGAGGGGGGCGGGGGAGGGGGGGACTCGACGTTCAGCGTGTGCCAGCTGGACTGCGTCTCTCCCGACGCGCTGGACGCCCTGCTGGACTTCGCCTACACGGCCACGCTGACCATCCGCGCGTCCAACATGAGGGACGTCCTCAGGGCCGCGCAGCTGCTGGGGATCCAGTGCGTGGAGGACGCCTGCCGGGACATCCTGGGTGAGGAGGAGCGAGGACACGAGGACGAAAGGGAAAAGGAGGAGGAGGAGGCAGAGAGGAGGAGGCCTGACCACCACCACCACCACCACCACCAACAACAACAACACCAACACCTCCAACACCTGCTTCATCACCACCACCACCAGGTGGCGAGCGACAAGGTGGGAACAACGACGGCGACCGAGGAGGCGGCGCGGGAGCCGCTGGCGGCTCGAGAGCGAGGAGGATCCCGCCGCAAAACGGACCGGAAGAAGATGAGGAAAGTGGCGGTGGTGGTAGGGGCGGAGCAGGAAGACCACCGTCCTCACTCCCCCCTGCCGCCGCCCGGCGCCGCCACGACCACGGTGCTCGACTCCGCCCTCCAGCAGCAGCTCCGCCCCCCGCCCCCCACCCTCCTCCACCACTCCCCGCACAACGGAGGAGGAACGGGGGAGGGGGGCGGCGGCCGGAGCGCCGGCGCCATGGTGAACGGTGGCGCCCACGTGCGCGCCCTCCTGACCCCGCCACATCGCCCTCGCCCCCCGTCATCCGCCCTCCTCCCTCCCGCCGACGCTGCCGCCCCGGACCACCCCCACCATCATCACCACCACCTCCACCACCACAGGCTGTCCGATGAGGACGAGGAGGACATCAAACCGGCGACCGCCGCCGCCCTCTCGGGCGAGGCCTCGCCGGCGTCCGTGCTGGCGGAGCGCGTGGGCCTGGGCGGGGCCGCGGGAGGGGGCAGGAAGAGGAAGTCCCAGACGCCGCAGCAGTGTCCCGTCTGTCAGAAGATCATCCACGGTGCCGGGAAGCTCCCTCGCCACATGAGGACGCACACCGGAGAGAAGCCCTTCCAGTGCAACACCTGCGGCGTGCGCTTCACGCGGTAAAACGACCACTGCTTTCACATTCTATTTACCCATTAACTGAGAGTCCGATTCTACAAAATGTCTTCTAAATCCTAACAGTTTTCTGAAAAATGTATGTTTCTATATCAGTGGTTCTCAAACTTTTTCATGTCAAGGACCGCCAAAATGATATGTATTTGGCCGCGGACCCCCATCTCACCCTATCTAAAGTTTTCAAATAATTGTAGTTGAGTACAAATTTGCCTCTGAGATGTAGTGGAGTAGAAGTAAAAGTATAGACAATTGGAAATACTCTAGTAAAGTAAAAAATACCTCAAAATCGTACAGTACTTGAGTACATGTACTTACTTACTTAACACCACTGGTTGTAAGCAGCACATATAAGAAATGTTTACATGATAAATCACTAAACTGACTCATGTTCTCTGTCTCTCTCTCTCCCCCCCCCTCTCAGGAACGACAAGCTGAAGATCCACATGCGCAAGCACACCGGCGAGCGCCCGTACCCGTGCCCGCACTGCCCCGCCCGCTTCCTACACTCGTACGACCTGAAGAACCACCTGTCGCTGCACAGCGGCGCGCGCCCCTTCGAGTGCCCGCTGTGCCACAAGGCGTTCGCCCGCGAGGACCACCTGCAGCGCCACCGCAAGGGCCACAGCTGCCTGGAGCTCCGCACCCGCCGGCCCCGCCGGGGCTACGGGCCCCTCCTCCACGGAGAGGAGGAGGAGGAGGAGGGGGTCATGGACGGAGAACACGGAGACCACCACAACCCCCACCACCACGGTCCCCTGGAAGGACCCCTCGGCCTGCAGGCTCACCCCGGGTCCGCCGGGTTCCTCCACCACCACCCGGGGGTGATGGGCGGAGGAGGCGGCGCGGGGGGCCCCCTGGTGTTCCCGGGGGAGAGGGAGCGGTCCCTGGCCCTCCAGGCGCTGGTACATCTGGCCCCCCATGGGCTGCACGCCTTCCCCAGCCTCCTGCTGAGAGGCCTGGATCTGCGGGGAGCAGCAGCAGCAGCTGCAGCGGCTGCAGCAGGAGCAGGAGGAGGAGGCGACATGGAGATGGAGGAGATGGAGGAGCTGGGAGGAGCGGACCGCTCTCCTGCTGCTCCTCGTGACAGATGGGCCGACGAAGAGGAGGAGATAGGAGGTGATGATGACGAAGAGCAGGAGGAATAGAGATAGAGAGAGAGAGAGAGAGAGAGAGAGAGGGTCAGTGAGTGTATGTAGTGTGTGTGTGTGTGTGTGTGTGTGTGTGTGTTTGTCTCAGGTGGACTACCTGCCGCTCACTGGGTGCTCAGTGGGCGCTAAAAATAATAATATTCTAAAACGAGAGAAAAGAGAAATATAAAAATGGAAAACGGGTTTTCTGATTTATTTTATTTTCGTTTGTCTTCTGGCTCTTGGCATTTTTATTTAATTTTCTAAATTTCTTTTAATCTTATTTTAAGTTTGTCATTTTATTTGTTTCTGTATTTGAGGTTTGAGCTGTTTGGTTTGTTTATTTGCTGTATATGAGCATTATGGGAAGCTTTTCTTTAACTATGCAAATTCCAGAGCTGATAAATGGAATGTTTTGTTCAGAATATATACCTTTATTTTAGTTAAATAACGTATTGATTCAGGTGCAATTCTCAAAGTCATATCAGGTAGACGTGGACGAGCTTTAGAGTAGATGCCGCCATCTGGTGGTCACCGCTGGAATTACAATCAACTCAATCAAACTGGCTTAGTTAATTTAGAAGCAATAACTGCTGCTTTGATCTTTTTCTATGTAGTCTTAAGAATGTTCCTTTTAAGCTGGGTGTTTATACCAAAGACGTTGGTTTGTCTTGTTGCGTTAACTTGAAAGGAGACCGTGGAGAAATGCAGCCAAGGTTTGGTTTTTGGAGAACCTTCCATGATTCCCAAATGTTCCGAAAGCCATGATGAGGAAGGACCTCTGAGCCTTCCTGTAAAATGCCTGACCAAAAAAAAGAAAAAAAGGGAGAGAAAAGTTAAGAAGTTTGTGTCGAGTTGCTGACTAGAAAATCTGGGGTGGTTTTAGATTTATGTTTTTTATTTAGATAAGTCTCCCTTTCCAAAGGCTGTGTGTGAATTCAGTCTTCCCAAATTCTCCTCCTTAGGGGCTTTCTTTAAAAAAAAAGAAAAGTGAATAGAGAGTGAGGGAGAGAGACAGAAAAAGGGGGTAAAGAAAGGGAAGGGATGAACAAAATGGCTGGCCCTGTTTTCTGTATTTATTTATTTATTGTTATTTATTTTAGGCTTGACTGTTGAAGCTGGTTGTGGAGCTCTGGCCTCGGGTCAGCCACGCCGACCAGAACACACGGTCCACCTCAGATCTGGTCCCAAAAACTCTCTTTATTACAATGTCTTAATGCTTATAGAAGCCACGTTGTGCTTGGACATATTTAGACTAAAATGTACCTTCCTGCCGGGCGCTTTTGTCTTCTGTCGGTAATTCTTCTTTATTATATATGCATTGTTTGCACATTTTAGCCCCACCAGGATCAATAATAATAATAGCACATTCCATTGTCTGGGATAAAGGGAACATGGCAACAAACAAAAAAAAGAAAAGTTAGTTGTCAGGGGTCAAAACTGTCAATGTAGCTTAGACACAAAATATTCAGGTGATATCGTTGATGCAATGTATGTATATGGTACTGTATGATTAACCACATGATGGTCTATGATGTATATCGTCTTTGTTGGGTGGAAACCTTGTATGTCCAAAACGGTTACTTTTCAGGAAATGGGGGGGGGGGGGGGGAGAACTTGTGTCTGTTGGAAAATAGCTGATTCTGCAAGCTGTGTGAGCTCGTACATCAGCTATTCTCGCTACTTTTGCGTGACATTCTTTGTACGGCGAAGTAGGGCATTCATTTAAAAACATAAAAAGTTGAAAATATGGAGATGAAAGGTTCTCTGCCCGACAACAGCGATTTATGGTACTGTATGATACACCACATGATTGTTTATGAGCCGAAAGGGGCCATTGGTGATGATGTCATCATCCTGTCTTTTCTTTCCCATTCCATGATTGCTTGATGTTGATGAGCAACACCCTGCAGGGGGCCTGCTAGCAGCCAGCTAATGTGTCGCGTTATGCTAATCAATTATGTCTTAAGCATAATTTATACTCCCGTCATGTGACGTGTCGCTTGGAAGAATTTTGGCGACACCATCATATACGGGGAGTATACATTTGCCTTTAAAGCTCCAATCCGTAACTTTAATGTCCTACCCGGGCTTCGAACCCCGGGCCCCTTTCGATTTCTACTGCTGAGCTAACACAGAAAGCCTGTTTGGGCAGAGGGATATACTGAGTTTTGAGCTTCATGCAGTACCACTTGTTAGCCAGTACGTGTCACTACTCGACCACGTGATCTAATTTTCTCAGTGGAAGAGTGGGTAGACGACCTTCAACCACTGCAGTTGTTAGTTAAATTGTACCAAACATACTAAAAATAGCGTTTTACTCACAGAAACAATTACGGATTGCAGCTTTAAAGTGAAATTTCCTATTTGTATGTCCCTTGTAGCCGCTGTGGCGTTGGAGTGCGGACCTGTGTGCACTATCCACTCCTCGTCGTGTAGAGAAAGAAAGAAAGAAAAAAATATATTTCTAAAAAGATTTGCACTGTGAGATTCTTTTGAGAGCTTCAAGCTTGTTATTTTGTTTTGTTAGATTCTTTTGATTCTTCCATATTAATGTTCCATGAAGTTTTAAAATAGCAGGCTGTCGGTTCTTCACTTCCTGTCCATTACATCCAACACAACTTCCTGCTGCATTCTACAGACTTTTATTAATAACATGGTAAATATGTATACATGGATATTGGGGTGAAGTTGCCTTGGATTATAATAATTATTATTTTTGTGTTGCAACTATTCTCAGGAAATCTTGAGCAATGCACTAAGTGATTCTATGAGATAAAACGGAGAGAAAACTTCTGATGTTTGGGAGTGAACCGCACCCTTCATGTGAATGTCAGGACCTGTAGTCGAGACATTGTGTAACATACCGTTTGTAGCCTGAAATCCCAACACATCCTCACTCCTAAAGGTCGAATAAACGATGCAAAAATCGCCGGCGAGTATTTCACACCAAAGCTATTCATATATAGTCAATGCCTGACTAAAACAGGTTGATGCCTTTTATTTGCGATGAAAAATCGGCGCATAATATTCATGTTCTGTGTGAATGTACTAATGACACAAAACGTTCTAATTTATTTTTCCAGCGAATCACTTGCACAAAAAAAAGGAACTGCCCTGTTGTGTGACGACCTCAACACTTTACATACTGGCGTTTGGTCAGTTCCCCTTGAAGTTGCCGTGTCGACGCACCGGGTACCTCTTTTAACGTATTTTTTTCAACATTTAGGGTCATCTGAGTCACGTGACTCCGATGACTGAATGCATACGTGATTGAGAACAAAGCGATGTTGCCATAAAAATAAAAATAAACATTGAACACAAGTTAAAACATTCAAATCAAGTCAGGCGTGTCCTCAGAAGCGGGCTTGAGCCCTGTGACGCGGTGGTAGCCGAGCGAGTCCCCCCACCAAGTGGTGTGAAGCCTGCCTCAGTGCCGTCCAGTCCTCTTCAGTATCGGACATGAAATGTACACCAAGCGTCCAAATATGACCATTTGGGAGTGAGAATGCGTTGTGAAATCCAACAGAATGGAAGTGAAACTTCGAGGTGTTGGGGTGTAAAAGAAGCAATGTGTGTGTGTGAGGGATGGGTCAGTGTGTGCGTTTGTTTTCTTGGCTTGGTGAAGGGATGTGGGTGGGGGTCCCGGTTTGAATAGAGACCCCGTTATCAGGGATACATTTTTGTTTTCAGTTTTTAGTTGACCTCAGAGATATTAAACTCATTTCTCATCATTTGTTTCTGATAATGTAAAGAAAACAAATAAAGAAAATATGTATATCTTGTCTGGTGTTTGTGGTATTATTGGATTCTTTAATATCAAAACAGAATGTTTTTCACAGTGACAACAATAGGATAACCTCTTTTGAGGTCTTACTTTTATAATTAGTTGTCTGATGTCAAATGCTATAAATTCTCACACACACACACACACACACACACACACACACACACACACACACATATATATATACTTTTTTTGTGTGTGTGTGTATGTATGTATATATCTCTGCTGTTCGGCCGGAACCAGCTAAATCCAAAATGGTAATTGTTCAGGAAATGAAAAACAAAATATAAATTTTTCCGAAAATGATGAAAACCTTATATTTTTAAAACAAAGCAATACTGCCTCATCAAACTTGGTATTGTGACTTTATATATTATCAGATACTTGCATGTGTCATTATATTATCACCACTTTACCCAAATCCAGCTCAAGTGGAGTTAGGAGTTTTGTCCAAACACAAATCCAGCGCAAGTGGAGTTAGGAGGTTTTGTCCATCATTGATAAGAACAGCTGGCAATGGATCTCAAAGCTCACAACACATCACAACGCATTGTGAGCTTGGAGATCAGCTATTTATGGTGAGCGCCATCCTCATATACTAAGTATAGATCAAGCTGAATTCTGTACTTAAACAACTTTTATTTTAACATGCATTGTAAACAACCATGGATCTAACTGTTACCACTGTTCTTCTACAGTTGAGTGCAACAAACAATTCTGCCTCAATACTCAATCATGTATTTAACAAAAGCAATCATGGCACACCAACAATAAATAAATGGCATATAAATA
>NC_137605.1:53506910-53629410 GCF_963280865.1 Gymnoscopelus braueri
CAACGTGTCCCTCGGACCCTTGCCTTGAGCTACGGCACCGCAGCGAAACAAGTAGGTCTACAATCTACACTAGTTACTGTGGGAACCGGAAAGCTCGCCCCAAAACACACGCGCCCCCTTTTTTTTCCCCGCGCACCGCTCGCCCCCAGCGGTTCTTGTATTCTTGTATTTGTTTTATTGAGGTTACATTTAGGAATAAGGTTATGTTTAGGCAAATTTACTGAGGTTACGTTTAGGAATAAGGTTAGGTTTAGGCAAATTTACTGAGGTTACGTTTAGGAATAAGGTAAGGTTTAGGCATAGTTTTACTGTGGTTAAGGTATAAGGTAAGGGTTTAGGCATAGTTTTACTGTGGTTAAGGTATAAGGTAAGGGTTTAGGCATAGTTTTACTGTGGTTAAGGTATAAGGTAAGGGTTTAGGCATAGTTTTACTGTAGTTAAGGTTAGGCATAAGGTTAGGTTTAGGCATAGTTTTACTGAGGTTAGGTTTAGGAACAAGGTTAGGTTTAGGCATAGTTTTACTGAGTTTACGTTTAGGATTACCTGGTGGCGAACCTTCCGAGGTCGCCGGATTTGGCCCGGGGCGAGTGTGTTTTGGGGCGAGCGTTCTTGTATTCGTTACTGCATATCAAACTGTTCCATAGCATACTGCACACTTGTAAGCCTTCCTTAGTTGTTGTTAGTTGACGCCTTAAGCCTTTGATAATATTTAAATATGATTAACTTAACTGGCATAATGATAGGGATAGCTGTAGAGATAATTGTAGGTTAATTGATGTTGTGGGAGCTTTGCATTAACTCCAGTATATCTTTTTACAGTTAAAGGACATATACATGCCAAGTTTATTCCATTCATTTCAGTATGAAATGTGCTTGAGATAAGTCATCCAACAGACCAACACACTAGTTTTCACATGTTTTGGTCAAACAAAAAATCTTGATGTTGTTTATAGCATTATTATTATTATTATTATTATTATTATTATTATTATTATTATGAGTTTGCATTAAAGAAGTTATCAAACTGTAAAACAATGTTTAAATATGGTTCATAGAGAGGGGGGTGCATTCTGACAGGCACAAAACATTTAGCAGACCTATGCATTATATGGTGGCCTTTAAGCTATACCTTAAGGAGTAGTTCACCCAAAAAATGACTTACTCTCTATCAATTACACAACCAATGAAGCCTTGAATTCATGGAGATTTGTTTTAGTTTTTGTCGCATTCTGTGTGTCTCCAGGTCCAGGAGAAGCCAAAGAAGACCAAGTTTGGTCCTCTGAGTGACCAGGACCGAATCTTCACTAATTTATATGGACGTCATGACTGGAAGTAAGAAACATCAATGCAGTACACTGCTGTTGAACATACACAAATAAAGTTTAAAATTAAGCTTATGCTCTCTCTCTCTCTCTCTCTCTCTCTCTCTCTCTCTCTCTCTCTCTCTCTCTCTCTCTCTCTCTCTCTCTCTCTCTCTCTGAAAATGTAATTGCAATTTACAGTGTTACAGAAATATATTTTCTCTTGGGTCATGGCAGGCTGTTAAATACTAAACATAATTTAGTTGAGCCAACCCATCACATGTTTTGCTGTCATTAGATGGGACCCTGGAATGAACTTGAATAAAGCAGGCCTTTCTGAGGGTCTGGTATCATGGGGCAGGAGAGGAGAACGTGTTCAGTTTCTATTTGTCCCGATTCACACTGTGGACATTATTCTCTGCTCTCTGCACTTCCAGTCATTCATGTTGCATTTCTGTCTCAACGTGTAGTTGACAGCTCTTAGTTAAAGTTAGTTTTTTGCAGTGGTGTAAAGTAACTAAGTACATTTACTCAAATACTGTACTTAAGTACAATTCTGAGGTACTTCAGTTATTAGTTACTTTGCAGATATAAATTTCATTATAAAACATACATTTACCACTTCAGCCCTATTTTATACATAGGCTATTTGAAAAAAGCCGATCTACAAGCTCACAACGCGTCGCGATGCGACACGTTGTGAGCTTGTAGATCTGCTATTTTCAAACTTTTACTTTTGGTACTTTAAGTACATTTTGATGCCAATACTTTTGTACTTTTACTCAAGTACATTTTTAATTCCGCACTTTTACTTGTAACAGAGTACTTCTACATTGCAGTATTGATACTTTTACTTAAGTAAAACATTTGAGTACTTTTTCCACCACTGTTTTTCTGTTTGTTTTATATACTGTATGTTAAGCACTTAAGCTCTATTTATATACTTACAGATCTACAAGCTCACAATTATTATTATTCTTTAAAAAAAATAGCAGATATACAAGCTCACACGTAGCGATACGACGCATTGTGAACTTGTAGATTTGTGAACATTTTGAAAATTAGAAAAAGGAATAACATTTTTGTTGTTGTGTGTTTGATATTACTCTCCTTCACCACTCCCTCCTCCTCCTCCTCCTCCTCCTCCTAGACTGAAGGGGGCGCTAAAGCGAGGAGACTGGTATAAGACCAAGGACATTCTCCTGAAAGGTTCCGCGTGGATCATAAATGAAGTGAAGGTTTCTGGGCTGCGGGGGAGGGGAGGGGCCGGCTTCCCCACTGGCATGAAATGGAGCTTCATGAACAAACCAGATGATGGCAGGTAATACTAATGATATTATTATTACCTAAATTCATCAGTGTCAGGAAGAAGGCTTTGTACTCAGAAGAACGGGGGCGCACTAGTAAAGAAAGTTTGGGAACCAGTGTGCTACCATATAGATTGGTTAAAATAATGTTTTATTCATTAAAATAAGTTACAGTTTGTAGCTTTAAAATGCTACACAAAGACAAGCACCATTTATGTAACTTTAAGCCCTCCATAAAGAGCAGTCTGAATAGTAGCTGGACCTAATGCACCAAAGTCCTGACGTCCGTCCCGCTACCCCTGGGTCACGGAAGTATTTCTTCCTATTGAAAATCACATAGGGAAATCTCTGATCGCGTCATATACTGTAATAACTGTGTTCCAAAAATAAACAAATCAGCCCCGCGATTCTGTCAGGTATCTGTGTCGTTTATGATATTGAGTTACACTTGATAACGTCTGTGTTTGGAGAAAAGAAAAAAGTCTTACTCATTGCATAAATTAGTACTTTTTCACCGTCAGTTGATGCTTCATATCCATGTGAGTAAAATCGCGGGGCTGATATGTTTATTTTTGGAACACGGTTCTTATATGGCGCGATCCAAGAGATGACCCTATGGTATTTTCAATAGAAAAAATAACCCTGTGACCTATGCAGGGCGGCCTCTAGCAGCAGCGATGTCAGACTTTGGTTCTCTATTATAACCAGCCATTAGCTGAGTTGTAACAGGTTCCATTTACAGTACCCATGTTGTTCTTTGATTATATTTTCCTGTGTGTATCTGCGACCCCCCCCCCCACAGCCGCAAACACATGGCACTCAGTTTACACACACATTTGCACTCAGACGACCACAACAGACATAAGCTCTCAAGCTTTTGTTGTGTTTATTCTTTTGACAGATATGTGCGTACAAATATATGCACGTTCTGCCAATAAGAACATAACTGAGAGTAGTTGTGAATGTCGTCTCGTTTCAGGCCTAAGTACCTGGTGGTGAACGCAGACGAAGGAGAACCGGGAACATGTAAGGACAGAGAGATCATGCGCCACGACCCTCACAAACTCATAGAAGGTTGCCTGGTGGCCGGCAGAGCCATGGGGGCCCGCGCTGCCTACATCTATATCAGAGGAGAGTTCTACAATGAGTCCTCCAACTTACAGGTATGTACGCACACACACACACGCACACACGCACGCACGCACGCACGCACGCACGCACGCACGCGCGCATGCACACGCACACACACGCACACACACACGCACGCACACACACAGTATAGTTTCCATTAGCTTACGCGTCAAGGGATTCTGCATCGGTTAGTAATTGTTGAGGCAGACAGAGTCGGAGACACTTCACGTTATAAGATAGAAGTTTAACACATGGTGGTGGTAAGCAGTGGTGTAAAGTAACTAAGTACATTTACTCAAGTACTGTACTCAAGTACAATTTTTAGGTACTTTACTGGAGTATTTCCAATTTCCAGTACTTTTACTTCTACTGCACTTCCACTACATCTTACAGGCAAATATTGTACTTTTACTCCACTACAATTATTTGAAAGCTTTAGTTACTAGTTACTTTTATAACATTATAAAAAATACATTAACCACTTCAGCCCTATTTTATACTTAGGCTATTTTCAAACATTTTAGTACTTTTACTTTTGGTACTTTCAGTACATTTTTATAGCAATGCTTTTGTACTTTTACTTTTAATTGTAACAGAGTACTGCTAAATTGCAGTATTGATACTTTTATGCAAAACAGTAAAGTAAAACATTTCAGTACTTTTTCCACCACTGGTGGTAAGTAGTTCTCTGAGGAAAGCAGAGACAGAGCCTATAGTTTAAAGATAATGGATGAACTCTGCTTGTGTCACGGCGGGACCAAGCTGTACCCTAAACAATAGATACCAGGCCTGGTCCTGGTGACAAGATGACATGTCATCTTGACTCTGTGATATGCAGATGGTCAGAACATACAGTGGTGGAAAAAGTACTTAAATTCTTTACTTAAGTAAAAGTACCAATACTGCAATATAAAAATATTCTGTTACAAGTAAATGTCCAGAATAAAAAATGTACTTGAGTAAAAGTACTAAAGTATTGGCATCAAAATGTACTTAAAGTACCAAAAGTAAAAGTACTAAATATTTGAAAATAGCCGATCTACAAGCTCACAACGCTTAGCTTGTGAGCTAGGTTTAAAGTGGTTAATATATGTTTCATTATATCATAATTTATCTGAAAAGTAACTAGTAACTAAAGTTTTTAAGTAAATGTAGTGGAGTAAAAGTACAATATTTGCCTCTGAGATGTAGTGGAGTAGAAGTAAAAGTATTGGAAATTGGAAATACTTAAGTAAAGTACAAATACCTCAAAAGTGTACTTAAGTACAGTACTTAAGTAAATGTACTTAGTTACTTTCCACCACTGAGAACATATCACGAGGCAAAAGTTGAACAACATAATAACAATGTGTGTAATTCTACCATCATTCTTCAACACTGGGAATCCCTGTAGTTTCCACTTGAAATCCCCACCGATGATGTCACTGGTAGGCAGGTTTCTGAACCGTCCACGGCCCTCCCCTGAGACAGAGTGGACAGAAAATGGTGCCGTCCTACAATGAGCATTAGCGAGGACCAATTACAGTAATAATTGGTCCTTACGGTCTCTGTCGGGTGGAAACCATGTCCAAAACTGTTACTTTTCAGGATTCAAATAAAAAAATGGCAGAAGTAAAAGATCTACAAGCTCAGAACGTGTCGCTTCGCGCCGCGTTTCGAGCTTGTAGATCTGCTACTTTTGATGCTTTTGTGTGACGCTGTAGTGTGGTCAAGAGGGCATTCATTTCCGGAAAAAAAAAACACAAACAGTTAAAATGTGGAGATAAGAGGTTACAGCAACGATATGAATGAAGACAAAGTTGAAATGTTCCTTTAATTCCACGTCCTCTCTCCGCCAGGTGGCGATCGACGAAGCGTACAGAGCCAGACTGATCGGCAGGAACGCGTGCGGCTCAGGGTTCGACTTCGACGTGTTCGTGGTGAGAGGAGCCGGAGCGTACATCTGCGGGGAGGAGACGGCTCTCATCGAGTCTATCGAAGGGAAGCAAGGGAAGCCCCGCCTCAAACCGCCCTTCCCCGCCGACATCGGTAAGCCTCATGTACAGTACACTTCACTGTACGATGGGGTTGAATGTAGCCTACAGCAGTGGTTCCCAAACTGTGGGTCATGGACCCCCAGATGATTAGCTTAACCCATTCAATCCGGCAACGCATCTGTCACTTTAAGATTCCTTTGGCTATTTTTTTTTTGAATCTTGAAAATGTGTGCAAATCTTTGAATATATATTTTTTTCAAAGTGAACATTTTTAACTCAAATATTTGCTTTTGGGGGGATTCTACAAATGTCTTCTAAATCCAGTTTATTTTTTTAATATATTTTTTACTATGTCGCTGTAATATCAGTGGTTCTCAAACTTTTTCATGTCAAGGACCCCCAAAATTATATGTGTTTGGCCACGGACCCCCATCTCAAAATATGTTGTTCCAGGGACCCCCAGAAGAAAGTTTTGAGTTACAAACGTTCGCTTTAAAATATATATATATTGAAAGATTTGCACACATTTTCAAGATTTTTCAAAAATAGCAGTTCTACAAGCTATGAGCTTATCTGCTATTTTTGAATAGCCAAAGATATCTAAAATGACAGAGATCCATTCCCGGTCTTAAAGGGTTAATGTACAACATTGTTTTCTCACTCAACAGTAAACAAACCAACATACTGTATAAGTGTATATATGTTACAGGGAAATTGGCATTCCAGGGAAATTGAAAGGGGTACGCTTGTTTTCACCGCCCCTCAGGCAATTCTGTAGAATCAACGCTAGAGGGCAATGCAAGCCAGACATGAGCCCCACACCACACACGCACGCATGGACAAACGAGCACGCATGCACAAACGAGCACGCACACACGCATGCGCACGCGCGCACACACACACACACACACACACACACACACACACAGCCTCATTCCATGCAGTTGAAGCACAAGGGGGCGGGCCTGGCGGGCTATGTTAGTGCAGTGAGTGGCACTTGGGGCAAACGCAGTCCCCACAACATCATTTACGATTCTGTGCCTATCGGTACATAACTCGGACGGCGCTTAAGTCGACTAGCAGACCATCGGCCGGTCGTCGCGGGCACTCGCGCCTGGAGGCGCTCGGGCGCGACTCCTTGGCCTCAAGGTCTGCTAAGTCGGCGCGCCTCCGTCATGGTCCAAAACTATACTTTATCAGCGAAACAAAAGTAATCCGCGGTTGTTTGAAAAAGTAATGTCCCAAGCGGGAATCAAACCCCGGCTCCCAGTGGTAGTGGGTGGGGAGTCCAATGATTATCGAAGTGCGCCACTGAGGCTTGTACTAGTAGTGTAAAGTAACAAAGTAGATTTACTCAAGTACAATTTTGAGGTATTCGTACTTTACTTGAGTATTTCTCCCATATTATCCATTTTATTTTCAGCGTTCCCCTAGCGTAGCTTCCTGGTTGCTATATTGTTGTGGTCGTCGTCCTGGCATCAAAGCCCCGCCTCGCAGCACCGCCCCGCGCCTATAAAACTAGCGCTCCCCTGTCAATTTCCCTGGAATGCCAATTTCCCTGTGACATATACACTACAGGGTATCTGCGCATTTTTTAAGGCCTTTTTAACACCAAATTGGCCAAATTGTCAAATATAAGAAAGAGGCAAACATTGTGAAAATAGCCGATCTACAAGCTCACAACACCTCGCAGAACTGAGTCAAACTAAATGTAATGCCTACAATTCCAAGTGCTTGTCAGGGTGGAGGGTCCCCAGTTCAAATATGATTATTTTGGGTGGGTTGTGGCCTGAAAAGTTCTCATCACAATCTGGTAAATCTGAGTGTGCGTGCGACGCCGGCGTACGGTGAAGTTTGCATTAAGCATGAGACAGCAGCTCGTCCTGACTGTGAACTACTGTTGTTTTCATACAATGTTATTTTGAGAGATACTAGTTATGTGAACTCACCAAAAATATCTCGTACACAATGATACAAACAAGGAAAATGGGCCCCAGTATACATGTAAAAACATCTCTGTTCAGTATATTTCTTATGTCATAATATGGAGAAAATAATATGGCAGTATGGTATGGTCGCTAGGGCTTAGTTTTTTTACAACCAAGGTTTATGTTTTAGCTTGTAATTAAAGAAAATAAAAGAAGCTTTCTATAGTTTTAGCAGTTTTCACGAGCTTTTTTACAGTGGGCGGGGCATTCGGGCAGGTGGCTAAATATGTATTTTTTTACACAATAACCCGGCGATTTCTTTATTATTATTTACAGTAGCTCTTCTAGCCCCCAATAACTCACATCTGGCCGTCAAAGACCACGGGACCTTTTTTATTGTGTAAAAAAATACATATTTAGCCACCTGCCCGAATGCCCCCGCCCACTGTAAAAGAAATCGCAAAAATTGCTAAAACTATAGAAAACAGTAAATGAAAACATTTTAACACTCATCTTCTATTTACTTTAATTACAAGCTAAAACATAAACCTTGGTTGTAAAAAAAAAAAGTTGTCCTTTAAGAGAATGATGGCCTGGTTATAAAACACAACTTGTGTATGCATTCAAATTATAACTTAAAGGTGCTGTAAGTGATATGTTTCGGGTAAAAGGGTAAGGCTCTATATTCTGAAGGTAATCATTGCTATAGAGTGTTTGTTCAGTAACATGGGTCTTCCCTGTCTCTCTAGTAAACCCACATTACAATTTTCAAAGTGGGTCACCAGTTTCCTCCAATCAGGAGAGAGAACCCATTTATCAGCTTCAAGTTTATAGTGCTCGTTTTTCTTGCTTTCATCCCTTCCAAGTTCACTTGTTTATAATTTTTAGATTCCTTTGGCTATTCAAAAATAGCAGATATACAAGCTCATAGCGCGGCACCGAGTGCCGCGCTATGAGCTTGTTATTTTTTGATCTGCTATTTGATCTGCTATTTTTTGAAAATGCGTGAAAATCTTTGAGTATATATATATATTATTTTTTTAAGCGAACATTTGTAACTAAAATCTTTGCTTCTGGGGGATTCTACAAATGTCTTCTAAATCTCAACAGTTTTTTGAAAAAAACTATGTTGCTACATCAGTGGTTCTCAAACTTTTTCATGTCAAGGACCACCCAAAATTATATGTATTTGGCCGCGGACCCCCATCTGAAAATATGTTGTTCCTCCAAGAAGCAAAGATTTGAGTTACAAATGTTCGCTTTAAAAGTATATGTATTCAAAGATTTGCAGAGATCTATATAGATCTATAAGATCTATATACAAGCTCGTAGCGCTACGAGCTTGTAGATTTGCTATTTTTGAATAGTAATAATAAAAGAAATCTCAAAATGACACAGATTCGCTCCCGGTCTAAATGGGCTAAAGAGCTGGACAGACAGGGAGACACCTGTTACTGCACAAACACCATAGCAGTGATTACTATCAGAATATCGAGCTATAAAACACTTATTTTAACAAAAGAATATCACACCCCCTCTAATGATTCAATAAACCATTTATAATTTAAAATTCACATTTCACAACCTTTTTTTTTTGTTCAAGGTTTCTTATATTTTCACATACAGGTCAATAACAAAAGGCATACAAAAACAGTGAATGTATGTTACCCCTCCCACCCCCCCAAAGTTCCCGCTCCGAAAGAGCCACAACCCTGGTATCTTATTGTACCATTAACACAAAGGACAATACAAACAAGTCAAAAAAATAAAAAATAAAGTATACACAGTAGAATATATATATTATTAAATAAATATTTAAATTGAATAAATAAATAAAAATACACAAAAAATATAATACAAAAACAAATTCAGTGGAGTCATTAATGTCAGCAGCATTCAGTCTCTCTACATATGTTAAAAAAGGTTGCCAATTGGTGTAAAATTTCAGAGCACACCCCCTTGTGGAGTAGCGAATTTTCTCCAAAGTCAAATGATGCATAACATCATTAACCCATGATTTGAAAGTTACATTTCACAACCTTTGTGATTTTTTTTTCATTCTTCAGGGGTCTTTGGATGTCCGACAACGGTGTCCAACGTGGAGACGGTTGCCGTGGCGCCCGCGATCTGTCGCCGGGGCGGGGCATGGTTCGCCGGCTTCGGCAGAGAGAGGAACTCTGGGACCAAACTGTTCAACATCTCAGGTCACGTCAACACTCCGTGTACCGTAGAGGAGGAGATGTCCATCCCTCTGCGAGAGCTCATCGACAGACATGCAGGTCACTGACACCACTTTGAATATGTTGTCACGCCCTGGGAGTGGGAATACACCTGTAATAGTTATTTTTAATGGATGAAATGTTTTTTTTTTTTTTTTTTCCAAGACATACACGTAACAACATATAACAAACTACACAACACCACAGACACTAGTACACAATATCAAATTAAACAAATATTCATAATCAATTGACCGAAAATGCAAGGACATTTTAGTGCAATATATTTTCATGACAAACGGTATTAATACCACAAAAATTACAGTCAATAAGAGAATGAAAAAAAAAAGGAAAGAAAGATGAAAGAAAAATCAGTAAAACAGCAAAATCAAATGGATGAAATGTTATTTTAACCAGTGTTGTATGATAGAGTATGTTAATACAATATAACTATTCTGTATGGTAGAGTATGGTAATGCAACCCGATCTCACACAACTTAGTATACCGTACATTTCGGACTATAAGCCGCGACTTTTTTCCCATTTTTCGACCCTGCGGCTTATATAACGGTGCGGCTTATCTATGGATTTTTACAGCTAACGGCCACTAGGGGACCTCCTAAATCTATGGATTTTACACCCGCGGCTTATAGTCCAGTGCGGCTTATACTGTATATGTACAAATCATTCAATTTAGCTGCTGCGGCTTATATTCAGGTGCGGCTTATAGTGCGAAAATTACGGACATTGCACGGAGTGTCATAGCCGCTTCGCATCTCCCCCATTGACTAAACCATTTCGGAGGCGCGCAGTCTCAAGGGAACTGGAGCCACGTGAGGGACCACCGAGCGAACTAAAGCGAGCGAGTTACCGTCCCGAACGTTGCGACGTTCCCTTGAGCCTACTCAGCGCCGTTTGAGTTACGTACCGATAGGCACAGAATCGTACATTTTGTTGTGGGGACTGCTCTGCTTCCGGGTTGCAACCGGTTACGCCCACCGTGGGACTATGCACGGAATGACGTGCACTGGGTCCGTGCAATGTATACTAAATTCTGTGAGGCTGGGTTAATACAATATAACTACATCTGTATGGAAGAGCATGTTAGTTCAATATAACTATACATCTGTATGGTAGAGTATGTTAACACAATATAACTAGTTCATCCATATGGTAGAGTAGGCTAAAGCAGTGTAGGCCATTTGAGAGTGAGCCTGTGCAGGAGAGACAGACATTAGGACAGCTGTGAGTGAGACAGTGTAGGAGAAACAAACAGTAGGAAAGCTGAGAGGGAGACAGTATTGGAGAGACAGACAGGAGGACAGCTGAAAGGGAGACAGTATAGGAGTGACAGACAGTAGAACAGCTGAGAGTGAGACAGTGAAGGAGATCCAGACAGTACGAGAGCTGCGAGGGAGACAATGTAGGAGAGACACAATAGGACAGCTGAGAGGGAGACAGAGTAGGAGAGACAGAGATTAGGTCTATGGTTTCTGATCATACAGTATGTAAAGGAAGGGTTTCATATGGCGACAAAATGGCTAATTATTTATGTTCCTTCCCCTCTACTTTGATTGGTTGCAGGAGGAGTGAGGGGCGGCTGGAACAACCTATTAGGAGTGATTCCAGGGGGCTCGTCCACGCCCATCATCCCTCGGCACGTGTGTGACGACGTTCTGATGGACTTTGACGATCTGGTCCGCGCAGAGACGGCCCTGGGCACCGCCGCCATCATCGTCATGGATACGTCTGTAAACAACACCTCTTATAATCACTTAAACCAGGGGTCTTCAACAGGGGGTCCGGGACCCCTAGGGGGTCCTCAGAGCTACTACAGGGGGTCCGCAAAATCTTTGTGTGATACGTTTTTTTTTTTTTACATTAACCACTTGAACCCTAGCATCCCTTTTCTGAGGAGAACTTTAGCCAAAAATAGCCGATCTACAAGCTCACAACGCCTCGCGCTGCGAGGCGTTGTGAGCTTGTAGATCGGCTATTTTTGGCAAAGAGATATAGGTGTAGAGGGAAAACAGAGCAGACCAAGTAAAACAAAAGAAGTTTAATCTGAAACACAATTTTATATAATATAGAGGGGGTCCCTGCTTCATCTCTCTCTCAGCTAGGGGGTCCTTAGCCTGAAAACGTTGAAGACCCCTGACTTATACCCTATACTTGATGTTGACCGTATCACCATGGGCCCTATACTTAGTTGAGCGTATTCCCATCGGCCTTATACTTAACTGGCCATATTCCCATATATACAGTAGGCCCTATATTTGGTTGACCGTATATTCACATGGGCTTCACAGAAAATAGCCGATCTACAAGCTCATAGTGCATCATAACAACTTGTTATCTTTAACAACAATGTACATAATGTGTCTCAGACAGATGTGATTCGAGCCATCGCCCGTCTGGTGGAGTTCTACAAACATGAGAGCTGTGGCCAGTGCACCCCCTGCAGGGAGGGTGAGGAAAAACACTGTTTACATTCGGGGTTTCCCAAATAGAGGGTCAGGACCCATCTTTGTATTGGGTAGCAGACCATTTTTTTTGTGTCCTCCATTAAAAAAATATTCAAATCAAAATATTTTTTTCAAAAGGAAAGAAATCACAACTTTTCATAAATTAAATGAATTCCAACATATTTCAAAAGTAGTTCATAAATAAAATAATTTCCATAAAAAAAATTTAAAAAAAAATTAGTAGTGAAAATAGCAGATCTACAAGCTCACAGTAGCAAAGTAGCGCGTTGTGAGCTTGTAGATCTGCTATTATCACTAGTTTGGGTCCCGGGCAAACGTCTAACATCTCTTTTGGGTCTTGAGCTAAAAGGTCTGTGAACTACTGGTATGAAGCATAAATCAATTCATTTAAAACAATATTCTTTGAATTATGGATTATTCAAATAAGCCTTTATACAGGGGGAATTAATTGAGTATTTATGATACAGTGTTATATACAGTGGTGGAAAGTAACTAAGTACATTTACTTAAGTGCTGTACTTAAGTAAAGTTTTGAGGTATTTGTACTTTGTATTTCCAATATCCAATACTTTTACTTTTACTCCACTACTTCTCAGAGGCAAATATTATACTTCTACTCCACTACAATTGTTTGAAAACTTTAGTTACTAGTTACTTTGTAGATTTTGATTGTTATTACAAAACATACACTTCAGCCCTTTATACATTTCAGCCATTTGAAAATAGCCGATCTGCAAGCTCACAATGCGTCGCGATGCGACGCATTGTGGGCCTGTAGATCGGCTATTTTCAAAAGATTTTGGGACATTCTGCATAATGAGTAATTTTACTTTTGGAACTTTAAGTACATTTTGATGCCAATACTTTTGTACTTTTACTCAAGTACATTTTGAATTCCGGACTTTTACTTGTAACAGAGTATTTCTATATTGATACTTTTACTTAAGTAAAGCATTTGAGTACTTTTTCCACCACTGGTTGTATAATGTAGTCACTAGGAGCTGCCCAGTTTAACCCCAGTCTTCTACTGTTGACCACTAGAGGGAGTGTGATGTGTTCTGCCATTGTAGCTTGGTTAGAATAGACTGTAATACCAGGTCTTGCCTGTAGGTCATCTACAATGTAGATCTTTTTAACAGACTTTTTGATTAGATTTCTAAAGACAATAATGCATCAACATGAACATACAGTATATTTGTACATATAAAAGGATAAGGCTTATTTCTTATAAAGGGGTGATTTGAGTGCAAATGTGTAGGTAAATTTTGTTTTGTGTGTTTGCGGGATAGCAGAGACATCAGTACTGTGACATCAGTAATATCAGTGCTATCAGTGCTGTCAGTACTGTGATATAGATATACAAGCTCAAAGCACGGCACCGAGTGCCGCGCTACGAGCTTGTAGATCTGCTATTTTTAGAAAAATCTTGAACATTCGTGCAAATCTTTGAACACATATATTTTTTGAAACAACATTTTTAACTCAAATCTTTGCTTCTGGAGGTCCCTGGAACAACATAGAGAGAATCTGTGTCATTTTTAGATTTCTTCTATTCAAAAATAGCAGATCTACAAGCTCATAGCATGCCGTGCTATGAGCTTGTAGATCTGCTATTTTTGAAAAATCGTGAATCTTGAATATATATTTTTCTAAAGTGAACATTTGTAAAATATTATTTTACAAATGTTCACTTTAAAAAAATATATATTCAAGATTTTTCAAAAATTACTATATCATACTGGCACATAGAACAACAAAATGTACAACAAAAGTGAAACATATTCTCCTCTTCCCTCCTCTCAGGTGTGGACTGGATGAATGCATTAATGTGGAGGTTTGTGAAAGGACAGGCGGCGGTGTCAGAGATCGATCTCATCTGGGAGCTTAGTAAGCAAATCGAAGGACACACAATATGTGCTCTAGGAGACGGAGCAGCATGGCCTGTCCAGGTGAATGCCTTATTACTACTGTTATTATTACAGCACGCACACACACACACACACATTACATTACATTACATTACATTACATTACATTACATTACATTACAGTCATTTAGCAGACGCTTTTATCCAAAGCGACTTACAATAAGTGCATTCAACATAGGTAGGGAACAAAACTACTAATCACCAGAATGCATTAAGTGCATTTTCTGCTAAAACAAGCAACCAAGTGTATACCTAGCGCTAAGGTAAAAGTGCAATATATCATCTACCTACTTTCTTAAACAGATGAGACAAATAGCAAAATCAAATGAGCAAGAGCTAAAACAAATAAGTGTATCGACTAAACAAGATCCAATAAAACAATACAACAATAAAACGTTAACTAGAGTTCGTACAACTAGTTAACAACAAGTAGGCAAGGCGAAGAGGAAGGGTAGTGTTTCCTGAAGAGGTGGGTTTTCAGCCTGCGGTGAAAGATGGGCAGTGACTCTGCTGTCCTGACATCAGTGGGGAGTTCATTCCACCACTGTGGGGCCAGAACGCACACGCATACGCACGCACACGCGCACACGCACACGCACACGCACACGCACACGCACACGCACACACACACACACACACACACACACACACACACACACACACACTTTAGCAGTCCTTTAGTGGTTAGGGTGCAACAGTATATAGCACTGCTGGCCCCTCTGTGGAGGCTCTCTTTTGGGTTTTTAGCTTAGTTTAATGGTTCAATATAGCACTATTTGACTTGTACTTTATCTTAAAGCAGCAAGAGACGACTTTTAGTGCTATTCAACTGTTACTATTACTGAGTACTACTACTAGTACTAATGGTATGACTTTGACTAACTACTTTGCCTGGTATCCTATAGTTTTGTGATAGTATATTGTTTAGGTTCTTGGTTTACCTGTGATCCTAGTTTACTGAGGCATTACTTAATGTACAGTAAGTTGCTCCGGATAAGAGTGTCTGCTGTAAATCAGTGGTTCTCAAACTTTTTCATGTCAAGGACCCCCAACTTGACACTTATTAGCCCGTGGACCCCCATTTGAAAAGATATGCCAGGGACCCCCATAAGAGAAAATTTCTACGGCTCTAGCAGTAATTTTCAACCATTTTAATTTCAACGACCCCCAGTTTGACATGCGTTAGGGCTACGGACCCCCATTTAATGACATTTCTATCTCTGGGACCCCAATTTATATTGTAAAATCAACATTAATTTAACTCTGAGAGTGTACAAATGAAACCAAATGGACCCGTTAGGGTCCATTTGGTTCCATTTGTACACTCTCAGAATTACAGACCCATAAGGGTCCATTTGGTTCCTAACTATCCCATCATTTAGCTGGGGACCCCCTGGAAGTCCCTCAAGGAGCCCTGGGGGTCCCCGGACCCCACTTTGAGAACCAATGCTTTAAATGCCTACATTTAAAATTGTAGCTACTACTACTACTACTACTTTGCTAATAATAATTATGATAAAGACTAATGTTGCTCATATGTTATGTACGTGTATGTTAATAATCTTTTCAACGCCCTTGTGTGTTTGTAGGGTCTTATCCGTCATTTCCGTCCGGCCATGGAGAGTCGTATTGCTGAGCACAACAAGACAAACCCTCCCAGAGAATCGGTGCTGGAGATGGTCTGAAACATTGGTTGTGTCCAGTGTGCTCATGTATTTGTTTAAAAAGTCAGACAGACAATAAGAAGCACAGTTATACAGTGTTCATATGCTAGCTGAGGATAAGTAGTGTTTATTTTACATGTGTATCATTATTCTGATGTGTTTAGCTGCTATCGCTGTTACATAAGTTGTTGCTGACAGATGATGATGATGATGATGATGATGATGATGATGATGATGAAATAGACACTCATACTGTATGGGTCCACAAGGCAGATCAGAAGAGTGAAGACCACAGGTAATTAACCACTTAAGCCCCATTTTATACTTTGTAGGATAGTGAAAATAGTGATGCATTGTGAGCATATATCTATATAGCACATATATATTTTGGAAAAATATTTGAAATTGTTTGAATATTTTTGCCTGTAATGCCCAAAATAGGGATGCGAGGGTGAAAGCGGTTAAACAACATGATTATTAAAGAGATGAACAACTTCAAAACAGCTGTGTTTCTCTCTGTTTGAATGGACTCTACATTGAGGGACTGTCAGAACATGAGCTGGTTCTCAGTCTGTTAGGAAGATAATGACACCTTCCTCTGAACAGTTACAAAGCTTCTATCAAAGCTGGGCAATATATCAATAGTAAAGCAAATTCCAAATATGTGAAAATGTTTGGAAGTGTGCAGATGAAATTTAAACACCTGTTATATGATTTGTGTGTGTGTGTGTGTGTGTGTGTGTGTGTGTGTGTGTGTGTGTTTGGCATGATGCCGTGTAATGTCTCTGACAACATCTGTAGTTTCATTTAGCCACCTTATTTTAGGCATTCAAAAAAACCCATAGACTTTGAGAGAACCAGGAAGAGCAAAATGCCCACTTGCTTCCTGAAAGTAGTACCACAAACGTCACCACTCTATTGAGTTGTTGACGGTGGATAGGCTACCATATGTCGTCTTCTTCTTCTTTCTTCTGTGAGGTTTCATGGCAGTTGACATCCATGATGTTGCTACTTGTCTGACACCTTCAGGTTTTATTCTCTCTCGGTGTCTCTGTGATTTTAAAGCCGTCTTTCAAGTCCAATAGTCTTTCGAAAAACCTAATCACTGTCACGTGGGACTGTGGTAATTATGTCTGGATCGCGGACTTCATTTGGCCAGCCTGTGATGTGAGCCATCTATCTAAAGTATGATTTCAGTCTTCTATTACATCAGTTGTCTATGAAATATCTGTGACTCAGAATTAGGCAAGGTTTCAGCCCAATCAGAACCCTGTACACTTCCATTATGAAAGTAAACAATTGAAAAAATGTGTGGATGTACTTCTGTGGCCTACTGGCAGTGTGCACTAGAAATCTAGTGCTGATCGGTCCAGTGGTTTGCAAGATTTGCCGGAAGCCAGTGAAGAGAACGCAAAAGGGGGGAGACGTGAAAATGTAACCCTATTATTATTGTATTATTATCTTGACAAAATGTTCCTGATAAGGATAACAAAAAACAAGGTAACAAAAAACTAAAACAACAAAAAAACAAGGTGGAAAGGGGTAGGTTCTCAAGAACCCTCAGCCCGCCCCTCTGCACATGCCTGTGTTCTATATTTGTGTTTTGAAAAAAATCTAAATACTAGCCCATTTGGTCTCATGCTACAGCTTTCCATTCCAACTCCGACCAACCTATAATACAATATTGGTTGTATGCATCCCTAGTGTTGAGTGCCCGTACATAATAGATGAGTGTTGCATGAATTCTCATCATTATGTCATAGCGGTGCTGCTATGACAACTGATTTCCTCTTGTGGGATCAATAAAGAAAGGTCTATATCTACCTACTGTATCTATGTGTACAAATGTACATTTGTAATTCAGATCATATGCATGTCTCCCTGGCTTGTTGGGTAATCTAGTTGATGTCTGCTGCCGTGCTACAATGGTTTTTGGTGTGATAACAAAAAATGGTTTAAAAAAATCATAACTGTAATAGCGGTCTGCAGCTAAAATACGTGTAAACCCTCGATCCGCAGCTGAGGGGCCCGAAATCATGATCCATAGAACCACAGTACAGAGGTGTTCCTGGCTGTTTCCTGGCACCCTAGGGTACCAGAATGGCCAGGAACGCAACTGTCAGATTGCACCATGGTCTCCACTTCAGGGTTCTTTTTGAGGAAGTCCTCCATGGTCTCCACCATGTTCAGCATGTGTATTTGCCGATGCACGCAGATTGCATTCATCATCATCCGAAGGGAGAATGTCCTTGGTAGCAGACTAAGCACCTAATTATAATTCCAGACTTAGCATAACTTCTTCAAGTAAGGAACACAAAAAAATCACAATAACAAAAAATTCACAATATGCGAAAATTATTCAGGGATTTACTCCCTTGGCCGACTAGCAGCGTGCACAAGAAATGGGAAATGGCTCTCCCCCGCAGGAGCCCACACTATAAAAATGTAACTAGGTCGTCTTCGGACAAGCCCTCTAGTGGTGTTCCCACTCATCTCAATGCTCCACACAGCTGGCTACTTGCGGGTACTTTCTGCCCCTGTATTTTAAGTACACATCCATGTACGTTGCTGAGGAACACCCTCATAATCAATGCCCACGTTGGCTCCCGGTGTCTGTGGCAGTGGCCAGCCAGCCTCATTCTCCTGGAAGCTATTCTCTCGCACACACCTCTCTCTTCTGCAACGCTGCTAGTGGGACGGGAGAAAAAAGAGAAACAGTTTGTTCAGAAGCATTTGCGGTGGACGATGCCTGGGCCAGCCTCATCATATTCCTCCTTGCTGATCCACTTCTCCTGGAAGGTGGACAGGGAGGCCAGGATGGAACCTCCGATCCACACAGAGTGTTTACGCTCTGGTCGGGCAACGATCTTGATCTTCATGGTGGATGGGGCCAGGGTTGTAATCTCCTTTTGCATCCTGTCAGCAATGCCTTGGAACATGGTGGTGCCTCCAGACAGCACGGTGTTGGCGTACAAGTCCTTACGGATGTCGATATCACACTTCATGATGCTGTTGTAGGTGGTCTCATGGATACCGGAGGACTCCATACCGAGGACGGCAGGCAGGAAGAGAGCCTCTGGGCATCGGAACCTTTCATTGCCGATGGTGATGATCTGTCCATCAGGCAGCTCATAGCTCTTTTCCACGCAGGAAGAGTATTCAGCGGTTCTCATCTCCTGCTCAAAGTCCAGGGCGACGTAGCATAGCTTTTCCTTGACGTCACGCACAATTTCCCTCTCGGCTGTGGTGGTGAAGGAGTAACCACGCTCTGTCATGAGCTTCATGAGGTAGTCTGTGAGGTCGCGTCCAGCCAGATCCAGACGCAGGATGGCGTGTGGAAGGGCGTAGCCATCGTAGATGGGCACTGTGTGGGTCACACCATCACCGGAGTCCATGACGATACCTGTGTTACGACCGGAGGCGTACAGGGACAGCACGGCCTGGATGGCTATGTACATGGCGAGGGTGTTGAAGGTCTCGAACATGATCTGGGTCATTTTCTCTCTGTTGGATTTCGGGTTCAAGGGGGGCTCTGTGAGCAAGATGCTATAGTCCTCAGGGGAAACTCTCAGCTCGTTGTAGAATGTGTGGTGCCAGATTTTCTCCATGTCATCCCAGTTGGTGACAATTCCGTGCTCCATCGGGTAGCTCAGGGTTAGGATACCTCTCTTGCTCTGGGCTTCGTCACCAACATAGCTGTCCTTCTGGTCCAAGCCTACCATGACACCCTGATGCCTGGGGCGACCGATGAGGGAGTGGAAGACAGCACGTGGGTCATTTTCTCCAGCAAAACCAGCTTTGCACATACCCGAGCCATTGTCCACCACCAGTGCGAGGATTTCTTCCTCCATGGCTAAAATGGGAGTGGGGGGGTTTCGCTTCAATGTAAGTGGTTCTGCTCAAATAACAGTGCAACTCAACTCAAAAGCTCAGGTAATATCAGAGTAATGTCATATTCTGTATACGTGTCCACCATATATATACTTGTGCCGTACGCTTGTGACGTCATTTTACGTCATGCTGCTGTGATTGTCAAACCTTGTGGTATCGGTGGTGGGGTATGGGGGGCCTTTCAGGCAGGGTGCTTTTCTTTAGTTGAAGGAATTTAATGGTTTGACTAGAAGCTGAAACTAAACCACTATAGTCAAGTTCACCTGTGACAATAGGATGGTATCCATCGTGTGTGTGTGTGTGTGTGTGTGTGTGTGTGTGTGTGTGTGTGTGTGTGTGTGTGTGTGTGTGTGTGTGTGTGTGTGTGTGTGTGTGTAAAGGAGCTAAAATTGCATTATTTACAAAATAGCCTAATGACTAATTTAGAACCAGTGATGCCAGTTTGAAACCGTGTTTGTATGATCCTCCAAATGCCTTCATATTACGTGTTGTTTAGTACTTTAGTGTTGTTTAGTACTTTAGTGTTGTTTACACTGCGCATAATAGCGTTGCACACTATGCACAGTGCACTAGAATTTTGTAGGCTATAGTATCGCGTTTTAGTATTTGTCTGTTGTTGCTGGTTTTCTTTCTGTGTATGGCATAGGCCTATTTGTGTTGTTGCTGGTATGAAATGCGGCATAATTCCTTTTCACCTAGAGCGGCAGAAGCCAGTCCTGATGCCAGCAACAAATCCGTTTTTAGAGAGATTCACAGGGAAGTATGCCTTTATCAGACCCACATGTCATGTTCCAATCTATAAACGACAACCATGTTGTTGTTTTTGTTGTGTGAATGTATAGGCTAACCCCCAGGCTATCGATCTGATCAGAGTATACATTAGTGTTACAGGTAGGGTTGGATACCAAATACTGGCACTGGTTCCCATAGGTCTGGTACCTACCGGACCGAATAGCACAGATTTCAGCACTCCATGTCAGTGCCACTTAAATGTCTGAGCTGTCAATTTTTCCCCCAGTGCTCCAAAACTGAAATTACAGGCAACAGAAACTCGCAAGTATGACTAGTAAACAACACTGCTCTGACAGTAGCATGTAGGCTATGTAAGCTTGTTAGCTTAAACTAGTCTGCCGCAACGCTCCTGATTTCGTGTATAGCGGGGCGGGTGTATAGAGCCGGCGAGAGATTGCGGCTGATCCCATTGGTTCACCGATCTGTCCGTCAACCCCCGCCCCGTTAACACAACATTACGAGCGACGCCCTCTGCACTCTGGTTGGTTGGGAAATGAAACACTTCCTCATACCCAGTACATGCTATGGTTGGGCCAGGCTTTTATTTTTTAGCAAAACTAAGCAATAAAAGCCTGGAGATCGAGGCTAGCTTAAACACATTGAAACAAGATATGACCCAGTCATATTACACCAGGTTGCTTATTTCTCTCACTAAACATGGCAACGTTTTTAGATCCCATATTCTGAGAGGACATTGAGCAACAGCGCCACTTACCATAGAGTTACATACAGTGGCCGAACACAGTATTGTGGGTCGTCTTTAGATCCCATATTCTGAGAGGACATTGAGCCCTCATTGGCTGAGGGACCAGCCAATGAGGAAAAAGTCACGCAAAAGTCAGGACTAGCAAAGAAAGTCAGGACTAGCGAGTGTAGATGTAGACCAGGCTTTGCGAGGCTCCCCCTTGTACATCATGTACATGGGGGAACACATCAAAATTACCCACTTAAACCCCAGCACCCCAGCCTAAACCCCAGCACCCCAGCCTAAACTCCAGCACCCCAGCGTTGCGTCGCATTGTGAGCTTGTTGGTCGGCTATTTTCAGCGAAAGCTTTCCCCACAATAACAGAAAACAGAAGAGACACTAGTATAGAGCCCTGAGGGACTCCACTCAACCAGTATCTGGCAATGCACAGGATACACCTGAAAGCAGAGCAATGCAGCACAACCACTGAGTTTTATTCTGTTGGCGGTGAAAATCTTAATTGCACATTTTGCATTTATACCATTTATGCCTTTTATTGGTATCATAGTATCATGCAGGAACCCTTGGCCTTTAGGCACCGGCACCATTTTAAAAGCACAGTTTTAGTACAGTATCGGACAAAGCCCAAATGATACCCAACCTTATGTACAGGTACCGGGCTACAGCACCCATAAGCAGCTTTATAATTATCCTGAAATACAGGGGAAATTATGAAACACGGCTTCTCTTTCTTTTGAGTTCCCTGAGTCATTATATTCACAGTTCTTGTTAGTCACTATACTGTTTGTATTGTCATTTTTTTGGACTGGTATTTAATACCGCTGCACATGTATTGTCAATATAGAAACATTTCTATTGTTCATAGAACATACAAAATAAAGCAAAATCCAAAACAACACAACACGTACTAAATAGTATGTTTAGTATGTGAATTCGGAAGCAGCTAGCCCTGTCCGAAATCGCATACTAATATAATATTTAGTAGCCTTGCCTCAATACTATCGTAGATGTATTTTATCGAGTCTGACATTTGCTTACGTATCAATGATAGTCTTGGTCTCTTGGTCCCTATAGTCAATGGAAATATGTGCGCAAAGCCCGTACTTCTCTGTACATGTAGGCCTACAAAAAAACAAGGGAACCAGGAGACCTGACTGCCAGACCCCTAGTGGTTGAAAGATCAGAGCACTACGTCACGCTAAGCTTGGCCAATCAAAAAGAGGACAGAAGACAGACCTCTTTTATGCCCATGTATGGACGAAAACGTTTGGAGAGGGGGAAGTAGCTTATCAATTCCCTCAAATTAAATATCCCTCAGAAGTAACCGGTACTTCACTCACACGCTTCTCACACTTTCTGCACCATGGAAAGCTCAACATAATAGAAAACAAAAACAGGTTCAACTAGAAAATGTGCTCCTCAGAGCACAGGTCTCCGCCAGGCGAGTACTGTTCCTGATTAATCCTGTCTTACCTATTTATATTACATATTGTGGTGATGTCACGTGAAGCTTGACCAATGTTAGCTTGGCTGAGCCGGACACACACACATATTGTGATGATGTCACGTGAAGCTTGACCAATGTTAGCTTGGCTGAGCCGGACACACACACAGAGGGTAAATTAAATGAACAAAAGTAATGCCATATATTGTGTGGCCTTCCTTGGGAATTAACCGGCCCGGCAGTTACAGTGAACTGTGCTTCCCGTGCTTTCAGCACCATGGAGAGCTCAACAATGCCATATTATATTTGGCCATGGGCATTACAAGTGTCTGATACAACTATACAGTTTAGCCTGACTTGGATGGACTGTTCGCATCAGGCCTGGGGAGTAAAAAGAGAACGAAAGACAAAGGGGAGCGAAAATTACAGTTGGTGGAAAAAAATTTTGGTTGGTGCATATAGATGAGATTTAGTCAAATAAGTCATTTATTATTTTAATAATCATATAATAATTATAGTGCATAAAGGGCTGGGGAAAAAAAACTAAAAACAAAAAATCCTCCCAATCACCAGGCACCAAAAGGAAACTCGCCCGGTGTTATGAAGCAGTGTGCGTCGCTTCCGCATTCTGTTTGATTGATTGTTTGATTGAATACTTTATTAACATGCTTATTAACAGTACAGGTAGGTTATTCTAAAATGATATTTATATATATATTATTGTATTTCCATTGTGGTCCTTTGTACTCAATTAATCAGTAATACATATAATACAGACAATATAATACAATACAAATATAATACAAAACATATTGGAATAGATCTCTGTAGAATAAGAAGGTATATATCCAGAGAAAGTATGGGAGCGGTCAGGGGATTTTTCAAGGTGTTCAAGAAGTTAAACTAAATTATGCTCACTTGCTGTGTGAACCCAGCATTAGTTTGAAACATAAGATGTGATAATCCTGGTTACTATGTTTTCTCTTGTAGTATAACAAAAAAGTAACCCTAAAAAAAGGTAATTATTATTTGACAAATGTTTGTCTTAAGGGCCACAGGTACAAAAAAAATAAAACATATGAATCCAGCACACTGGCAGTAACCTTAAAAACATTTATTAAATATATTTTGTCTTTGCCCTTGATAAGGGCCACAGGCAGGCCTTCACAAAAAAAGAATAAAAAAGCAGAAATCCGAAAATAAAAAATCATACAAAATTAAAATTAAAATTAAAAAATAAACACTTTCAACCTGGTATCTCTGTTTTGGTCAAAACCTTTCAAAATGTAAGAAGTTTTCAACTATGTTCTTTTTTTAAGGGCATTTCGCAATGGGTGGCCGCAGCTAGAGGCTATGGTTATTTGGGGGTCCTTGGTATGAAACCACTTTTTGTGTTTCAGACTGTATGCATATCTCCCTGGTTTGTTGGGTAATCTGGTGGATCTCTGCTGTCATGTTCAACTATTGATGGATTTTGGCCTTTCTGTGTGATAACAAAGAAAAACAATAGACTTCTGGAATGACCTTTCAGTTATGGCTATGATGCCTACTTATTTTTTATTTAACTTTATTTTTAATTTGTTCCTGTCTTCCCATTTTAGTTTTTGTTTTGCTTAGTTTTTGTTAGCGTCTTGAATATTGCTGTATATCTGTGCACTAAAATAAATAATAGTGAAAAGTCTATCTTCAGGGTTCTCTTTGAGGAATTTATCGCTCATGGTCTTGACTCCAGGCTTCTCCTTTCAGGATGTCCTTGTTCATGCTCTTCACTCCAGGCTTCTTTGTGAGGAAATCCTTGACGCACACAGACTACATTCGGAGTGTGATCTATTCATGTACCTTATAGACCAACAGACGAGCCAGATATGTAGCCTTGTAGCCTTTCTATAGCTTACTGACAGTATTGTTGAAGCTCAAGTGGAAGACCGTTTCTGTCAGGCCATCCTGGTTGCACCAGGTTCTTTAATCATTTGTTGATATCATCTGTGTCCTCCGGTGTGGCTCTGATCTTAACCACCCTCTGATGCAGGTATTTGTGCTCCATTCTTTGTTAATGTATGCACGACAGCTTTCTCCAGCTGTTTCCCCCCGCTGTTGGCTGTGCTTGGATTGGAGCCCTGGACTGTGCGTTTGCTGTGATAAGATTCTTGCAGGTAAAATGTTCCAATCTGCTCTGCTTCATGTGCAGGATTGAACATGTACCTTTAGATCAACGCAGAGTGTGCTCTTTCCATTGGGCTTAGGCGTCACAAACATCCCATGTGCACAATCACTCCCATTTTCTCCATCTTCTTGATCTCTAACTTTGTCAATCAATGGTATTGAATAGCGTAGGGCTTGGCTCCCTCCTTCATCTTAATTCTGACCTCCTCTTGCAGTCATCTCAAGCCTGTGAAGACTTTGGGGTACAGCAGTTTAGTGTAAGCCGGCAGCTCCGGGTACAGCAGTTTAGTGTAAGCCGGCAGCTCCGGAATACTTTGTGTACACTAACTGCAGTGCCTTAATTCCTGGCAGGCCAAGTAAGGCCAAATTATATACGCTGATTGTCTGGTCCTTGTATTTTGTCTGGAGCTATATTTTGTCAAAAATATATTTTGTCAAAAATATATGTCGAAAAACTTGGATCTGATTAAAGTTTATAGTTTTAGACCATTCAACTTGCACAAACAAATTAAAATTAGATAGATAAAAAATAAACACAAACTGAGCTTTATTTTAATTAACCGCTTAAGTCTGAAAGTGCAAACAAGACAAGGTCTACAAACGACGTAGCTTCATGATACTTCATGTGTCTATGACTGCATGTTTGGCCAAAGTTTCAGTCCAAACCGACAGCCGTCATTATGAGAGTAAACTTGGATATAATTAAAATAAAATACAATATACATGGAAAAAAATGTGGGGAGTTACTTCCTTAGCCTGCTGTCAGCTTGCACAAGACATATGACACTGATCGGTCCAGCAGTTTGAGAATACCCCTAGACACACGGACAGACTCAGACAGAAAGACGCAGACCCATTCCTAGAAGGCTTGTCTCCTGCCATTAAGACATCATTTCACAGAGGAAATGTGTGAACTGTGTGCAGTTAAACATTTGGAAGCACTCAAAACAAAAACTTACTTCATCCTTAACTGTAGAAACTTTTTTCCTTTGCTTAAAACACCCTTCGCCATTCTAGTTATTGTATTTAAAATTTTGTATCCAAGTGTCAAAAGTAACTATCGCCATCCCAAAGTACTTGTTTTTCTGTCAGTCTTCTTAGAAGCATTTGCGGTGGACAATGGTGGTGCCGGACTCTTCGTATTCCGCCTTGCTGATCCACATCTGCTGGAAGGTGGACAGGGAGGCCAGGATGGAACCTCCGATCCAGACAGAGAACTTACGCTCTGGTGGGGCAATGATCTTGATGTTCATGGTGGGTGGGGCCAGGGCTCTGATGTCCTCCTGCATCCTGTCGGCAATGCCTGGGAACATGGTGGTGCCTCCAGACAGCACGGTGTTGGCGTACAAATCCTTACGGATGTCGATATCACACTTAATGATGCTTTTGTAGGTGGTCTCGTGGATACCACAGGACTCCATGCCAAGGAAAGAAGGCTGGAAGAGGGCCTCTGGGCATCGGAACCTCTCATTGCCGATGGTGATGATCTGTCCATCAGGCAGCTCGTAGCTCTTCTCTACGGAGGAAGAGGAGGCAGCGGTGGCCATCTCCTCCTGGAAATCCAGTGCGACGTAACACAGATTCTCTTTAATGTCACGCACAATTTCCCTCTCGGCTGTGGTGGTGAAGATGTAACCACGCTCTGTGAGGAGCTTCATGAGGTAGCCTGTGAGGTCGCGGCCAGCCAGATCCAGACGCAGGATGGCGTGGAATAGGGCATGGCCCTCGTAGATGGGCACTGTGTGGGTCACACCATCACCAGAGTCCATGACGATACCGGTGGTACGACCAGAGGCGTACAGGGACAACACGGCCTGGATGGCAACGTACATGCCGAGGGTGTTGAATGTATCAAACATGATCTGGGTCATCTTCTCTCTGTTGGCTTTGGGGTTCAGGGGGGCCTCTGTGAGCAGGACGCTGTGCTCCTCAGGGGAGACTCTGAGCTCGTTGTAGAATGTGTGGTGCCAGATTTTCTCCATGTCATCCCAGTTGGTGACAATTCCATGCTCTATGGGGTACTTCAGTGTTAGGATGCCTCTCTTGTTCTGGGCTTCTTCGCCAACGTAGCTGTCCTTCTGGGCCATGCTCACCATCACTCCCTTATGCTTGGGGCGTCCGACGATGGAGGGGAAGACAGCACGAGGGCTGTCGTCTCCTGCGAATCCGGCTTTGCACATACCGGTGCCATTGTCAATGACCAGTGCGAGGATTTCATCTTCCATGGCTGAAATTTAGTTTGGGGGATCTCCGCTTTAATGGAACAGGTTTAAAGTTAAATCTAGTTAAATGAATGAGGCAAATTGTATCTGTTTAGGATTCCTGTTATTGCACTCTGAGTCTAATGAAGGTTTTTAATGCATGTGCACCTATTATGCGATGCTCTTGTGACGTCACCATTTGACGTCATGTGCTTGTCCATGCTTTCCCAATTTTGTTCGGTCAGTCTAGAAAACTGCCTTGTGAGTGGACACAGTGGGTGGACATCATGGTGCTCTGTTGCTCCAAGGCGCACCAAATGTGTCTCTGTTCAGGGGTCTGCCATGAGAATAGTCACACCAGGGCGCCTAGTGTGACTACATATGAAGGATCTACGTGGCCTGAAAATCTAACTATATATAAAATTATAAATTATAAATAGCAGAAACCTCTGTGTGTGTGTGTGTGTGTGTGTGTGTGTGTGTGTGTGTGTGTGTGTGTGTGTGTGTGTGTGTGTGTGTGTGTGTGTGTGTGTGTGTGTGTGTGTGTGTGTGTGTGTGTGAGACAGATTCCAAAGGTCACAACTTAGTATCCACCATTCCACTGCAGGAGGTAAATCAAGGTTTTTATAAACAGAAGGTCACTGGTTCAAATCCAGCTTTTGGAACATTTTAAGAATCAGAATGTATTGTCGTCATAACGAGGTACAACAAAATTAAAAGCTCAGCTTTAAAGTGCAGGACCACATAGATTGAAAGAGAGTCAGTATCCTGGTCAATATCCTGGTGTCAGTATCCTGGTGTCAATATCCTGGTCAGTATCCTGGTGTAAGTAAGTATCCTGGTGTCAGACTATGGGCAGACATGCGCGACATGGTCGCAAGCCCATGTGGCACTTCCGGCCATTTTCGGCCGTTCCTTTGATATCTTCCGGAAGTTCCGGGGCTTTCAGCAGCTGATGGACAGTGCCAACAAATTGCCGATTTTCCGGATGTGTAGTTCTTTGACTAGTGCCAGAGCCGTACGGTCTAGAGCAGGGGTCTTCAACAGGGGGTCCGGGACCCCTAGGGGGTCCTCAGAGCTACGATAGGGGGTCCGCCAAATCTTTGTGTGATAGGATTTTATTTTTCTACATTAACCACTTGAACCCTATAATTCCTTTTCTGAGGGGAACATTAGCCGAAAGGCTAATGTTCCCCTCAGAAAGGGGAATGCGCTGCGAGGCGTTGAGAGCTTGTAGATCGGCTATTTTTGGCAAAGAAGCTATAGTTGTAGAGGGAAAAAATAGCAGACTAAGTCAAAACAAAAAAAATAATCTGAAACACAATTTTATACAATATAGAGTAGGGGGTCCCTGCTTCATCTCTCTCTTAGCTAGGGGGTCCTTGGCCTGAAAACGTTGAAGACCCCTGGTCTATAGAGCTATTTGTACAAGTGAGGACAAAGGAGTGCACACTACTCAACATGAAAACACATGCATGTGCAATATAAAATATGAATATTATCCATATTATCCATCAATATGAAAACATTGGTGCACCTTGACAAAATGAAAAGACCATTACATTATTATGAATAGCATTAACCACATGAACCTCAGCATGCCTATTCTGGGGGGAACATAAGCCAAAAATACCCGATCTACAAGCTTGAGAGCTTGGCAAAGAGATTTGGTGTTGACAGAAAAAAGCAATGTAGGTCAGTTTTTTACTGAGAATAGAGGGTTTAAGTATAGGCTACATGTGAATTACATCAATAATTATGAATGACAGATTCATATGGTAAAAGGGTGCAATTTATGACAATAAAGCACAGAGATGTTTTTGTAGCCCACGTTTGTATGTGAAAATAGAGAATTTAGAAAAAGATTCTCATTTATTTTGGATAGTAATTTATTATTCTGCATTATGCTATAAAGCTATTAAGATGGGGGGAGGCACTCCTATTTTAAACAGTGCAAAGTATTCAGGCCATTCACCGCAAATAAGGATGTTACATTACATGTACATTTATTGAAAAACGAGTGCATGTGTTATGTGTTTGTTCTGGATCGTCTGCCTTGCATTCCCCCTGCATCACTGAAAGAAAACTACAAGTGAAAACCCTGCCCAGTGGAGTGAATGCAGGACGCATCTCTCCCATTGGTTAGTGCCTATCACTGGCGGCTGATAGTTCACCAGTGCTGAACCCGATGCGTCGGACCTCACGCTAATGCACGTGCATCAGCTCTGTCAACTTGACGCATCGGGACGGTCTTTCAGGTTTCTCCCCATATAACGGGAGTAGATGGAACATCCGGCCACTTGTCGCGTATGTGTGCCTGTACCTATTCCTGGTGTCAGTAAGTATCCTGGTGTCAGCATATTGGTCAATATCCTGGTCAGTATCAGGGGCCTATTACACGAAAGGGCAATTAAATAAGCCTGGATTTAAGTCAAATCCAGGTTTGACAAAGTCTGGTCCGTACAGCCGGGTTTATTCCGTTCCATGAACGCCAAGCCAGGCTGAACAGGAGCGACTTTGTCGAGCTAGACCTTGTCAAGCCAGGCTGTGTCGAGCCAGGATATAAGACCATGAAAGTCCTGTATAAGACCATGAAAGTCTATAGCAGAATCCTTGAACTTGACCAATCAGAGAAACCAGAGCGGCGTTCTTCTCTGTGGCTGAACAGCAGCACTGCAGCAGCTCCTGGAATCATATGAGGAAGTAAAATGTATAATAAGCAAGAAAGGAAACAGGTTGCAATAAATAGATCCAGGGAGAAAGCGTGGCAAAGTATTGCCGACAAACTAAATGCACAAGTCGTTCAAAAATATATACAATTTATATATATAGTCCATAAATATATAGTCCATAAATATTTAATTCTGTTTAAAATGAGGAGTTTAAGTGAATATCGCCTACTAATCTACAATGCTATTATATGCGCCATGCGTGCAATGTTGAGATTACATGGAATCCATCTATTTATATATCTGCAGTGCCGTCCACTGGGGTAACTGGGGTCCCCGGGGGGTCGCCGTTACCCGCGGCGGTAAGGGGGGTCCCCGTTGCGGTAATGGGGGTCGCCGTTACCCGCGACGGTAACGGGGGGTCCCCGTTGCGGTAATGGGGGTTGCCGTTACCCACGACGGTAACGGAGGGTCCCCGTTGCAGTAACGGGGGTCGCCGTTACCCGCGGTGGTAACGGGGGTCCGGCCGCCAAAAGGCATAGCCTACGTTTTTTTCGGGCTTGTAGATCTTCGATTTTCCGCATAAGAATTTAATAAGTGTGGGAAACTCATTGTTTTTCAGATTAACTGCTTAAAGGGCAAGACCACTTACCTTGCCATGATGTAACTCTAAAGGTGGACAAGAAATCAAAAATAGTTATGTATATATATATATATATATATATATATATATATATATATATATATATATATATATATATATATATATATATATATATATATATATATATATATGTATGTAAGTCAGACATTTTTTATAATCTAAAAAAAACTAATATATTCATATATGTATATATATAATATGTATATTATATATTATATATTCATCGCAAATCCTGGCTGAATTAAGCCAGGATAGGTGTTATATCCAGGCTTAACCCCTAATTCTGCTGAAATAGGCCCCCATGTCAGTATCCTGGCGTCAGTGTCAGTATGGTGAAGTTTGAAAGCAACATGTTTGAAGTGGAACGCAACATGTTTGAAGTGTGTGGATAAAAGTTACTCATATCAGAGAGCACAGACTATCTCCGTTCCATATGTTGGAGACAGCATTGCCAGTTAACCTGGAGATTCACCAGGCTCATAGAGAGAGAGTGAGAGAGAGAGATAGGGGGCACTAAGTGAAAAATCGTTACGCGGCGGATAAAAGCATGAAATTTGATAGAGATGTCCCTTGGGTCATCCTAAAACATCCTAGAAGGGGTGCCCAAAAAAATCTTAAACAGGAAGTGAGTTATGGACAAAATCCAAAATGGCCACCTAAACTGTTGACCGTTGACTCAAAAGACACCAAAATAATCTCCAAAAAGCATAAAATGTGGCACACATGTCCCTTGGGTCATCCTAAGACATCCTAGAAGGGGTGCCCAAAAAAATCTGAAACAGGAAGTGAGTTATTGACCAAATTGAAAATGGCCGCCTAGTGTTGTCGATTGACTCAAAAGACAACTAAAGAATCTCCAAAAAGTATAAAATGTGTCACACATGTCCCTTGGGTCATCCTAAGACATCCTAGAAGGGGTGCCCAAAAAAGTCTTCAACAGGAAGTGAGTTATTGACTAAATTGAAAATGGCCGCCTACAGTGTTGGCGATTGACTCAAAAAGCTTATAGAATCTCCAAAAAGCATACAATTTGGCACATATGTACCTTGGGTCATCCTAACACATCCTAGAAGGGGTGCCCAAAATAATCTGAAACAGGAAGTGAGTTATTGACTAAATTGAAAATGGCTGCCTACAGTGTTGAAAGATGATGCAAGATACCTAAAGAATCTCATAAAAGCATGAAATGTGGTACAAATGTCCCTTGGGTGATCTGAACGCATCCTACAAGGGGTGCCCAAAAAGGTTTTAAACAGGAAGTGACCGCCTAAAGCAGTACATTGAGTGCTTCTTAATATATCCTAGAAGGGGTTATTTATTTGTTTGTTTGCTTGTTTATTAAACTTTTTAGGAAGGGACCATGTTGAAGAAATTCTAAATGGCTGTTTAAACAGTTGACCATGGCAGTCTGCATATTATGCAGACCAATACGACAGGTTATGCAGTGCATAACCTGCCGTATTTTGTAGTCTACCTTCTGTTTTAATTTCTACATCACTTATTTATTTTACTTTCTGCATTATTTTTGTATTGTACTCTTTGAATCTTCTTTATTTATCTAACTCTCTGCATATTCTTATTTATTTTACTCTGCATCTTATCTTACTCTGCATATTCTTATTTTACTCTCTGCATCTTATTTATTTTGCACTCTACATCTTCTTGCTTGTTTTACTATATCTTCTCATGTATTTTCTTCTTGATCATTACTGTTTTTTTGTGATTAGTGTTTAGTAACTACATGTATTCATGTGTGCCATTTCGCAATTACCAGCACATTGGCATAATGCTCTGCAAGGTAACCCAGCATCCCGGCATCTACACTTTCTCGAACAGAAGGGCTCAGCTTTGCAGCCACACTTGAGTTCTCTACAAACTTAAGCAGCCTCTGGCAAGAGTGTCCATAAAGGTGTCCACGAATCAGCGACTTTAATCCATCCATATTTGTCAGGAGATGGTAGAGATTGCATAGCTTTCAGGCTTCTGGACCAAATGCCAGATTGGCTGCTCGATTTGAATATTGTAGCAGTGCAGCCCGTGTGGGAGGAGTGTTTTCCATTGAGAGACAATTAAAACTTTTTTTGGCACCCCTTAGGATGCATTCAGATCACCCAAGGGACATTTGTACCAAATTTCATGCTTTTATGAGATTATTTTTTATGAGTGTCTTTTGCATCATCTGTCAACACTGTACACGGCCATTTTCAATTTAGTCAATAACTCACTTCCTGTTTCAGATAATTTCAGGCACCCCTTCTAGGATGTCTTAGGATGAGCCAAGGGACATGTATGCCAAATTGTATGCTTTTATGAGATTCTTTAGTTGTCTTTTGAGTCAATCGACAACACTGTAAGCGGTCATTTTGTCAATGACTCACTTCCTGTTTAAGATTTTTTTGGGCACCCCTTCTGGGATGTCTTGGGATCACCCAAGGGACATGTATGCCAAATTGTATGCTTTTATGAGATTCTTTAGTTGTCTTTTGAGTCAATAGATAACACTGTAGGCGGCCATTTTCAATTTTGTCAATGACTCACTTCCTGTTTAAGATTTTTTTGGGCACCCCTTCTGGGATGTCTTGGGATCACCCAAGGGACATGTATGCCAAATTGTATGCTTTTATGAGATTCTTTAGTTGTCTTTTGAGTCAATAGATAACACTGTAGGCGGCCATTTTCAATTTTGTCAATAACTCAGTTCCTGCTTAAGATTTTTTTGGGCACCCCTTCTAGGATGTCTTAGGATGACCAAAAGGACATGTGTGCCAAATTGTATGCTTTTATGAGATTCTTTAGTTGTCTTTTGAGTCAATCGACAACACTAGGCGGCCATTTTCAATTTAGTCAATAACTCACTTCCTGTTTCAGATTCCTTTGGGCACCCCTTCTAGGATGTCTTAGGATGACCCAAGGGACATATGTGCCAAATTTTATGCTTTTTGGAGATTCTTTTGGTGTCTTTTGAGTCAACGGTCAACAGTTTAGGTGTCAATAGTCAATAGATAACACTGTAGGCGGCCATTTTCAATTTTGTCAATAACTCAGTTCCTGCTTAAGATTTTTTTGGGCACCCCTTCTAGGATGTCTTAGGATGACCAAAAGGACATGTGTGCCAAATTGTATGCTTTTATGAGATTCTTTAGTTGTCTTTTGAGTCAATCGACAACACTAGGCGGCCATTTTCAATTTAGTCCATAACTCACTTCCTGTTTAAGATTTTTTTGGGCACCCCTTCTAGGATGTTTTAGGATGACCCAAGGGACATCTGTATAAAATTTCATGCTTTTATCCGCCGCGTAACGATTTGGCCATTTTTTGTGGTTAGTACCCCCTACTAAGATGGAGAAACTACTTCAGAGAAAATAATAAGGAATAACCCTATTGTGGTACAGACGCTTGTGGAAAACCCTCTTAGCAGTGCTAAGTGTTGCGTTTAAACAGGTCCCTAAAAACTTTAACTTTAATTATTATTTGGGGCATATATTGACTAAATGTACAGTAAGGTTTCTCTCAGGAGGGTGCCTTTAACAATTAAATACCTACAGCCTTGTCTTTAATTAGAAATGGTACTGATTCAGGGATTAAAGTCTGTGAATGCTTTTAATTTTCTATACAAATATGATGATGATGCTGACCTGATTCTGACCTGATACTGACATTATTCTGACCATGATACTGACATGATACTGACATTATTCTGACCATGATACTGACATGATACTGACATTATTCTGACCATGATACTGACATGATACTGACATTATTCTGACCATGATACTGACATGATACTAACATGATACTGACATGATACTGACATTATTCTGACCATGATACTGACATGATACTGACATTATTCTGACCATGATACTGACCATGATACTAACATTATACTGACATGATACTGACCATGATACATACTAACATTATACTGTGACATGATGATGGAAATTATTTTTATTTGTTTCACTGCGCCCTCTACAGATCTGGTCAATGGTAATTTATATTGACCAGATCTGTACAGGGCACATATTTTATTTTCTGCCCAGAAAGTGTATTATACAGAGAAGGTGGGGTCCTGAAACGTTTCCCACCACTGAGAATAGTCCTTCAACAACACAAAACAGCCTTTGTTTCGGTGAGTAGCGAAATAGTTTTCTTTATTTTCACTACAGTTGGAGACCTCGCACGGTAGTGGACGTTTTGGTCCATGGGAATAGCACCGCTCCTAACAGAGCGCGAGAACTCGCTTACGCTTTGGACCAGAGCTATACTGACCATAATACTGATCATGATACGGACCATCTTACTGACCATGATACTGTGCATGATACTGACATGATACTGTAGGAAAAATAATAAAATCCACACACCAGTGTTATGCTTAGAGAGAGAGAGAAGAAACTACTTCAGAGAAAATAAACAGGAATGACCCTATTCTGGTACAGACACTTATTTTCAGAAATAGCCGATCTACAAGCTCACAACATGTGTCATCATGACGCCTTGTGTGCTTGTAGATCAAGGATTGTCTTGTAGATAAAGATGATCTTTGACTTCAGAAATCAAAGTTGAAATTTAGAAATAATCAATATGAACGCAAGACTTGTACATACTTGAGTAAGAAAGACTTTATATCAACAAGATTTATTTCCCTCCAAATGTCCCTCAAGTTCAGCTCTTCCATAAAATAAAGTATAACATTTTTTTCTATGCCTGATGACTGGTCCTTTGAGGGTCCAATAAACAATTACAATCCCCTGCTATGATACAGCACAGGTGTTGAAAGAAAATTAAACAGGTCTCTGAAAAACTTTGGTTCATAATTATTTGGGGCGTATATTGACTACATTTAAGGTTTCTTTCAGGAGGGTGCCTTTAACAATTAAATACTTACAGCCTTGTCTTTAATTAGAGAGATTTGATTACTTAAAAGGTACTGGTTCACAGATTAAAGTCATAACACACCTAGCACAAACCTCTCCTCCACCCGTTTAATTTGAATAATAAATGTGTTTCTTGTAGAAATATATTTTTTTTTAATTGCAAACTGTGAAGTCCCTTCATAACATGTTTGATTTTATTTATATTTTGTTGTACCTTTTTGCGTGCCTCAATAATTCCAGGATATTTAACATCCACACCTTGCAACATGAACGCTGACAAAAAATAAATTACTCGAATGGACCCTACAAAAAAACAAAACATTAACAAACATAACACAGTATTTCAACCCACAAAGAACATTGCATACCTCCTCACTCCACCCCACTGATTCACTCTGCAGAGTAAGAACTGAATTATACAATCCTTTCGCCATAGGCAGCCAGTGCTGCCTCTCAAAACTCTCTGTTTCCTTATTGTATCTTTGAACATTATAAGCGTCCTAAGTCCGTAGCACTCTTGGTTGTCCACTGCAATGCTGGAGCAGCACCTCTTGAGACTATAGAGTCCCACACAGGAGTGGCAGTCCCTTTGACATTGTTTCTTTGAAACTTTTTTCTTGTGCTTCTATGAATGTTGGTGGCTTTTAGGTCTCGCTTGCATATGTCTTTACAGCATAGCTGTGGCTGCCCTTGTGGCCTCTTCCCTGAAGAGAGCTAGCTCTCCATAAAGGACGTCTTCCGGGATTCTGTCATCCTCCATACAGTGCACGTGAAGAAGCCAGTGAAGACGTCTCTGTTTGAGGAGAGTGGATATGGATGGGATTTTTTCTCGGGATGGGACATCCCTGTTGGGTACCTTGTCCTTCCACACACTGCGATGTTAACCAACGGTGAGAGCTGAAATCGAGAGGTGAGCACGCAGACACTTCACCAACAACACACAGGCATTGGTGAAGAGAACATCAACCCATACATAACATAAAGGCAAAAATTAAGTTTCACCGCTGTTGATAAAAAATAAATGCCCTTTAAGATTCAGTTAGTGTAGGTCATATGTTAAGCAGACAGTCAGCTGGTTCTCATGAGCAAAAACGTATCTATTATTATCATTATTATTTATTATTATGATGATTATTATTATTTTAAGTAAACAGTTCTCAGCTGCTATACAACTAGAATGAAAATGTGAACTCAGTTCGTACATGTTTATACCTGTTAAGCGATCAGTATCAAGCCATGGCAAGTTTATTTGTATAGCTCTAAACAGCTAGGCAATTCAAAGTGCTTTACATTAAACATTAAGCATTGAGACATAGACAGAGTATTAAGAGACTGCAACAGTTCTGGCACATATGAAAGGACTTTGGATTACAATAAAAAAGAAAAAAAGATTTAAAATAAAACAAAGACCCTAAAAAGCCTGAGTAAAAGGCAGCGGCCCTGATAGGAAATACCAGCTGGTTCTCATGAGGGGAAAAAAAACGTATCATACAAAAATGTTTTCTTTGACCCAGTGCATGTTTATACCTGTCAGTATCAGCAGGTTATATTAGTTTCTCCTGGGACCCGGTTAGTGCAGGTTTATGTAAAGATGTTGACTGAAGGGTGTTCAAGCTGCTGTGTGTATGCTGTTTACACCATAGAGTTATGATATACAGTACTACAGTGGTAAACGGAACTCCCCGACCATTCATTTCTATGGAATTCCTCACCCAGCGCACACTCCCTTCCGCGTCATCAGTTATGTGTTGCATGCGCAGTAGTGTCTAGCTCTGTGCACAAGCTCGTTAGTCGAGCCCATTGGTCGAAGGCGTTTTCGCCCATTCACGTAATGGGACCCCAGTAAGCTGCACTACCAGAGGGCTCCACTTTTCCCTCCCGGTTCTGGGGGCTTGGTTTACACACTGCATAGACGGTCGGCTGATGGCGCTGTAGTGTGCCTGCGAGAGGAAATAATGGTGGCAGTAGTGTGTTGGACCTGCAGTGTAAAGACAACCAGAAGGCTGCCTATCGGAAGCACTGAGCAACAAAAACAAATGGAGCATTTTCAGTCGACTCCTCTGAAACCTGTTTATGGTCTCCTATGTGCTGGGGATAGGAACTGAGAATTGAGAATCTGACATTGGCTCGTTGTTCAACACACCCCTGCAGTAGGCAGTGTATTGTTCATCCATCTCTCACTCTTTCTCTTGCTCTCTCTCACACACACGTCTGCGCTTTCTGCCACCCTTGACATTAAGGCGATTGAGCTCGAGGATCGGGTGAATGACTCATGCAGATGACTCACTATCACCGACGGCCGTGAACACACTATAACCGATGTTCGGCCACAGACTCTTATCAACGACCGATTGCCGGCTTGGTGTGTAGAGGCCTTAAGTTTATATCTGTTAAGCAGTCGGTATTAGCTGATCATCATGGGCAAGTACAAAGAAAAAAATAAACAGGTTATGTGCTTCTCAGCGCTGCCAGATCTCTCAATCAGATGCGACTACGAATGGAAATCCTCTGCTTCTTTTGGTGATAAAATGTCTCTGATCATGTTGACGTCCATTTGCTGTTGCATGGCTTAGCGGAGAGGTCCTAAGCAAAGAGCTCCTCTCTCTCATGCGTAACGTTACGTTGTTTAATGGAGCAGAAAACGAACTCCCGGTCTTGAAATTTCAGGAACCAAATAATGACCGCTCTCTTCTGGAGAATGCCTTTATTGGTAGCAGTATTTAAAAAAGAATAACAAAAAGATGAATAAAGCTCACTGGCAGTAACATGAAAGAAATTGCACATTATTATTGACAAAATGTTCTTCTTGATAAGGGCCAAGATCAGGCTATTGGGACACACATGGTCTCGAGTCCAGACTTCACTTTGTGTTTGGCTATGGTCTCCACTCCAGGTGCTACTCTGAGGATGTCCTCCATCTTTTTGTTTAGCATGCAATTTTGCTATTGCGCACGACTGCATTCATAGTCAGTCATTTGAAGGCAAAATGTCTTTATTTGTGGCAATACGAAAAAAAGAAAACAAAAATATGAATAGAGCTCTCTGGTAGTAACATGAAATAAAATGATTATTAGTTCCTGACAAGGGCAAAGGGCAGGCCTGTAAAAAAAATCGAGCTTACTTGAATTTTTAATCAAACTGGGTTGTCTGCACCACCCTCTGTAGAGCTCTGCAGTTGAGGGCGATGCAGTTACCAGGCGGCGATGGAGCTCGTCAAAATGTTCTCGATAGGGCTGTTGTAGAACTTCCTGAGGTGAATGTCTTCAGCCATCTGAGGCAGTACAGGCATTGTTGAGCCCCTTTCACCACATGTATAAGGCCTGTGGTGTGTGACCGCTACACATCGCAGAGGTGTGTGGCCTCTGCGATGTGCATGCTGAGGAACGTGAAGTAACCGACGCGCTACACTGCGTTGTCCTCGATGGGGGAATGCTCCAAACTACTTCCCGTAGTCAACAATCAGCTCCTTGGTCTCCTTGACTGAGTTTAGTGTGCGGTTGTTCTCCTGACACCATTGTAACAGTTGTCTGACTATGTCCCTGTAGGCCCTATCATTGTCATGGATGATCAGGTCTATCGCGATCGCATTGTCAGCATACTTGATGACAACGTTGGAGCTGATTGTAGCCATACAGTGCGTACAGGGAGTAGAGGAGGGCTCAGCACGCAGCCCTGAGGGGCTTCCGTGTTGAATGTCAGTGAATCTGATGTGATGTTGCCAATTCTCACCACCTGGTTATGGCCCCACAGGCAATCACCATGCAGGTCTAATCCAGCTACTCATGGTCGGATACAGGCCCGTATCCGAGCGTTCGTCGAGCTCAGCTCAAACCTATTGTGGTTATTCCAAGAGGGTCATGCAAAACCAGTCCACGTGATATATTCCGGTTGTTCAGACCAGCCCTGAACCTCCTTTTCATTGACCTGCTCCTGTTTCAGTCTCTGCCTGTAGGCAGGGACCAGCTGAGTAGAGCTGTGATCAGATTTGGCAAACGGTAGACTGAGGGAGGATCTGTAGCTTTCCCGGTAGGCAACTAATCCCGCCGTGAAGAACAAAGTAAGTGATTAGGGACCTGCTCACCTTGCTGTGTTGCCTTGTAAGTTTAACAAAGCCTTGTTAAACTCTCCAATACAATAAAGGCAGCATCATGGCCACTGATATCATATATCACTGATAATCCTACGCAGTTCTCTTAATGCTCTCGCCAGATGTAAACGACAGTAAAAATGATATTGAATCTTGAGTCAGAACAAAAATAATCAAGGGTTTCAGCGGGAACCGTTTATCATGATAGATCCCCTTCTTACACTGGCAGTAAAAAATTACTTATTTGAAGTGTTCTTATTGATAAGGGCAGGCAGGCTTTCAAAAAATAAAAAATAAAATAAAAAGGTCAGACCTCACTGGCCGTTATACCTAAAAAAACACAATTGCTAATTTTTACTATCGACAAATCTTGTTAACAAAAAAGGGAAACATTTACGAAAAAATAATAGAGCTCAGTGGCGGTAACCAGAATAAAGGCTATCATTTAACAAAATATCTTCTTTGACAATGGCCATGGGCAGGGCTTCACAAAAAACAGAGGACGAATGTCCTGTATGTGCAAATGTACAGTGACAAATACCACAACAACAACAACAATGACAAATAAAATAAAAATATAAAAAATAAGACCTCACTGGCAGTAACTACAAAAAATGTTTTGAAAATGTTCTTGATATGGGCCATGGTCAGCCCAAAAAAGAAGGGAAAAAAGAATGAATAGAAAAAAGAAAGCTCACTGGCCATTACATGAAAAAGAAAATCCTTGATTATTAAATGTTCTTCATAAGGGTAAAAAAAAAGAAGAGGAATACAGCTTACTGGCAATAACCTGAAAAATTACAAATACAAATGTATATTTGTGTTTCAAATTAGTATGCATGTCCCCTTGGTTCGTTGGGTACTCTGGCTGATGTCTACTGCCATGCTCTACTGTTTTTTGGTTTTGGGCCTTTAAGAAAGTCCTCGCTCAGGACGGAAGCCTGGAGTGGAGCTTGAGGAACTCGTTGTTTCTGCATCTGTTCACGCGAAGAAAAGAGGAACAGTTTGTCTAGAAGCATTTGCGGTGGACAATAGAAGGTCCGGACTCATCATATTCCACCTTGCTGATCCACATCTGCTGGAAGGTGGACAGGGAGGCCAGGATGGAACCTCCGATCCAGACAGAGAATTTGCGCTCTGGTGGGGCAATGATCTTGATCTTCATGGTGGATGGGGCCAGGGCTGTAATCTCCTTCTGCATCCTGTCGGCAATTCCTTGGTACATGGTGGTACCTCCGGACAGCACAGTGTTGGCATACAAATCCTTACGGATATCAATATCACACTTCATGATGCTGTTGTAGGTGGTCTCGTGGATACCGGCGGACTCCAAACCAAGGAAATTAGGCTGGAAGAGAGCCTCTGGACAGCGGAATCTTTCATTGCCAATGGTGATGACCACTCCATCAGGCAGCTCATAGCTCTTTTCTATGGAGGAAGAGGAGGCAGCGGTGCCCATCTCCTGCTCAAAGTCCAGGGCAACGTAACACAGACTCTCTTTGATGTCACGCACAATTTCCCTCTCGGCCGTGGTGGTGAAGGAGTAACCTCGCTCTGTCAGGATCTTCATGAGGTAGCCTGTGAGGTCGCGTCCAGCAAGATCCAGTCGCAGGATGGCGTGTGGAAGGGCGTGGCCCTCGTAGATGGGCACTGTGTGGGTCACACCATCACCAGAGTCCATGACGATACCGGTGTTACGACCAGAGGCATACAGGGACAGCACGGCCTGGATGGCAACGTACATGGCAAGAGTGTTGAAGGTCTCGAACATGATCTGGGTCATCTTCTCTCTGTTGGCTTTGGGGTTCAAGGGGGCCTCTGTGAGCAGGATGCTGTAGTCTTCAGGGGTTATTCTCAACTCATTGTAAAATGTGTGGTGCCAGATTTTCTCCATGTCATCCCAGTTGGTGACAATTCCGTGCTCGATCGGGTACTTCAGTGTTAGGATACCTCTCTTGCTCTGGGCTTCATCACCAACATAGCTGTCCTTCTGGGCCATACCGACCATCACTCCCTGATGCCGGGCACGGCCGACGATAGAGGGGAAGACAGCACGAGGCGTGTCGTCCCCAGCAAAACCAGCTTTACACATTCCAGACCCATTGTCAACGACGAGTGCTAGTACTTCATCTTCCATGGTGTCGTCTTTGAAATGAGGTTCAGGAAAGAATCTATTACAACTTGTTTGTTTGGGGTGTTCTAGAGTAATGGTCTACTGCTTAAGTGAGAATCAGTTTAAATGCACATAATTGTGACATCACCATGACGTCATGTGATTGTCCAAGCTTGGCAAGTTTATCGTTAGTACCAGTGCAGTACTACTATGAAGTTAAAGCTTAAACTAGACGATACAAACTGAAAAAACTCATACATAATAACTGAACAAGTCAGTATGGATGACAATAATGGTTGGCTATAGCCCCAAGACAAACAACCCAATACTTCTCATAGTGTTGCAAATATGATTAAATAAACATGCAATTAACCAGTACATAGACACCAGATAATCAACTACAGTAATAGCGTTCTATTTGATAAATGTGACTCATACAAATCAGAAATGTGCAAATAAATATCAGTCTATGAAACGGCTGCAAAATGGTTGACAAAGTGTCCTATACTTGTCAGACAGATAAACTGTATAAAAGAAAGAGGACATTTCCTCTGATGTCGCTGACTTGATTTTAGTGGTAACTTAAAGGGACACTTCACCAGTTTTGCACGCAAATCCTGTTTTAATGAAGTTGAGGACATAATAAACATGATGTTGGAGTGTATTTTGTGATTTTTCTGTTTTGTTATTTCTAACATGATTTCCTCTACTACGACATAGTAGAGAATGTATAAGTTCTTCCTGGACTACAATGGACTACAGCCCACATTTCCTCCCAGTCAGACTGGCTGCTCCCGTTGATGTCAATCACCTTGTTGAGACTGTCAATTACCTCGTCAGGATGAACCAGTGGTCAGGGAAGAGAGGGGTGTGGTTGAAGGGTTTTTGTGTGGTAGGCTATACAGTAGGTAGGCTATTTCCTCATGCCTTAGAGTGTTAACAAGGTGATGGACATCATCTGGATGGCTAGTCCGACTGAAACTACAGGAAACATGGGCCGTAGTACATTGTAGTCCAGGAAGAACTGACATCCTCTATATGAATGTCCTAGTAGAGGAAATCATGTTCAAAATCACAATACACAGAAAAAACACAAAACACACCCCAATATAATTAAAATGAGAAACGAGAAAAAAAAGTGTTGCTAGGTTGGAATTTGTTCTTTTTAAATCTGGGCCCTATTTTTAGATTTGGAGCCCAAACAAAGGGTGTGTGTAAAACATTTTTGGAAATGGTCTACAGACGCAAGCGGAAATTGTCCATTTCGAACTATGCAATATTTTGCCCCAAATACAGGCTGATATTCTTACTAAAACTTTTCCAGTTGTCCCATAACCAGGAAGGGTCCATCAATATGATGTCATAGACCGGCCTACACTCTTTGGGCATGCCTGACACGGAACTCCATTGTCATAAAAGGGATGGATGGGTACAACAGGTTCTCTGACAACAGATATTGCATAAACGTGCAGGCATGCATTCCCAACTTGCATCGTTCTTGACTTGCATTGTTCCCAACTGACACCGGGCTAGTCTAAACAGCATCAGTTTCTTTTTAATTTAATTATATGGAAATAACTGAAAATGTGAAGTTTTGAAAAGGTGACAGTACAGGTAACACAAAGGAATTGCAGTGATGACATCACAAGTGGAGGAAGCTGCTAGATAGTACATACTGCAATGACAGTACCGCTGGTACTGTGTAATATTAGCCTAAATGTACATTGTGTATGTCTAGAATTCAAAACCAGATATACTTTGGACTATATTCACACAGTGGCCATTTTGGCATTTTTTATTGAAGAAACGGGGTGGCATTTCATTAACTTAATAGCAAAATGGCCACCATGTGAATGTGGTCTATTGCCAATGCTCTGGAAGCCTTTCAAGGTTCGGCCTAAATAAAATGTATATTGATGATATACTTATCCTTGTATTTGTTAATAGGGAGTTTAGGTGAGTTTACCACATATATATATATATATATATATATATTCATGATGATTTAGGCTGACATAGGATCAGATGACAGCAATGCAGCTGCCGGCTGAGTTCAGTGACTTAGAGGAGAGCACATTAAACTATATATATATATATATATATATATATATATATATATATATATATATATATATATATATATATATATATATATATATATATATATATATATATATATACACACACACACACACACACACACACACACACACACACACACATTATATATGTTATCTGGTCTGTTAGAAAGATGGAGGCTTTCCAGAAGGGGGCATAAACATTTCCTGTTCCGGGTCAGTTTCCCATAACTTCCTTTGATTGGCTAAGCAGCAGATTGGAACTGGAAACACACGCCTCCTGGTTCAAATCTGCTGCTGAGCCAATCAAATTAAGCTATGTAAAACTGACCCGGAACAGGAAATGTTTATGCCCCCTTCTGGATATATGCACAGATCCAATACCCGAGTGCATCCAAGAAGACCCAGGAGAGAAAAGCATGAAGTGATGAGTACCTTCATGATGATTTAGGCTGACATAGGATCAGATGACAGCAATGCAGCTGCCGGCTGAGTTCAGTGACTTAGAGGAGAGCACATTAAACTATAGTTCCATGGGAACAAAGGTGCGCACACACCGTGTGGCGTGTGTGATAATGTATTAACATGTCATTTAATTTCATTGTCCCTTATTGTAGACTACTATAGAGTACGGAAGTCTGACATCAAAAACCATGCCCCCTGGGGTCACGGAAGTGTTTTTCCCATTCAAAATCCCATTGACGTTTTTAACATCACGTAATATAAGAACTGTGTTCCAAAAATAAAAACAATTAGTCCGGCTATGAAGCACCCTCTGATTGTACAAAGGTACTTATGTATCCAGAATAAGAAAATAAAGGGCCGACTACAAAACAACTACAATAAAAATGACATGACATGTATCATTAACCATGCGGCCGCTTCCCTGCGTCACCGGCGCAAATAATCAGCGTTGCTGTGTTGCAATGGATTTTGTTCTTTATATAGGAGAGTGGCGTTGTTTGTTCTCAGTTGTTTCAATCAAACAAAATAATAGCACACACTGATAACAAATTAGATATGAGGAATCTCAAGAATGTTTTTGACGGAGAGTGACATGCTTCAAAGGGGACAGTTAATCGCTTGATTTCCCAATGTAGCTTTTAACACTACTTCCGGGTACCGCCACAGAATTAATTACATTTTCAAAAACAGACTTTACTTTCTTTTTAATAAATTCTTGGAACACAGTTCTTATATGGTATAATATGATTTAAAAAACTTCTTCTCTCCGTCAAAAACATTCTTGAGATTCCTCATATCTAATTTGTTATCAGTGTGTGCTATTATTTTGTTTGATTTTGAATGGGAAAAACACATCTGTAACCCAGTGGGCATGGGTTTAACGTCAAGACTTCGGTATTCTGTAGCTGCTACTGTAGATTCCATTATGGAGTAGCCAATAACTGGCATGTAGGCTACTGGTGAACCGGCATTTCCACCAGCAATTGCAATTATAAGGTTTGACACGTCCATAGTAACAGTTGGGGTCTGTTCTATAATAGCTTGGAACAAAAAGGATCTTGGAATGAATCTCATGGGTTCAATTAGGGTTTGGACCCAATTGGATCTCAGAACAAATTTCACAGTTCCATCATTCCAAACAAAAAAGGAATGACGGAACCAATTAGATCTCGGAACAAATGTCACGGGTCCATTAGTGTATGGTACGTCATTTAAAAAAATGTCATATCTTAGGGCATATTTCACAGGTTCATAACAAGGGTTTGGGTCCGTTGTTTCAGATTTGAGCAAGCACAGTGTCTACAAGAGCAGCTGGTGCTTATCAGCCAGCTGCTCTTACTTTATGTACATCACATTGTGAACATCCAGATGCACAGGATCCAGTAGAATTGTCAGCTACAAACCCATCGGCATCTTAGCTGGACTTTTCCCCTTTTTCAGAGTTTGGCATAATATACTGTCCCGGCAGCAAACACATGTGGGGGTGTTGGGGGGGGGGGGTTAGGGGGCTTGAGCACCTGCCCTGATGTCCAAAGTACACTTTGTAAAAAAAAATTACAACAAAAAATGAATGAACACATAAATAAAAAAAGATTCTGAAGGCCTGTCCTGGCTGCCTGCCGTCAGTCAGTTTCACCTTCACCTGACGAAGTTGACATCACCGACGATCTCCGTGCCGTGCAGCTGCAACGCACCAGGAGACGCTCAGTGTTTCATTTGTGTGATTAATAGTCCTTCATCCGTTCATACATTCTGTACAGGGTCAGGCTAACTGTTTGCCCCATCTCCAATCAACGTGATCAAATAAGTTAACTGGTAGTCTCGTTACCGTCTACTGCCGCGCTGAACTGGCTTAGAAGCCTGGAGTGGAACACAAGGATCTCATTGTTTCTGCTTTGGTTCAGGGAAGAAAAAAGACAGTCTATTTAGAAGCATTTTCGGTGGACAATAGAGGGTCCGGACTCATCGTATTCCTGTTTGCTGATCCACATCTGCTGGAATGTGGACAGGGAGGCCAGGATGGAACCTCCGATCCAGACAGAGAATTTACGCTCTGGTGGGGCAATGATCTTGATCTTCATGGTGGATGGGGCCAGGGCTGTAATCTCCTTCTGCATCCTGTCAGAAAGTCCTTGGTACATGGTGGTACCTCCGGACAGCACGATGTTGGCATACAAGTCCTTACGGATATCGATATCACACTTCATGATGCTGTTGTAGGTGGTCTCGTGGATACCGGCGGTCTCCAAACCAAGGAAGTTAGGCTGGAAGAGAGCCTCTGGACAGCGGAATCTTTCATTGGCAATGGTGATGACCACTCCATCAGGCAGCTCATAGCTCTTCTCTATGGAGGAAGAGGAGGCAGCGGTGCCCATCTCCTGCTCAAAGTCCAGGGCAACGTAACACAGATTCTCCTTGATGTCACGCACAATTTCCCTCTCGGCCGTGGTGGTGAAGGAGTAACCACGCTCTGTCATGATCTTCATGAGGTAGCTTGTGAGGTCGCGTCCAGCAAGATCTAAACGCAGGATGGCGTGTGGAAGGGCGTGGCCCTCGTAGATGGGCACTGTGTGGGTCACACCATCACCAGAGTCCATGACGATACCGGTGTTACGACCAGAGGCATACAGGGACAACACTGCCTGGATGGCAACGTACATGGCTTGAGTGTTGAAGGTCTCAAACATGATCTGGGTCATCTTCTCTCTGTTGGCTTTGGGGTTCAAGGGGGCCTCTGTGAGCAGGATGCTGTAGTCTTCAGGGGTAATCCTCAGCTCATTGTAAAATGTGTGGTGCCAGATTTTCTCCATGTCATCCCAGTTGGTGACAATTCCATGCTCTATGGGGTACTTCAGTGTTAGGATACCTCTCTTGCTCTGGGCTTCATCACCAACATAGCTGTCCTTCTGGGCCATACCTAGCATCACTCCCTGATGCCGGGCACGACCGACGATAGAGGGGAAGACAGCACGAGGCGTGTCGTCCCCAGCAAAACCAGCTTTGCACATTCCTGAGCCATTGTCAATGACCAGTGCAAGGACGTCATCATCCATGACTGAACTTTGGTTAGGTGGTGTTCTGCTTTATGTGAACCTGTTTCAGGTTAAAGATTTATTCCTAGGCTCTTTTATCTGCGTTCTATACAAATATTCAGGCGGTGATATGAGAGAAGTTTAAATATACCTGTCGGTGACATCATCATGATGTCATGTGAATGTCCAAGCTTGCCCAAGTGTGTCATACCAGTGCAGAAAATCACTATGAAGTTAAAGGTTACAGATTAACTAAAAGATTTTTAACTGGGACATTTGTAATGGTTATCTTTATTTGTTATGAATAACTCATCATTGTATCCACCCAGCTGAAGGCGTGGCCGAGACTATGATTTGCACCCTGTCCGTCCGTTCGTCTGTCCGACCGTCTGTGGACAGCTCCGGCACCGTTGGCCCAATCGACACACACACTCCCTGGATACCAGAGCAGAACCTCTGCCCCAAATGTTTCACATGGGTCTGTTATAGCGCCACCAGGAGGGCGATTTTTGCAAAACACATTGTTTTATATTAGTCCTACAGATTGTGTCCAAACATCACGCAAATCAGTACACAGTATCTCTATAGTCATTAAACCAAGCAGCTCTGTCAGATTTTCATATTCAATCCCGATTGGCTATGATTGGGCCCTTTTGAACATAGTGTAGCATGGCACAACTTTATATTTTACCTCAATATCGTGTGACCCATTTTATCCTATCAGTGAAAGAACTTGCACAGAATATAGATTAAACTAGAAAAAGTGCTCCTCGGAGCACAGTTCTCCGCCAGGGGCCTGTTCCTCGAAAGGTGAATTAAATAAGCCTGGCCTTAAGCCAAATCCAGGCTTGACAAAGTCGGGTCCGAAAAGCCTTGTTTATTCCGTTCCTCGAACGCCAAGCCAGGCTGAAAAGGAGCGACTTTGTCGAGCTAGGCTATGTCAAGCCAGGCTGTGTCCAGCCAGGATAATGAAGCCAGGCTGAATGGGCGGCGATTCGCCGGCGACGTATTTCTATAAAAGACCATGAACTCGAGCGCAGATTCCTTGAACTTGACCAATCATGGCAGCGGGGAACAAAACTCGAGCAGCGTTTTTCTCTGTGGCCAAACAGCAGCAGCTCATGCAAGCATATGAGGAAGTGAAACATGTTATCAGAAAAGGAAACACGGCCGTTATTAATAAATCCAGGGAGAAAGCGTGGCAAAGTATTGCAAGCACACACAGAGAGTGTGTGTGTGTGTGTGTGTGTGTGTGTGTGTGTGTGTGTGTGTGTGTGTGTGTGTGTGTGTGTGTGTGTGTGTTTGCGACGGACGGGCAACAGGACGGACGGACGGGACGGGACGGGACGGACGGACGGACGGGGGGGACTGGCGGGTGGGGGGCCGGTGTACTGCGACGGGGGCCGCAACGGGACGGACGGGACGGACGGGGACGGGGGGGGGGGTTGACCGCAATGGGATGAGCGGGGGACGGGGGACGGGACGAGACACACACACAATAACCCCACATTTGCAAGACCACTTTGGTAGAGATTTGGGTTGTGTAGTTACCTTGCCATCATGATGTAACTCCAAAGGTGAACAAGAAATAAAAAATAATTTCTCCATTGACTAGAAATTGATAATTTAAAATATGCTCCTTATTGACTTACAAAGAGGCTCCTTTAAACCCGTAACTAATAATTTATATATATATTTATATATATATATATATATGTATATATATATATATATATATGTATATATATATATATATATATGTATATATATATTTACTTTACTTTACTTTATTTGTTTATTTAGACAGGACAGAGCATATTAATGAACGTCACATGAACGTAAATACACCGGATTTAGCAAAGATGCTAATTTTCATCCGCAGTCCTCACACAAAACATAAAAACAGAAAAACAATAACATCAGAAAACAGACAAACGGTGAAATACAATTACATTACATCACATAGCCTAAAAAAAACCTAAAATATGATCACAAATGGTTGCAGCTTTGGTTTTCAAGCAACCATCTTTTCACATTGAATTTAAAAGATGGAAATGTATGGAGTTACATTTGTGTCTTTATTAACCAAACAAAAGAAAAACATTTGAGAGAGAAAAAATATAAACAGAGCAAAGAATAGTTTTGAAAGAAAACGAATTAAAACAGCAAGCAAAAAATAATAATTTGTAAGCAAAGGAAATTATATAAAAAGAACAAAAAATATTTTTAATTAAAACAAATTAAAAACGCAATCAAAAAAATATATTTGCAAGCAAAAAAATATAAGATTTGAAAGAAAATAAAAAATAATTGAGAACAAAACCTTTAAAATTCAAGAGTAAAAAAATAAGGAAAAACGGTTTAAACTACATAAAACAAAATACTTAGTAAAATGTTTGGGTAATAAAATGTGCTAAATAAAATGTTTTTAATGTTTTTTTTCCTCATTTGCGAATGAAAGTTGTTTTTCTGATTGCAAAATGCCTTCTCTCTCAAAACCTATGTCTTTGGTCTCGATTTTTTTTTTCTCTCTCTTGGAATTTGTTTGTGTGAGGGGTTAAAGTTCAGAAGGCGGGTCCTACGCTGATAGATGTAAGACACCTCTCCATTGGTCACTTGGAGTCTGAGTGACAGCTCCCCCTTCCTTATGTAGCTTGTTGAATGCAGGGATGGAGGTGTGTTACGGCCAGCATGGTTTTTTGATTATTATTATTATTAGCAGTTTGCAAAAAAAACTAAAAAACATGAAAGTATAATGCAAGGTCAGCTAAGAGTATTTAAAACCTAAGAAAGATGACTTGTTTCCATTGGGGTCCTTTGTACTCAATTCATAGAGACATTTAATGACAGACAGATATACACTACTATGCAAAACATCATAAAAACAAAAAAACAAAAAATATGTACAGTAAACAGTTTGAGTAAACAGATTGATGGAATACTTTATTAACAGTAGGATACAGAGGTACAATTGTACAATGATTGTTATAAGGATAACACAAAAAGGCTTGTTTCCATTGTGGTCCTCTGGGACTGAGGTCAGAGCTCCATTCCAGCTCTGGACGCTACACTATTCGTTACAATATTGAGCATTTTAGGCTATTAGCAATTCAGATGATTCCCTAATGTTAGGTTTCTGTTCTACTTACAGTTTGTGATCTGTATTTAAAATTGTTGTATTGTTGTTACTGTTATAGTAGGCCAGTGGTTCCCAAACTTGGGATCGGGACCCTCAGAGGGGGTCCCCAGATTAGCTTAATGGGCAACATTGTTTTCTCTCTCAACAGTAAACAAACCAACCTATACAGTATAAGTGTATACAGGGTAACACATTTCTAAAGTGACAATTTAATGACTTTTAAGACCTTTTTAAGGCATTGTGCGCTTGTAGTTCGGCTATTTTCACAATATTTATCTGTGGAACCGAGTCAAACTAAATCTAATGCCTGGGTCAGGGTGGGTGGTCCCCACTTCAAGTATGATTATTTTGGGGGGTCCCCAGTTCAAATATGATTATTTTAGGGATTCACAGCCTCGGAACCCTTTGAAATTATAAAATAAAGCTACATTATTTTATGTTATATTTGTTATTCTAATTAAGGCAAGGCTGAAGTGACTGGCCTATTGGCCAGGCCCATTCCAGATAGACTGCTTTGGAACCGTTTCGTCTGATAGTGTGCTTCAGGCTGTGAATCCCTAAAATAATCATATTTGAACTGGGGACCCCCCAAAATAATCATACTTGAACTGGGGACCACCCACCCTGACAAGCACTTGAAATTGTAGGCATTAGATTTAGTTTGACTCGGTTCCACAGATAAATATTGTGAAAATAGCCGAACTACAAGCGCACAATGCCTTATAAAGGTCTTAAAAGTCATTAAATTGTCACTTTAGAAATGTGTTACCCTGTATACCAGTGTATATCAACCTTTTTGGTGCCAAGGCACACCTGGCATAGCCAAAATATCCCAGGGCACACCTAGATATACGGTGTGTGTGTATACATATATATATATAATATATATATATATAATATAATATATATATATATATATATATATATATATATATATATATATATATATATATATATATATATATATCTCAAAATATTTACTCTCATGTACACAAGATGTAATAAAGAAACCTTGAACATTACAAAATGTCTTTGGCCTACAAATATATAAACTTGGGTCAGTGCAATGAATGGAGAAGATGAAAAAAATAAGGAAAGAGACAGTGCCTCAGTTTCACTGATTTATTTTTGGAAACATACAACTTGTTTTGCTTTGATGTCATAATAAAGAAACCTTGAACTAAAAAAACAGCACACACATGTTCAATTTGGCCTACAAATATATAAACTTTTCGGTGCAATGAACAGAGGAGTTGGATTCACCTTCCCAGAAAAATACTTTAAAAACTCAAAAAGATTTGAAAAAATATATATAGGAAAAATTGGCCACAATAGTCTTAGTGTGAAACTGTTTTAGAAAAAAACAAAACTTTTTAAGCCAGTACAAATGTCTTTGATTGAAACTTTGATTTTACATAAAAAAGATATGTAAAAAGAAAAGAAAAAATTAGGTCACAATACAACTGTCTTAGTGTGAAACTTGAGCTTGTTTTGCTGAACAGAGAGTTTGTATCCTGGCTGGGACTGATAGCTGGTAGCTAGCTTCCAGAGCTCTGTCATTAACCTTGGTGCTGGTGGTACTGCGTAACAATGCAGTTGTCTGTTTTGCGTTCTGTTTCGCCTTAGTAGCTTTCAAACTCACAAAATAGTCTTTGTCCTTTGTGGCGATTTCTCCATGGTGGGTCTCAAGGTGACGTTTCATCTTACTGGGAACCATAGCACTGTTTGCAAGCTTGTCTCTGCACACGATGCACAGTGGAATAGCATTAGATGGGTCCCCCATAAAAGTGAAGCCAAACTGTTTGCAAGCTTGTCTCTGCACACGATGCACAGTGGAATAGCATTAGATGGGTCCCCCATAAAAGTGAAGCCAAACTTCATGTAGTCATCACGGTACAGTCTGGCTTTAGTCGTCTTGCTTGTCGCCGTTGTTGTTCCCGGCGGCACGGCGAGGACGCTGGCGGCGGTGCTGTTGTGTGTGCTGCTGTTGCTGCCCTGTGCGGCCAGCTCGTCGGCAGGTCGAGGTGGCCCGGACACACCGGCAGCGCTGCTTGCAGGAGGATTTGGCGGCGGCAATGTCTTGCTGATGACGGCGAAATTTAGCGTCTTCTGGCCCTGGGTGCATCTCTTCTTTGCTAGTGGAGCTCTCATCATGTATGTAGTAATAATACTGAGTGCCAAAGCATGTACCCCTGTGCCCCTTTATACAGTACCAGGTAGGACAACATATTTGCATTCCTATGGGTGATGGTCGCTAGACTGAATGGACTCGGCTCGGGCGTGGCTGAGTGTGAAACGGATGATGGCCGTAACGATTGACGGACGATTGCCGCTCGCTATTGTTCTCGAGGGGCTGAGTTCACACTTACTTCAAACGGCGCGGAACACCTCAGCAGTACTCGCGGACCAAAATTGGGACGTTTGCCAGGGTTGATATTCACTGCTGTATACACTTATACTGTATAGGTTGGTTTGTTTACTGTTGAGAGAGAAAACAATGTTGCCCATTAAGCTAATCTGGGGACCCCCTCTGAGGGTCCCGATCCCAAGTTTGGGAACCACTGGCCTACTATAACAGTAACAACAATACAACAATTTTAAATACAGATCACAAACTGTAAGTAGAACAGAAACCTAACATTAGGGAATCATCTGAATTGCTAATAGCCTAAAATGCTCAATATTGTAACGAATAGTGTAGCGTCCAGAGCTGGAATGGAGCTCTGACCTCAGTCCCAGAGGACCACAATGGAAACAAGCCTTTTTGTGTTATCCTTATAACAATCATTGTACAATTGTACCTCTGTATCCTACTGTTAATAAAGTATTCCATCAATATGTTTACTCAAAATGTTTACTGTACATATTTTTTTTGTTTTTGTTTTTATGATGTTTTGCATAGTAGTGTATATACTGTCTGTCATTAAATGTCTCTATGAATTGAGTACAAAGGACCCCAATGGAAACAAGTCATCTTTCTTAGGTTTTAAATACTCTTAGCTGACCTTGCATTATACTTTCATGTTTTTTTGTTTTTTTGCAAACTGCTAATAATAATAATAATCAAAAAACCATGCTGGCCGTAACACACCTCCATCCCTGCATTCAACAAGCTACATAAGGAAGGGGGAGCTGTCACTCAGACTCCAAGTGACCAATGGAGAGGTGTCTTACATCTATCAGCGTAGGACCCGCCTTCTGAACTTTAACCCCTCACACAAACAAATCCAAGAGAGAGAAAAAAAAAATCGAGACCAAAGACATAGGTTTTGAGAGAGAAGGCATTTTGCAATCAGAAAAAACAACTTTCATTCGCAAATTAGGAAAAAAAACATTAAAAACATTTTATTTAGCACAACACATTTTATTACCCAAACATTTTACTAAGTATTTTGTTTTATGTAGTTTAAACCGTTTTTCCTTATTTTTTTACTCTTGAATTTTAAAAGTTTTGTTCTCAATTATTTTTTATTTTCTTTCAAATCTTATATTTTTTTGCTTGCAAATATATTTTTTTGATTGCGTTTTTAATTTGTTTTAATTAAAAATATTTTTTGTTCTGTTTATATAATTTCCTTTGCTTACAAATTATTATTTTTTGCTTGCTGTTTTAATTCGTTTTCTTTCAAAACTATTCTTTGCTCTGTTTATATTTTTTCTCTCTCAAATGTTTTTCTTTTGTTTGGTTAATAAAGACACAAATGTAACTCCATAGAAATGTAGCACAATCCCTTATATGTAGAGGAAGGCCATTCCATGCTACACAACCCTGTACTGAGAGGACATTTTGACCGAAGGTTGTTTGCCGGTGCGGCACTTCACAATCTCCTCGAGTGGTTGCTCTGGTACTGATTCCTCTTTCAGGCTTCCTTTTAATGAATTCCCTTAGGGGGGGCGGGCACAGACCATGTAAGGTCTTGTATATGACCCCAACCTGTTTGAACTTTTTGAAATTGTCGAAGCAAAAAAAATTGAGCCTCCTGAGTATGTTACAATGATGATAAGAGTGAGGCTTCCTGTCAAACACCTTGAGCGCACTTTTGTAGAGCTGTTCGATGGGTTTTAGGATCGTCACGCCTGTGCAAGACCAGTTTGTAAAACAGTACTCAATGTGTGATAGGATCATACAGTGAAGATACGATCTGGCAGCTCCAACTGTCAGGAAGGGTCTAATTTGTTTAAAATTTTGAAGGTTGAATTTAATCGTATTTGTGACTTTCTTCACATGTTTTTTAAAAGTTAGGGTTGAGTCTAGTATGACTCCGAGGTACTTGAACTCTGGGACAAGTTCAAGTTCCTCCCCACCCAGAAACACATTTGAGGACTCCAACACAACTGGTCTTTTGGAGAAGGCCATGCAGACTGTCTTTTTGGCATTCAAGAGCAGACATGAATCTATAAGCCAGTCTTGAATGCTTGTCAGAGCTGAGGTTAAGATTATTGACACCTCTGCATAGCTTTTACCATGGGCAAGTACAACGGCATCATCTGCATACATCTGGACATGTAGATTCTTACATACTTCAGGTAGGTCATTTATGTACAGTGAGAACAGAATTGGACCTAGTATTGAGCCCTGGGGGACACCGACCGAACAGGTGTGGTAGGGGGATTTAACACTGTTTACACTTACACACTGTTTTCTGGTGGATAGATAGGAACTAAACCATTGTATAGCTTCTGGGGGAAAATTAAAATGTGTTAATTTGGACAGGAGGACCTGGTGACAGACGGTGTCAAACGCCTTCTTGAAGTCCAGGAACACCGCCATTGCACAGGGAGCTCTGTTCAAAGCCCATTTCAATTTTTCTATGAATAGGCAGTTTGCTGATTCAGTGGAGTGAAAGGCCCGAAACCCAAACTGCATGGGATGCAGTGGGGTGTGGCCTTTGTCTAGATGTTTGATGATAGATTTCACAATCCACTTTTCAGCCACCTTTGATATAACTGGTAGGATGCTTATGGGTCTATAGTTTGATATTTCAGTTTTAGCGCCAGATTTGTAGATTGGTGTTATTACAGCAACTTTCCATTGTGGAGGAACAGTGCGTTGTCTGATGGACAGATTTACCAGATGTGTGATCGGTGCCACCAGAGCATCTGCATTTGTTTTTAAAAAGTTTGTATCGAGCCCATAGGCATCCTTGGCTTTTGATGCTTTCAGTGATTTGATGATGTTTGCCACCTCGGTTTCCGTAATATATATATATATATATATATATATATATATGTATATATATATGTATGTATATATATATATATGTATATGTATGTGTTAGACATTTTTTATAATATTTTAAACAAAATGGTAATATATTATCAAACATCTAACAACAATATGAACTATAGTGTTAACAGAGTGACAATGACATATCACATGAGTCATTGTGAAACAATTATGATTCATGGTCACACACTATTTCAGTAATATAATTACATTGATTATATCTTATTGTATTGATTTCATTTTATTTGAATGCAGGGTAATTCAAATGAGTCCATTTACAAACACATGTGTTGAATTAACTGTGGAAAAACTTGAAGAACAAAGACACTGGATTAAGTAAGCTTGGCTGTTAGCCTGCTCCTGACCAGGATAACTTCACAGCTAAATTGCCATGGTAACTAAGCTAGGCTTATTTCAATTCTCTTTTGTGGAATCGGATAAGGCTAAACTTAGCCAGGGTGAACTGGCTAAACTAATCTTCAAGATAATTCAGCTTTTGTGGAACCGATTCAGCTCTAATCTTGGCTAAATTAAGCCAGGATAGGTGGTAAAGCCAGGCTTTAGCTCTAACTCACCTTTTGAGGAACAGGCCCCAGGTCAGGTAGGTTATTGTGGACCAGCAATATTCGGAATTCGCCAATCAGGGCCCTATTCCACGAAAGGTGAATTAAATAAGCCTGGCCTTAAGTCAAATCCAGGCTTGACAAAGTCGGGTCCGTATAGCCTGGTTTATTCGGTTCCATGAACGCCAAGCCAGGCTGAAAAGGAGCGACTTTGTCGAGCTAGGCCTTGTCAAGCCAGGCTGTGTCGAGCCAGGATAATGAAGCCAGGCTTCACGTATTCCTATAAAAGACCATGAAAGTCAATACCAGAATACTTGAACTTGACCAATCATGGAGTCCAAAACCAGAGCAGCGTTCTTCTCTGTGGCTGAACAGCAGCACTGCAGCAGCTCATGAAATCCGTTCTTCTCTGTGGCTGAACAGCAGCACTGCAGCAGCTCATGAAATCATACAAGGAAGTAAAATGTATAATAAGCAAGAAAGGAAACGTGACCGCAATAAATAGATCCAGGGAGAAAGCGTGGCAAAGTATTGCAAGCACACAGTGTGTGTGTGTGTGTGTGTGTGTGTGTGTGTGTGTGTGTGTGTGTGTGTGTGTGTGTGTGTGTGTGTGTGTGTGTGTGCGCGTGCGTGCGTGCGTGCGTGCGTGCGTGCGTGCGTGCGTGCGTGCGTGTGTGACGGGACGGATGGTTGACGCGCAATAACCCACATTTGCAAGACCACTTTCGTAGAGGTTTGGGTTGTGTAGTTACCTTGCCATCATGATGTAACTCCAAAGGTGGACACGAAATAAAAAATAATTTCTCCATTGACTAGAAATTGATAATTTAAAATATGCTCCTCATTGACTTACATTCAGTGAAGAGGCTCTTTTAAACCCGTAACTAATAATTTATATATATATATATATATATATATATATATATATATATATATATATATGTCAGACATTTTTTATAATATTAAAAAAAAACTGTAATATATTATCAAACATCTAACAACAATATGAACTATAGTGTTAACAGAGTGACAATAACATATCACATGAGTCATTGTGAAACAATTATTATTCATGGTCACACACTATTTCAGTAATATAATTAATTTGATTATATCTTATTGTATTTATTTCATTTTGTTTGAATGCAGGGTCATTAAAATGAGTCCATATACAAATACATGTTTTCAATTAACTGTGGAAAAACTTGAAGAATAAGGCACTGGATTAAGTAAGCTTGGCTGTAATCGAGTCATGGCTAAACTTAGCCAGGGTGAACTGGCTAAACTAATCTTCAAGATAATTCAGCTTTCATGGAACCGATTCATCCCTAATCCTGGCTAAATTAAGCCAGGATAGGTGGTAAAGCCAGGCTTTAGCTCTAATTCACCTTTCGTGGAATAGGGCCCAGGATGGAATATGAAAAATCGGACGGAACCATCTTGATCACTTGACTATAGAGATAATGTGTACCGATTTGCATGATGCTGGGACAAAAATTGTAGGAGTAATATAAAAAAGAAGGTGGCGCAATAATAGGGCAATGTTAAAAGTGTGGTATTTGTTCCTCAATGTAGTGCGAATGTGCGTGCAAAGTTTCACCGCAATCGGATGCTGCATTCATGATTTGCAGCATTTTGTTTAAAACGGGACACTCTTGCAAACTTTAGATGTCAATCTATCAGGATGGAATATGAAAAATCAAACAGATCGGTCTTGATCACATGACTATAGAGATCATGAATTGAATACCGTGAAAGCGTAAAATTTAGATCAAATCTGAACGTTTAATATCAAAATAATTATTTTACATAAGTCGGCCTCCTGGTGGCGCTATGAAAGGTAGATGTGAAACTGCAGGGCAAACGTTTTTCCTTTGCCTCTAGAGAGTGCACATACAAAGTTTTACACAGATCGGTGCAGTTATAGGTAAAATTATTAATCAAAATGTTCAAGTGGCGTTTCTTCCTCGGCCTAGTGGGAATGTGCGTGCAAAATTTCACGGTAATTGCACACTGTGTTCATGATTTGAGGCATTTTGTTCAAAACGGAGTACTCCTGTAAACTTTGGAAGCCAATTTTAGCCAATCAGGATGGAATATGAAAAATCTGAAAGACCCTTTTCATTTAATGACTATAGAGATACTGTGTACCGATTTGCAACTTGTGTACCGATTTGCAACCTTATAGCAACTTGAGAGACACTGTGCCACACCAAGTTCCCTGAAATTAGCAAATTACATTTGGGTCAAGGAAGTGAAATTATGAAAAGAGGACCTGAATGCAACAAGCACCTTTTTTTTGCCACTACACTACTATGGGGACTAAGATCACAAATTAATAGCCTGCATCTGAGCTCATTGGTTGCACAAGAGTCTCGTACTCAAGTTCCCTCAGCCCTATGTTCCCTCAGCCTTATGTTTCCTCAGCCCTATGTTCCCTCAGCTCTATGTTCCCTCAGCCCTATGTCTCCCCATCCCAAATTAGACCCTATGTTCCCTCAGTCCTATGTTCCCTCAGATGAGTACAAATGAGCTGTTTGTTTGTTCATTAACCTGTCTGTCTGTCTGTCTGTCTGTATCAAATATCTTTTAGCAAGATATCTCAAAACGTTATAGACATATTTTTACACAGAAATCCACACATACTAGTCCATACACTGCGATGTGCGCAGACAAACTACTGTATATGCAGACTTTTGGGTAATGCGCTCGGTATGTATAGTTACGTTTTGGACAGTGATTTAATCCGGTTGGAGTGTAGTGTGTGTGTGTGACAACCCGATCATTTACGGACCGACGTGGAATTGTTGCCACCCATAACCATGAGAAGTTTACGCTGTTTACGCCGTTATTGCGACATGCTAATAACACAACCTGGATTCGAACATTGCACGTGTCAATCTGCGTGGCGCTGTAGATATCATCTCCATAGCACTAGCAGTGCTAGTGCTATGGAGATGATATCTAAAGCGCCGTCCCGCTCATAAAACAGTCCTTTATAATTTTGCAGGCAGTGTCTGTCTGTCCTGCCGTTTTCTGGCGTCATGGGTGTAAACGCATGTAACCATGACAACAGATCCCATAGCCCAAACTCTGAACCTCCGGTGTTTACACAAAAACGTTAATAAACAACTTAAATTTGGGGGGCCACATCACTGTCCACATCACTGTCTGCATTATGCTAATGGTCAATGCCTGTGTGCAAGTTCAGATCAATTGCTCAACCCACTGAGGAGAAACATGCAGAACAGACAGACTGACTGATTGACTGACCAAGGTTTCCTTAATATTCAATAGGATAGGATAGGATTAAAAGAGGGTGTGGCAATGTCATGTCACAAAAAGTACAACATTTTGAAAACAGAGAAGTTAAACAATATAGACCCAGTCCAGTACTTTATATAGAAGTTACACAAATAAATGATAATGATTTATTAATAAGCCCTAAGAATGTTTACAGTTTAACCCATTAAAAAACCTGTCAGCTGAACCTACTGCAGTACCAAGTCCACACTTTTGAGCGTGACTCGAATAATGCCATATATTGTGAAACACAGTTCATATATACAGAACAACCACACAACAATACAACTCACAACTAAAGTACATACAGTAAAATAACAATAAAAAGACTCAGGGACAAACACAAGCACAGACCAGACTAACAGAAGAAATACAAACAGACAACATAACTCCCTCAAACTGTCCAATAAATACCTAACCCTCAATTAACCCATTAAGACCAGGAAAGCATCTGTCATTTAAATTTTACCCACTTTAACATTATCTTATACTTTGGCTATTCAAAAATAGCAGTTATACAAGCTCATAGTGCGGCACCGAGTGCCGCGCTATGAGCTTGTAGATCTGCTATTTTAGACAAATCATGAAAATTTGAATATGTATTGAATATATATTTTTAAGCGAACATTTTGTAACAAAAATGTTTGCTTCTGGGGATCCCTGGATATAAATATTTTGAGATGGGGGTCCGCAGCCAAATACATATAATTTTGGGTGGTCCTTGACATGAAAAAGTCGCACAGAGAGGGAAGGGGATGAACAGAACGAGGTGAAGACACACTGGGCAAAGGCAACATTACAACAGGGCAAAGTGGCTCTATGCGCATCAGCAGCCATTTCTTCCCTCCTTCACAGGTCTTACCAAATATGCTAAGGCTCTGTTCCATTCTGGTCAAACAGAGTCAGGGTGCTGATATTGAGCATGTTGGCTCACTGGAAACACTCTGCTACACCAGCGGGTCTCAAAGTGTGGTCCAGGTCGGAATAACGGGCCGTCGGAATAATGACATGGCACTGGTACCCTCATGGTTCCTTGAGGGGGTTCAGAATCGCCCTTTACGGGTGTGTAACTCTGAGTTATGGGGGTCCTTGAAATTAAAACGTTTGGGAACCACTGTGCTACACTAAATGAAACAGAGCCTTAATTAGTGTAATTGGTAAGAAAGTAAGGAAGAGGCCCAATGTCTTTCCAATATGGCTGCTGTGCATAGGGCCTATAGGGCATAGCAAGGCTATGATGGAAGAAGGTACAGTCAATCTATGGGCCGGGCAGACGCCATTGACACGCATGGGAGCCAAAAGTGGAACCGGACGTTTGGTGAAATACATTGAAGTCTATGGCAGCCGGCTGGACCAGCTTGTGAACAAACACTATTTCTGAACTATTGTGTCCTTTGTAAGTTAATCAGATTTTTTTTTGCTGTAGCACTGTCTAATTTTAAAATTAATATCAAATATCTAAATACTGAATCAAGCAACTTGAAAACTGTCCAGGGATTTTTCATATTCCATCCTGATTGGCTAAAAATGGCTTCCAAAGTTTGCAGGAGTGCTCCGTTTTGAACAAACTGCCTGAAATCATGGCCGAGGAAGAAATGCCACTTGAAAATGTTCAAATCAGCTTCATGGTGGCGCTCCGAAACTTTGCACGCACAATCCCTATAGAGGCCACTACATTTGTGATTCAAAGTATGTGATCTAAACTCGTTGCGTTGTACACTGCAACAAGGCGAATCAAGTGCATGTTATTGCATTGGCTATTTCTCACCCGGCGTAAAACTGCAAACTACAATCCCAGAAGCGATTATTTTTGTTCAAATCGGCCTCATGGTGGCGCTATAACCCGTCACTTCAAGTTTTGGCCTATAATGCTTGAACCATAGGTTGTACAATAATTAAAAAACAAACCTTGGATGATGACGCAACTTCCCATCTATATACTCCCCATTTGCGCCTGACAAGATTTTCCACCATTTTGTGTTTTCTTCAGACACACTTTTTGCTACTAAAGATAATCAGTATCAGTCCTATTTTTTGTATTTCATTCCAATTGGCTATGATTGGCACCGCTCGCCATGGGCATTCGCTCGGCTGGCACGCCTCATGGGGCACCTGCCTTGTTTTAATGTTTTCAGCAGGCGTGCCAACCTATTAGGAGTTGGGAGGGAGAACTAGCCTGGTTCCAGACCATAGACCCCGCCCACTCTCTGAGTGGACTGCCTCTTGGTCTGGTGTTGTAATGTGAACCTAGGATTTATTCAGTACAAAAAGTACCGTCCAATGAGAGTCGGAGGTGGGGGTGGGGATCCCTTGTGATTGGTTTAGGGAAATTCTAAACCAAATCTAATTGGTTTAGGGAAATTCTAATCCCCTCCCCCTTGTAATCGCCTACACTGGAGCTAATGTCAGACTGAAGCTCCATGCAGCTTCAGTCTGATAATCAGGCTAAGTGAGAACGACTCTTCCAGTGGGTCGGATTACCGGGTCATTGAAAAAACACACGGCTGGGGAGTGCCATCGCGTCAAAACGGTGCTTTGGCCCCAACTCGTTACTATTGAGTGACATTATGATGACAATTCAGACAGACAAACCCTACATCACAATCTACAGCTGTGTGCATGAAATTTAACTATTTAAGCCCGGTTTTATACTTCACTGTAAAATGCTGACCCATAGACTGTATAGTGCTGACCCACAGCAAAAAAAAGCCGATCTACAAGCAATTTTACAAATTCTACACATTTACAAATCTTTACATGCTCAGAATAGTGGCATCAGGGTTAATGTGGTTAAGTAGCCTACTCTTTCTTTTATTCTACATGTTGCAACATAATTATGCTATTTGTACTGTGTTTGGTATTTTGCCTATATTTTTTATCTTATTATACTGTTATTGTTGTCACAGTGTTGAGGTTTTAAGTATAATAATTTCACTGCCTGTGATGTTGTCACTGCTGTATTGTAAGTACATGTGATATCAAACCTTTACCGTTATAGTGATTCATTAATAATGTGTTGTATTGTAACCAGGTTTATTATCAACTTGTAAACTGGGCAGTGGAAATATTTAATAAATCTTTACTTGACAACAGCATTGTTCAAGTCTATTTATTTATCTATCTAATTAAGAAGGAATATGAAAAATCAGACAGATCTGTGTTGATCACATGACTATAGAGATACGGTTTGCCGATTTGTGTGATTTTTGGACAGAATCTGTAGGAGTAATAGCAAAAAAATGTGTTTTGCACAAATCAGCCTCCTGGTGGCGCTCTAAAAGGCTGATGTGAAAAATGCAGGGCAAAGGTTTTTCCTTGGCCTCTAGGGAGTGTGCGTGCAAAGTATCACGCAGATCGATGCAGTTATAGGTAAAAACGCGAAACAGCCTGTTTTAGCGCTACCATGAGGCTGATTTGAAAATTTGCAAGTGGCATTTCTTCCTCGGCCTAGTGGGAATGTGAGCGGACTGAGCGCAAAAGTTCACAGAAATCGCATGCTGCATTGATGATTTGAGGCATTCTGTTCAAAACCAACCAATCCTGCAAACTTTGGAAGACGATCTTAGACAATCAGGAAGGAGTATGACTATCACATGACTATAGAGCTATTGTGTTCCTATTTGCATGAGGTTTGGACAAAATCTGTAGAAGTGATATCCAAAAATATGTTTTGCACAAATCGGCCTCCTGGTGGCGCTATAACATGCCAATCTGAAAGATTTGGGGCAGAGGTTCGGCTTTGGCATCCAGGGAGTGTGTGTGCAGTTTCACAGAGGCCGGGCCAACGGTGCCGGAGATTAGCTGTTCACAGACAGACATACACATACGGACGGACACACGGACGGACAGGGTGCAAAACATACTCTCGCCATGCCGAGACAATAAGTGAAATTGGAAGTGATGCCACTAAGAAATGAGCAGACAAAATTGGAACTGTAACTCTAAAATTTAAGCTGATAAACGGGTACCCTTTCCTGATTGGCTTAAAATGTTCAACCCACCTGGGGGAAAAAAATATTTTCAGTTTATTAAAGAGCTGGAGAGACAGGGAGGCCTCGGTTACTGAACAAACACTAACAATGATTACTATCAGAATATATAGTGCTTTAACCCTTTTGACAAAAATAAGCTTTGTTTTAACCAAAACATATCACTTACCCTAGCTTAAAGTGGTGCACCATTTAAGGAACATGCATTTGTGGGATGAGCAGCACAGCTGAGTATGAGATGTGTCTGCATTGGCAGATAAATCTCTGCCAATGCCAAACAGTCTACATCAGTGGTTCTCAAACTTTTTCATGTCAAGGACCCCCAAAATGATATGTATTTGGCCATGGACCCCCATCCATCTCAAAAGATTTTGTTCCAGGGACCCCTCAGAAGCAAAGATTTGAGTTACAAATGTTCCCTTTAAAAATATATATTCAAAGGTTTGCACAAATTTTCACAATAAAAAAAAAAATAGCAGATCTACAAGCTCATAGCCCTTCCAGCTCCAGACCTGCCCAGCTGGGAGGAGGCCAACGGGGCAGGCCGAGAACCAGGTGGAGGGATCACCTCCAGGCTGGCCTTAGGATCCCTCAGTCAGAGCAGGCTGGTTCACCAATTAACAATACTGGAATATTCAGAAAATATCAATGAACTCACAAAAATATGACACACACTGCTTCATAAAAATTATCAATTTTAAAAAGTTATTTAAAAAAAAAACCTAAATAGCACTTTTTGAATTATTAATCTTCCTTATAATCATTACATGAACAATTAATACAGACAAACCAGACAATGACAGAGATTAAAATGCAGCAATAAGTTACGTTTATTTCACAAAATTCAGTCTTCTACATAGAAGTCCAATCTGATCTTTACAAAAAGACTACATGACAGTTAAGGAAATGAGAGGTTCTAGAGAAGGAAAAGAACAGATGTACAACATCATGTTAGATTTATTTTAGTTTTTGCGCTTCCTTTATCCGGCAAGGTTTATCATTCCAAAACTAAACTGAAACCAGCTTTAAAAATCAAAATTTTAAGAGGTTCGCAAAATGTTTGTTGAGAATACAGAGAGGCGTTGAGACCATTTCCAATTTGACCCCCCCCCCCTCCCCCCCAAAAAATGTCACAGGGTTCATTCCAGTCATCAGGGTGCCATCCAGAAAGGCATGGGCTGCTGCTGCTGCTGTTGGGGGGGGTGTGTTTTGGGGCGGGGGTGCGGTGGAGGCGGGGGGCAGCGGTAGCCTGGGGTCCAGGCTGAGGAAGAGGTGGGGGGAGGAGGGGGGTTGAGCCCCCCGGGTGGGTTACCTGACCCCCCCACCGCTAAGAGATCCTCCTCTTCGTCAGACGAGTCTCCGGTGTACGCGACCAGGCCGGCCTTCATCCTCTTTGCTGACGGCTCTGCGAGGAGGAGAGAGAAAGAGAGAGAAGGAGAAAGAGAAAGAGAGAGATGGGGGGAGACAAAAAGAAACAGACAACAACAAAAGAAAGAGAACAGAGCATGGTGGTGTGGGAGAAACGGGTTTCGTTAACGGTCAACATTCAAACGTTAATTAAATGTCACAAGGAGAGCAGCCATTGGTCGGTAGGGGCCGTCCAATGGGAGTGGCAGGATGGCGTCACATGGGCACCCCAGCCAGCATCGGTCACGCCCCCACAGAGACATGGAAGAGAAGAGAAAACACAGAAGAAAGAGAAAAACACAAGAACAGGAGAGAGCGTGGTTAGTGAGGAAAGAATACACAACCACAGACACTCCACACTGATGATGTCATCAGAGAGGACGGTACGGTAGGGGAGGAGGGGGTCCGACGGAAACCAAAGTCAAGGTCCTATTTTGTCCCGTTTTTCAATTAACCAGAATAACAGAAACATTAGTAATGATAGTGTAACTTTTTTTCTCCATTTTGTTTACCTATTCTTTTTAATGCATTGTGTGATTTGCTTTATTTTTACCGTTTTATTTTACTCATAGTATAGTATGGTACGACTTTATATTTTATCTCATTAGAATCGTATGACTTGATTTATTTTTAATAGCTGTAATGCTGGATAGCTTGTTTGGATAACAATCCAGTCTAATCAATTGCATAGAATAAAAAAAAATGATGTTATATTGTTTTGAGTTATATACTTTTTTTTATTACTTGTATGCAACTACCCGATGATTCATACTGTAGATTACATACATATTTACAACTACCAGTATATTAATATTACGAGTATATTTACAACTATGAGTAGATTAATATCACCAGCATATTCATATATTTTTACAACAACCTAACTGGAGGTGTGATTTTGTTTTTGTTAAGTGTTTTCCAAAAGTTATACAAATGAAGTTGATCGTTATGAAAGGCTAATGGACTAAGGAACTCTCTCTATGAACTCTGTCTGGGGTCGTTTGAGTCAGAGGTCAGACAAGGCCGTGACATGAGGCCCTTACCCAGAGGGCTTTGCAGCACCCTCCTGTCCTCCATCTTGGGTCTCACTCCTCCACTTACAGGGATGGGTGGAAGCATCAGCTGCCTACTGGAGGAGGGAGAGAGAGAGACAGGGAGATAGTTGAAACCATTACCTTGACTTTGATAACGGTTTCTGATACTTTGTTTTGTAAATCCATTTTAAGAAAAAGATTACATTACACATGAAATATTAACCATTTATAAACCTTAATTGAAAAAAACGATCTAAATTCACAGGGAGATGTTTAAATGTGACAGCAGTAGAGAAGGGTAAATACAGGAGAATCCCAGAAAAAACTGGAGGGTTGACGGGTATTAGACTGCTACCTGCTAAAATCCCAGTCATCAAACAAAATGATAACTAAAATTGCTCCTGTGTGTTGTGGTTTCTATAATTGTATTATTATTAATATAACATCATTATGAACTAACCTGTCCCTCTCACTCGGTGTGCCAGAGGAACTCTGTGTCGGGGGTCCTGAGGTCTCAGGGCTGTCCACTGGGAAGCCTGCACCTAAATGAGTCATATGAATGGGTCCATGCTATGAGCAGAAAGACACACAGGCAGGATTAGCACACAACACTATCTATGCACTGAATATACCAGCCTAATGTTTGATAACACTACATCCACTTATTAAAGTCATTATGCACTGAATATTCAAACCTAATGTTTGATAACACTACATCCACTTATTAAAGTAATTATGCACTGAATAAACCAACCTAATGTTTGATAACACTACATCCACTTATTAAAGTCATTATGCACTGAATATACCAGCCTAATGCTTGATAACATCAACATCGACATATCAAAGTAATTGTTGCAAAAACATATGATTTGTTCCTGAAACTTCCAGATTGTAGAGCTGTTAATCAGCAGTGTAACCGTGGTAACCATGTCTACAACATTACGTCTCTATTGGAGGAAGAATGACACAGGGTTTAACTGTAGACGAGACACAACCAATAGAGAGAGGAGGAGGAGGAGGAGGAGGGGAAAGTGCAGGAAAGAACAATATGAAGAGTTTCTTTCTAAATCAGAAGTTAGCCTTTTAATACAAACCCAGACACATCTACAACATTATGAACATCATTAAGCTACTGGTTAGAATCCATCTACCAACCATTACCAGTTATACACCTTTCTTAGCTTATCAAATGATTAAAGTTACAAAAGTATTACACATTTTTACAAACGTTCCTGAAGTTAGGGATCTTATTGAGGACCAGGAAACACAGGCAACATACAAAAGTAATAAACCAACTAACACATTACTTAAATAATTGTTTGCTTAAAAGGACCACTTCACCCATTTTCAACACATCTTCATTTAATTGGTCCTCACTAATTAATGCTCATCACAAAATGGCACCATTTCCATTCACTCACTCTGTGTCTCAGAGGAGGGCTGTGGAATCCTGCCTACCAGTGACATCATCGGTAGGCAGGTTTTGTCATTTCAAACAATATAGAATTTTTGTCAATGCAAGAACAATGGCTTCTACTTCAGCATGCTAACTTTCAGGAAGAGAAAGGCTGTACTTTCTATTAGCTTGGAATCCCCATCGATGATGTCACTGGTAGACAGGTTTCTGAACTGTCCACAGAACACCATTGAGCAGAATGAGTCGACGGATATTGTGCCATCGTATAATGAGCATTAGTGAGGACCGATTATATGAATATATAAGGTTGAGAATAGGTGAAGTGCAACTTTAAGTGAAGCAGAGTGTGTATATGAACTGTTTTGGAAGTCAACTCTTCGTATAGACAGTGAGAAAAGGTCAGATCTGAGGTCAGACGCTGATGATCACCTGATATCCCAGAAGTCCACTGTCCTTCTCATCGTCAACTTCCTCTTTGAAGCGTCTCTTTTGAGTGGCTAGAGCTGTTGGAGGCGGGGCTTTGGGCGGGACCGGAAGTACAGGAGCAGACAGTGGGAACGGAACAGGAGGAGGAAGAGTCTGACGAGAGAGAGATGAAACAGAAACGGTGTAATAAAACTCTTCTAACATGAACACAGCTTCTTTGTAACACAGTTGATGTACAGCCAGTCAGTAATAACATCAAATAATAATAACTTGAATTTATATAGCGCCTTTCATGAAACCCAAGGACACATCATTGCCTGACAGCAGCCCTCAATAACAACCACATATTAACAGATTATTATTGTATATATATATATACACACAATAGGTGTGATTTTGCTCACGACGGATAGCAAAAATAGCCGATGTACAGCAAGCTCAGAACGTATCACCCATGAGAAACGTTTTGAGCTCGTCGATCTGCTAGTTTCACAATAACAATAAAAGATTTAGTTGGAAAATCCACTACTGAAAATAGCTTGAAAAAGAGCAGTGAGTTATGAGCAGTGAGTTATGGGTTATACTAGGCAACTAGGGCAGGTGTCAGTAATCTGCACTTATACAGAGGAGCTTCATGTGTTTGTGTGGCTTTTCAACGTTTTCTGATTATCGACATGATAGCGTTTGTTCATGAGAAGTCCACGATTCCTTAAGTTCCAGTGAAATTTCGATATTATCATGCTAATAACATAAGACTACTTTAGCCCCGTTTCATGTTCCGAGTTTATGACACCGAGGTCTCGTCTCATTTCAATTTAAAGCTGCAATCCGTAATTTCGTCCATTCCCACTTGGTCAGGGAAGATATTGTGCATCCGAGTTTCCGGCAGGACTACTACAACAGCAGATGCACTAGTTATACTGTACAGACACTCTTCCATTACAGATTGGTTAAAATGTTTTATTCATTCCAATAAGTTCTGGATGCAGCTTTAATGATTTATTTAAATGAAAATAATTAAATGTAAGCTCCATTGAGACATTGCTAAAATGTGATCGCTAAATGTACCCAAACCGGATGCATCTTAACATTGTTCTGAGCTTTGCAACTAAAAATGTCTAAGGGCAGCTACACACTGTAGGACTTTTAAAGTGGTCGGGGAGTCATCTGATCGTTAAGCATTTCACACTACAGGAGTCTCTTTCTTGAAATCGGCTGTCATATATCGTTGTGCTTTTCACTACAAGATTGATCGCCGACAAGGGATCACACACACTGCAAGAGTTCACTAGGATGCGATCCAGACCCGATACATACATTTGTTTTTATTCCAATTCATTTTAACCGACATCTCAAGAAAACGTGCAAGGCTCCTGTGATATATGCTCGAGACCGGACGCTATTGATTGTCATTTTGTAAATTAATTATCTATTTCTGTGCAAGTCTATGTCGGGAATACACAGGACCTAATTAATTGAAACGAGCCTTGAGGGCTTATCCTTTTAGCATTCTTTTGTTTAAATCTGTGCCTTTTTTTGGCAAACTATCCATATATCTGTCTGCACGCACACGCACACACACACACACACACACACACACACACACACACACACACACACACACCTGTTCAGTCGGCGACAGAGCCAGACAACAGACACCTGCTAGATATCTAGAAACGCTCGGGAAGGCATAGCCGAGCCCTATTATTGCGGCCAGACCCTCTTTCAAACACAGCGAGCAAAACCTCAGCGATCAAAGCCTGATCTGCGTCAGATCGGGGGTTTTGTCGGCGAGTGCCAAAAAAGGTCCCCGACAGCATAATCGGAGCAAATATCCTGCAGTGTGTACTAGCCCTTAATGTATACAAATATATATGATAGCATTTGGACCAGCCATAACATACACATACAGGATATCGTCTCTGTCAGGTGGAAACCTCATATGTCCAAAACTATTACTTTTCAGGATTCAAATATAATTTTTTGCAAAAGTAGCAGATCTACAAGCTCAAAGCGTGTCGCTTCGCCCTGCGTTTCGAACTTGTGGATCTTCTACTTTTGGCGCTTTTGTGTGACGCTGTAGTATGATCAAGGAGGGAGTTAACACATTGAATGCCAAAAACGGTCCGGACCGTTTTTGAGGGTCCAAACGAGAAGTGCCGAAAACGGTCCGGACCGTTTTTGACCCAATTCTATTTTTATACATGTGGGCCACGTGGGGCGCTAAAACGAAACTTTGACATCACCCAAGCAGTTTCTGAGAAGAAGAGGCTGGATGTGGCTCCATGTCAAAAATCCTTCCGGTCGGCGTTTTCAATGTTATCTCCTTGATTAAAAGCTTAATATCTCCATTTCTTTTTAATGTGGTGGAAACGAGCCGTTTTCGATCGGCGATCACGCTGCAATGGAGGGTCGCGTTGGAAATATTATTGTTCCAGGCGTTAGTCGGGACCCTCCGCCGTCTCGCACGCACGCTTTGTTTACATGCACTTCCGCGTCAGGGCTTCTCACAGCACGAAATGTATAACGCAAGTGGATGGAAGAAATGCTGGCACTCAACGTATAATATTTTAATAAACCTCTGGCACCCAATGTGTTAATTTATGGGGAAAAAACACAAAAAAGTTAGAATATGGAGATAAGAGGTTTCTGCAACGATACAGTAAAATAACTAGGTCTTACCTGTGGCAGGGCAGCAGCTGGGATATGAGGGACCGGGAGGGGGTACTGGGGTGGGAGGGGAGGGGGAACAGAGTAGGGGGGAGGGGGGGCAGGTTGGAGTTGTGTAGGGGGAGGAGGGGGCATGGGGAACCCTGGCTGGTAGCCAGCAGGGGGGTAGTATGGAGGCTGGGGGGGCATCCCGTTTAACACCGGGGGCTGCATGAACCCTGAGGAGGAAGATGAGGAAGACGATGAAAGGTTCAGGCTTAAGGCATAGGCCTGTCACAAGTATTACATAATAGTCTAATCTCAATTATTTTTGCATAATCGTCATAATATTTTCAAACATTTAAAACATTTTTGTGGAAATAGACGATCTACAGCTTGTAGATTGGCTATTTTCACTATTTATTTATTTTAAAGGTAGGGTAAGTGATTTTTTTTTTGTTTGTTTTTTGTTTTGTTAAAAAGGTTCAAGTACTATATTCTGATAGTAATGATTGCTACAGAGCGTTTGTTCGGTCACAGAGGTCTCTCCAGCTCTTTAGTAAACAGAATATAGTACATTTTCAGGTAGGTGTCAAAATGTAAGCCAAGAGCACTGAAAATGCATTTTCTGTTAAATAAAGAGCTGGAGAGACATGGGAGACTCCTTTTACTGAACAAACACTCAAATACTAGCAATGAGTACTATCAGAATATAGAGCTATTTAACACTTATTTTAACCAAAGTAAATCACTTACCCTACCTTTAAGTAGTAACTTATTAAATATGTCAGTCATTTATTTGTATATTTAGGTTATTTGTCATATCTGCCCTGTGCAACTTCAAAGCCAAACGGGAATAAAAAGAATATTCATATGCTCCAGTGTTCAACGACAAAACCACAATTAATCGTTGATCGCAATTATTTGTGTGACTATTAATCGTCATGCAAAATGTCATAATCTGGCTGTCACGCCCTAGGCGGCACTTAAAAGAGTAGAGTACAATATTATGCATCATGAAAATATCTGACATAACACTCTCCAATTTGTGTCAAGAGCTAACCCAGGGTTTCTCCTGCATAGAGGAATTTTGAACTCCCTTTAAATAGTTATTTAGGAAGACACACAGCACTCTTGTTAAGACCAGAGAAAGACAAGAGACCAAATAAGAGAAATACTAGAGCAACAGTTCTCAAAGTGGGGAACAGGGAACCTTGTGGTTCCTTGAGGGGGTTCCGAATGGACCCTTACAGGTCTGTGAATCTCACCGTTTCCGTTTGGTTCCATTTGTCTAAGAGTTATGGAGGTCCTTGAAATTAAAGATTGAGAACCTCTGGACGAGAGAGAGATCAGACAGGAGAGAGAAAAGACATCACCGGACACAAGCGAGACCCAGACCACAGACACATACTAGAGAGAGACCAGCGTCTGTACCTTGTGGTGGCATCATTGGACTCATCTGACTGAGGAAGCGTGAATACTCTGCATGGACCTGGAGAGACCACATTTAAAATCAAACTTGAAACTTTCACATGACAGTCATTTAGCAGACGCTTTTATCCAAAGCGACTTACAACAAGTGCATTCAACATAGGTAGGGAAGAAAAAGTGCATTCTCTTCTGAAGCGCTAACAGTACGTTTTAACAGCGGGCGACTCTCGGGCGATCGCCGGCGACATCGTCCAAAAGATAAAGAAAATCCATCTTTCATCGCCCCCCCGCCCACTTCGCCCTATCGCCAGTAGTCGCCGGCTCTCATAGACATATAATGCACTTCCGGAAAATACTATCCTGATCGCCCGCTGTAAGGTAAAAGTGCACTATATCAGCTGGCTACTTTCTTAAACAGATGAGACAAAAAGGAAAATCAAATGAGCAAGAGCTAAAACAAATAAGTGTATCAAATAAACAAGATCCAATAAAACAAGAGCTCGAACAAATAATTAAACTTGTGACAGAGTGTCAATGTAAGAGTGTGTTCACCATAGTTTAGCTTTTTGAGGGGTCTATCAGGGTGAAATATTTGACAGTCCAGTAAGAGGCTCTTGTTACCAGCTTGTTAGACTGCCCTAGCGTGGCTCATATCTGGCATAGAGGGGCGGGTTTAACATCTCCGGAGAGAGAATGCGTGTGATCCCATTGGTTCACCGATCTGTCCGTCAGCCCCCGCCCCGTCAACACAACATTTGGAGCGACGCCCACTGCACTCTGGTTGGTTGGGGAAATGAAACACTTCCTATACCCCGAACACCGACGCGCTGGTCCAGGCTTTTATTTTTTAGCAAAACTAAAAAATAAAAGCTTGGAGATCGAGGCTACCAGCTTGTTAACAGAATCTGGATTCTGAGATCAGTCAGAGGACTTTTGTCTGCTATTTTAACATTTATTCGGCAGTGCAGACAGTGTAGGAGAGACAGACAGTAGGGAAGCTGAGAGGGAGACAGTCTATGAAAGACAGACAGTAGGAAAGCTGAGAGTTGTGACAAGCTTTAAGTCAATGTAGCTCCAAATGATCGTGTCATCTACTGTATTTCATTACACCCAACAGTGGGGGTAATGACAGTTTATATCCAATTTGCATTTTTTAAATTATCTCTCTGAATCATCTTCTAGTTTGAATGTGTGAGTGAGAGTGAGAGAGAGAGAGCGGGCTAGATAGCTTCATTATAATCCTCACCGTCTGTAGCAGGTTCTCACACAGAGTCTTAGCTGCTGCCAGTCCTTCGGGTTTAGGATGACTGTGGGGGGGAAAAAAACAAGCGCTACTGTAACATTTAAATGTATTAAAATAATCTTAAATTTAACTACTAACTACCGTCCTCTTATAGCCAACCTAAGAAACTGCCACATAAAAAATGTATTGATAAATACAGACCTTTTGGTAGATGTACATAAGTTTAAAGTCATACTGTGTAGCGTTCATTTTAGGCTTTTTGGCGACACCATTATTAACACCATTATAATGTTTGTCTATACAAGGAATGCTCCTAGCGAGGATATTTTGGAGTCGTCACAAATGGTATTTATTAACATTAAAATACATACATAAATATATTTCCGGTGCCTACAGTACGTCATTTTGGCACGAGTGTTGGGGGTGGGAATTTAATAGTGTTTTTAGAGAAGTTGTCCAAAAAAAGTTATTGTGTAGAATTTACCAGTTAAAAGATTATATTTAAAAAAACGACACGATCAACCTACAGTATATACATACATATACATATACTGTAGATGTACATGTGTTCAATACCCACCTGATATAGATGTACATGGGCTCGAAGGCCTCTCGTCCAGAGGTTGGTTCCAGACATCCAGAACCCCTCCCCCTCAGGAAGACTTTGGCTCCGGTCTCAGCCTGGATGTGCTGCAGGTACGAGCAGCCTGGTCCCTCCACGCCTTCCTTCACAACAAACCCTGGGATGGCGTGTTCCAAACCCACAAACAGCTTGTCCTGAACGTAATGCATCTGGCGGACACAGAACACACACACTTTTGCTCCAGTGTTCATAAAGACACATTTGGAGTGAGTAATTTAGATGTGCAATAGAGATTTGAGACAAAGCCGCATTGCTGATTTACAATGGCTCTTTAGTCTTTTCACATTAATCTAATAAACCTTTATATTCCAGGCACACAGACCCTCTTAGAAACAACTGGCCTAAAGGAGAGCCAAGCCATAAAACACATTTTAAAAAGTAAACTATAACAATTGAATAATAATATTCAAAACATTTATTATTGTGGATATTTAAAGCTCATTTCATGTTAAAAAGGAGCACTAAAAATGTATTATACTGTATATAAAATTGCATACCCTGCCAAGCCAAAGTGCAGTAACTACGTTTTTGGACACACCGACTTATTTGTGTATCCCATTAGCCTTTGTGATTTTGGGCGATAAACAATTACCTCAAGAACAGATGTATTTTTCAGTGATTTTCTTTTCTCGTAGTTACTGCACTTTGGCTTGGCAGGGCACTGCTTAACAAGAGGTTTTGCATGCAACTCAAATGGGAATAACTCGCCTTTCCAAACAGCACCAGATTTTGACATGTGGGGGACCCCGGGTAGGATATATTAAAGTGACGGATTGTTAGTGCTTTAACCCATTTTTTTAAAACGCCATCTAAATCCTAACCTAAGTTTAGAGATTTTTTTTTATTTTTTATTCAAAAATGTTTCACAAAAATCATGTTTCTATATACATAGCAACATCTAAAATGACACAGATGCTTTTTAAAAGGTATAACAACGTATAGGCTTTCCCGGGTCTTAATGGGTTAAATAAACCATACTAGTGCTAAACATGAACACAAACAGGTTCTCACTCCAGAGTGGACGTGTGGTTTATGGTGTGAGATGTGAGGCATGGAGGTGAGCGGAGGCATGGAGGAGCTGATGGGATGAGCGTTGTGCTGCTGGACGGCCATCATGCCTCCGCTGGGAGAGAACGGCGAGGAGGAGGAGGCTGTGGCTGCCTTCACCACCCCGTTGGTTATGATCTCCTTTATTCTGTTTACTGCTTCTGGAGAGCGCAAAAAGTCATAAAATATAACATACATTTAAATCAAACAAACTTCATAAAAAGTATTTATAATAATAATAATAATAATGCATATAATGTATATGCGGTTAAAATACGGAAAGATAGACGCTCGGGTGGTGCAGGGGTAAACTTCCTTGTAGTACAGTACGGTAGTTTATAATGGTTATATATCACATTTCACAAGACATTGTACTTGTAGATAATAGAAATCAATTGGCTGAAAATGCTTTAACAAGTCTTAACTTTATATTTAAGTCGCACTGTTTCAGCTGGAAGTGAGATTCACCATTCTAGTGAATGAGGCAGCCTAGAGGGCGGGCCAAAGAGTACACCTTCCGTATGTCACTGATCACATGACCCCAACAATCAATTCTCCAGTTCTAGGCGACATGGAACTTTTTTCTTATTTCTACACAACAGCTCTAAGGCATATTATGACATATGGTTCAATGTTGAAAATGAGTGGTATTCCCCTTTAACAGTTAAACCCTATATACAGTTCACCCGGGTCCTTTGGTGCTCTATACTACATCAAATCTCATTATGAAAAAATAGCAGATCTACAATCTCACCGGCGCGTAGTGAGCTTGTAGGTCTGCTATCTTTTTCCAAATGTGGTTACTCTTCATTTGGCACTAGTAAATACAAATACAAGGTAAAAACATGTTTATGGAGGCTGCTTTGAACCTGTATTCATAAAGGTGTGACATTCTGACTTGCCCACAGTGGTGTGCCTTGGACACAAAAAGTTTGAAAACCACTGGTGTAGATAGATGTAGGAGAGGTACTTACTGTCCACTAGTTGTCTGGTCTGTCCCTGGACATGCAGGTACAGAGGTCTGTCCCTGTGGAGACAGACAACATTAAACACTTTAACTCTGGTGTACCAATGTTTGGCATGTCAACATAGGCAAACCGTCTTTTTTGTGAGCTCGCCAAACTTGTGAGCTTGAGCTTGCTTATTTTCACTGTATGAACACTGTCCTACGACAACGTATAAAATATCACCAGAGAACTATGAAGAACACAGGTTATGTGTTCTTCATAGTTGCTTAGTACCTCTGTGGCTGTGCTGCGTGGGTGCACGGGTGTAATACGCCAGGATAGCAATATAAAGGACTCACCCTGACAGCGCTTTGCCCTTCTCCTCTGAGGCCATGTAGCGCCCCCTGGTGGACACGGCAGCGCCACTCACTTTACTGATCTGCACAAAGACGAGTAAAACACAAACTTTACTAAAACTGTCCAGAAACATCAGAAATATCTAAGTATATTTAAATGTCCAATATGACTTTTCATTTTACAATATGGAAGAAAGACAAGCGAAACAAATTGCATGATCCATCGCTAAAGACATATTTCCATTACTAACATTTTATTCCATAAATTTTCTGCCATTCGATTAATCAGCTATTTGTTGAATTGTTGCACTCCTACAGTGATGCTTAATTTATGCTCCTCTGTCTGACAACGGTGTTGTGCACAAAACAGCTGATCTACAAGCTCAGAATGCGTCGCATTATGAAAAAAATATTAATATCCACTCAGGGTGAAGTGTTGACAATTTATTGAAGAAGATTCAAGCATGAAAATAGAATTTCAGCAGCATAGCCGTAGGCCAGGAGGCCCGGGCTCCACACCGCTCTAGCCCCCAGCCGGTCAAAAGCACCCCGAGCACCAATCTCAGAACCTTCTTATAGTTGTCCACTCTAACTAGTGGTGGGAAAAAAAGTTCATTTCAGTGAACGCACGTTCACGGCAATGATTCGTTCACGTTCTCGTTCAGTAGCGCTATCTAGTGTTCAAAATTTACTCGGGTAAAAGTACAAAAGTATTGGCATCAAAATATACTTAAAGAACCAAAAGTAAAAGTGCTAACATATTTGAAAATAGCCGATCTACAAGCTCACAACGCGTCGCGATGCGACACGTTGTGAGCTTGTAGATCTGCTATTTTCAAATAGCCTACGTATAAAATAGGGCTAAAGTGGTTAATGTATGTTTTATAATGTGTGTAAAACACCATCACGGGAGCGGGTTTTTTTTCACGTCGGGCGTGAACGTAACTTTTGTTCTTTTGAATGAATCGATCATGAACGACACATTACTAACTCTAACAAAGATGCTGCCCTTGAATGGTCATATTCTTTGTACAGGCATGTTACACTTATTGACAACATTAATGGTATTGCTGAACCAGCTAGAATGGTATGGAATAGTAGAGTGGAAATAGACCTTGGAACAGTTGTTGACTAGACCCTAATGACAGCAACAGAAGCTTGTTACAAGACTGCCTGCTGTGCAGTTAACCTCTATGGTCCAAATACAATTAAATAGAACAGAAATTATTTTGAACAGATTGCCATTAAAAAAAATCTATTACATCCGCGACATGCTGCGAGCTTGTAGATCGGCAATTTTCGCCGCACGACACATCAGACTTAAAGGAGCAGTTCACCCAAAAAATTTACACCACATGAAGCCTTGAATTCATGGAGATGTTTTTGTTTTTGCCGCGTTCCTAAGCCAATAATTTGATGGCGGAGACTCAATAGAGTCAATTGAGTCTAGTAGTCTACCGAGTCTCCTACTGACCGATGACCAGGTCATCAAATTATTGGCTTAGAAATGCGACAAAAACTAAATAATCTCCATGAATTCAAGGATTCATGGGGTGTGTAATTGATAGAAAATAAATATTTATTTGGGTGAACTAATCGTTTAACTGTTCCTGTTCTGACACTTTGTGATCAAACTGCGTGAGTGTTGCACTGTGCATGACCTCGTCCTGCGTCTGTCCTCGGGTCAGAAGGTTACGACAGGTCAGAGGAACATCGTTGATCTCCACCTCGGCCACCACCAGGTCGTCTTTGGCTTTGTTTGGAGCCTGAGCTCCTAGGACCTGGACACAGAGAGAGAGGCATCACAGGTTCAAACCCCACATCAATGCATTCAACTCATAATGGCTGCCATCAATGCAAACAACATCACAGTGTCCACAAGAACATCTAGATTGGCGATGGACAGTGGTGGAAAAGGTACTCCAATGTTTTACTTAAGTAAAAGTATCAATACTGCAATGTAGAGGTACTCTGTTACAAGTAAAAGTCCGGAAATCAACATTTACTTGAGTAAAAGTACAAAAGTATTGGCATCAAAATATACCTAAAGTACCAAAAGTAAAAGTACTAAAATGTTTGAAAATAGCAGATCCACAAGCTCACAACGCGTTGTGAGCTTGTAGATCGGCTATTTTCAAATAGCCTATGTATAAAATAGGGCTAAAGTGGTTTAATGTATGTTTTATAATGTAATAATTTATAACTGCAAAGTAACTGAAGTTTTCAAATAATTGTAGTGGAGTAAAAGTACAATATTTGCCGCTGAGATGTAGTGGAGTAGAAAGTACTGACAATTGGAAATACTCCAGTAAAGTAAAAGTACCTCAAAATTGTACTTAAAGGGGAAATCCACCCATTTTCAATATTTAACTATGTCATTAATATAGCATAAAGGAGTTGTGTGGAAATAAGAAAAAATTAAAAAAAAAATTAACATTGCAAAAAAATTTAACATTGCAAAAAAATTAACATTGCAAATTACACCATGATGAGTCATCACAGTGTAATTTGCAATGTTAATTTTTTTGCAATGTTACATTTTTTTGCAATGTTATTTTTTTTTTTAATTTTTTCTTATTTCCACACAACTCCTTTATGCTATATTAATGACATAGTTAAATATTGAAAATGGGTGGATTTCCCCTTTAAGTACAGTACTTGAGTAAATTAACTTAGTTACTTTCCACCACTGGCGATGTGGTTTCCATAAATCACTGAACCCAGCCGGCACAGACCATCATCACACGCCTAATAGTATATATCAGGGGTGATGCAACTTTGATGATGTAGAGGGTAGGGGTGGGACGATATGGATATATCGTCCCACCCCTAGTAGAGGGCCACTATATTTCCACACTCACGTCAGAGGGCCACATTGCATAGAACTGTCGGGCAGACACCTCTTATCTCTGTATTTTAACTCTTATTTTTCGTAATTAATGCTGTACTTCGCCATTCTATGTCACACAAAAATAGCAAAAATAGCAGATCTACAAGTAGCTTGTAGATCTGCTATTTTTGCTATTTTTGAATTGGAATCCAGATTTTCTTTTGCTATTTTTGAAGGTGGGACTAGCTATGCTATGCTAGCTAGCTAGCTAGCTAGCATGTTGACAGCAGTGCTTGTTAGACTCGGGCGGCCGTTTCAACACTCACCCGCCGTTCTGCGTTCCTCCAATGTTTTTGATTAGAATCCTGAAAAGTAACATTTTTATTTAATTTCAAATGCATTTAGTTATACTTAGGTTTATTTATTTATTTTGTTAAAAAGGTTAAAGTACTATATTCTGATAGTAATCATTGATACAGAGCGTTTGTTCGGTCACAGGGGTCTCTCCAGCTCTTTAGTAAACAGAACATAGAACATTTTCAGGTAGGTGACACATTTTAAGCCAATCAGGATTGAGCACTGAAAATGCATTTTCTGTTTAATAAAGAGCTGGAGAGACATGGGAGACTCCTTTTACTGAACAAACACTCTATAGCAATGAGTACTATCAGAATATAGAGCTATTTAACACTTATTTGAACAAAAGTAAATCACTTACCCTACCTTTATGAACTTAAATACAAATACATTGGACATAAAAAAGACAATAGAATTTTAATACTAGTCATTAAGCTACTATAATATAGACTGAAGTAATTAAACCGGGTCATGTTGCATGTTTGGAATTGTAACAGCTGTAATCAATAATATATCAGTATTCCGATATTAACCTGCGGGCCGCTTTAAGTGAAGGTGGGGGCCGCATGTGGCCCCCGGGCCGCCAGTTGCCCATGTGTGGTATATATACAGTAAATGTATGGATATACTATAGTAATATACAGTATGTATTGTTATGCGTTTCTATGTGATAAAACTGAATAAATACCTGAGGGTGTCCGATCTTGTCTGGGTGTCCGGGGGTCCCTATCTGTGAGGGTTTGAGTTTTCCTTTGGCCACCAGCATGGCATTGATCTTGGCTGCCACCGCTGCTGCTGCATCCAGCGCCCCGGTAGGCGCCTCCGCCTCCCCAGCACCACCCGTCCCTGGACCGGGCTGGTCCCATTTACTGCGGCGGCTAGGACACAAGCAAGAGACATTACAGAGAAACACATTAGTCTGACTGGGACAATAAAACATATATTATCTCTAATGCACTGTTTCCCAAACAGTTGGTCAGGGCCCATGTTTGGGTCCACGAGTTAATATTTTTCTTTATTTTGTTTCCTAATTCCTACATTTAAAAATATATTATTTCAAAATATTTTAAAAAGTTTAAACAAAAAAAGAAATATAATTATAAATAAATATTTATAATTTCCATAAATAAAATAAAAAAGGTTAAGAAGTAGTGAAAATAGCAGATCTATAAGCTCACAATGCGTTGCTTCGCGTTAGTTTGGAGTCCCGGGGAAACTAAAAAGTTTGGGAACCACTGCGTATGGATGACGTTGTGCCTAATGTATGAATGCACGTTGTGTCTACTACTGTCTGAATGGATGTGTGTCTAAAGTGTGCTATCTGCATCTAAGGTTGCAGTAACCTCCATTGACAGCCCATTCATGAAACAGAAAAGTCCTGACTGTATTAAACGGCGATAAAATCATCAATAGTGCACCTATACGGACAGCTTGTGTTATCCTCTTCGTCTGTCAAAACTTTGTTTGAAAATAATGTTGTCATGTTATGAGCAACTTTCTGTGAAGTAACTGTGCAGTCTTGATTTCTTCTATGTGTTGTTGTAAATAACTCAATGTTCTGCATGCTACATATTTCAAAATTGCACATTTGCAGGAGGCAGCAGGACGTTGCTTGATTGAAAATGAGACGAGTGCTTCCAAACTCGAACACATAGAAAAATAGCTGCAGGGAGTTTGACAGAAAGTTGTTCATAAGATGATACCGGTGGATTTCTAGGAAGCAAAGACTTGAAAGAGACGGAGGATAACCCAAGCTATCCGTAAAGGTGAAATATTGGTGAGTTTATCGTCGTTTAATGCAATCAGATTCAGATAGGACTTTTCTGTTTCATGAATGGGCTGTCAAGGGAGGGTATTGCAATGTATGCAGATAGCATTTATAGCTTCTAGGTTGCTCTTAGGCTATTATAGTCTACTGTCTGAATGGATGTTGTGTCTAATGTAGTCTAGACTCTACTGTATGAATGGATGTTGTGTCTAATGTAGTCTAGACTCTACTGTATGAATGGATGTTGTGTCTAATGTAGTCTAGACTCTACTGTATGAATGGATGTTGTGTCTAATGTAGTCTAGACTCTACTGTATGAATGAATGGATGTTGTGTCTAATGTAGTCTAGAGACTACTGTCTGAATGGATGTTGTGTCTAATGTAGTCTAGACTCTACTGTATGAATGGATGTTGTGTCTAATGTAGTCTAGACTCTACTGTCTGAATGGATGTTGTGTCTAATGTAGTCTAGACTCTACTGTATGAATGGATGTTGTGTCTAATGTATAGTCTACTGTCTGAATGGATGTTGTTGTTGTACAGGATCTCCTCTCTGGTCAGTAGGAACACACAGAGGACTCAACTATTCATACTCGACGTAAGACCCTTAAGTAAGCATAAGGAATGGAGGGAGAGACCAAAAAGGGGAGGGGGGATGGGGGGTTTGTCCGTCGATTATGTCATCCGTCAGGTTGAGCTCTGAGCTCAACCTGACGTACGTTCACTGCTTCCCTCTGGAGGATAAATAGTCTCTTGTCTTGGCCCTAATCACGCATAAGAAACGTGTCAAACTATGAATGCACTGACGTAAAGAACGTACCAGTTCCTCACCCCCGACGTACGTCAATCCCCATCTCCGTCTACGTCTAGTATGTACGCCATTAAAGGCCTATTCATACTCGACGAAAGAACAGGAGCACTTATCCAATGTCACTTTGACTATGCATGCACCTCATGGTACCATAGCACCACAAAAGGCCTTAAAAACAAGGCTCCAGACATCCCAAAACAAACTGGTCAGGTTGAGGTTACTACTTGGCCTTACACCTACAACTCATTTAACCCCTGCTCATTTTGCTAGGGTGGGATAGCTCAGGGTAGAGGACAGAGTACCGCAACGTGCAATGGGCCTGGTCTACAAGATACACTACACCACAAAAGACCCATGTACCTGTCAAACTACTTCAAAAACGTTAAAGACGTCCACAAACACCACCAGAGGGACAAATCACGTTCAACCCAGATTCGGCTCAAACAAGGGCTTACATTCGTTCTACTGCTATGCCACCAAAATGTGGAATGCCCTACAGTCATAAAGTGTGAATCCTTACTTTCCTTCAAAACCGCTCTAAAAGAGCACTTACAGGTGGCTGTAATTCATAAATGGCCCTTGTAAAAAGTCTATCACAGGAAATGACCCCACCCCCCCAACTGTTTACTGAACATATTTTTATTTTTGATTACTACTCGTTTAAATTATGTTTTTGCATATTTAGCAATTTTGCATATCATTGTTTGTCTTTAGATGTTTCGATGAATTGAATACACAGGACCCCAATGGAAACAAGCCAGAGTGCTTTCTTGGGTTTAATCTTTTTAGCATCCTTTTGTATGAAATTTGTACCTCTGTGCTTTCTTTGCAAACTATTAATTAAGTATTCAATCATTCAGTGTCTAATCTGTATAGTAGTGTGTATATCTGTCAGTCTCTTATATGTCATCATGATTTGTGTGCATGGGGATCTCATTTTAAACAAGCTCAGTGCTTTATGAGTCTTCCAGTTTAGTAGACCTTGTATTGTGAAGTTGTAGTTCTGTTGTTCTCATGTCTTACTAAACAAGACCAGGAGACCTGGTTCTGCCAGACCCAGAATGAAGTCCTAGTATGTGACATAATAATGATGTCATGAATAGTTCTTTTTTTGGCTGGGGCCGGGGGACAAAGTGACGATGCCCATGTATGGAGAAAACAGATACAAAGCCTCATGTAAGCCCGACCCCTTGGGTCTGGCAATAAAGTACATCAATCAATCAATATTGTTCTACCTGCAGACTAATGCTTGGATGACTTTGTAACGTTAGAATGCTAATGTTACAAAATCATGTAAGGTCTGCCATGTCATGTCATGTCACGTTAAGCGCAAAAGTTGACTTTAGTCATGAGTCTTCAACAGGGGGTCCGCCAAATCTTTGTGTGATTTTTACATTAACCAACCCAGCATCCCTATTCTGAGGAGATCTTTGACCAAAAATAGCAGATCTACAAGCTTGTAGATCTGCTATTTTCGGCAAAGAGGTTTGGTGTAGAGGGAAGGGGGGATCAGACCAAGTACAGAGTTAAAGGTCAATTTTACTTAGTATTGACGGTTTAAGTGGTCATTATATACAATATATAATAATGGATGTCCCTGGATCGTCTCTCTCTCAGCCAAGGGGTCCTTAGCCTGAAAAACGTTGCAGACCCCTGCTTTAGATAAATCACGTTACCTAATCATGTGAAGATAGCATGCTAACGTCAGTCAGCTAGCTAGCTAGCTAGCATGTTGACAGCAGTGCTTGTTAGACTCGGGCGGCCGTTTCAACACTCACCCGCCGTTCTGCGTTCCACCATACATCAATGTTCCTCGATTTATAACTATATGCAGCGGATAGAGTTCAAAATGACTTTTTTTTAAACGGCGCTGCTCAGTGTTATGTTGCTGCTAGCTCGTCCTACTAGCTGCTAGCCGCTGTTTATCTGATGCTAAACAACTTCCGGTTAAACTTCTTGTTTACACGTCGGGAATAGTCAAACGTCGCGCGAGCTCCACATAGCGCCATCTGCAGGCTCGGAGGATTGGGGCGCGAGGCATTAACCATTTTCAACCCAAAAAGTTGCATAACTAAAACCTAAAAGCCCCTGCCACCTCTTGATGTTTTGTGCTATTGACAGATAGGCTACGTACCAATATATACTGTATTTTATGCATATGTGTTTTTGTCGATAAATACGTCAATCAATCAATAAACCAATCAAGAACTTCATGGTTAAACTTCACACCTTGAAGTCTAACAGACTCATACTCATTGCTGCTACATGTTTAGGGTCCTCCTAGGCGAACAAAGTGCAAGGAAACAGGGCCAACTTGGCTTGAAGGTTTTCAAGAGATGACCCGTTTTGTGTGTACCATGTATTAGATGTTGTAATGTGAGTTCAGTGAATATGCATGTATAATGTTTACATTGAACAACTGTGATTAACATTTTAACATAAAAGTCGTGTGACATTACCGATTTAACCTTTTGTTACAACATGCATTTCCTTTTATGAAATGTAAACTAGAGTTTGATAATATCACAATAAAAATAAAAATATATATTAACCACAACCACAAAAATAGCCGACCTAAAGCTTGTGGGCTTGTAAATCTGCTATTTCCACTATTTGTCATACGACTGAATATACAGTACAGGGCTTAAGTGGTTAAGAAAATGTCCCCCCTCTGTGTTTTCTTTACAGAAAGTGCCACACACTGCTGCAGGCAGTGTAATTATTATGAAGATGCGAACTGATCTTATCTTCACATAGAAAAGATAGGCCACCCAGTAAAATCATCAGTACAATAAATCGCGTTACTTGGCTATATGGGTAATAAATAGAAATCCAAACTAAATTTAAACATAGCTACGATTTATATATTTATTGTCACAGTGCATATTTTCTTCCTACTGTAACAGAGTAACAAAAAGCCAAAGGTCAGCATTCATATTTGTACATCAACAATGGATTGTATTTTTTATTTTAGTTTCAAATGAACATTTGACAATTTTACCTCCTCCCTCTCGCCCTTATCTTGTAATTACTGCCTCAACATCATCATCTTAATCACTGTCATGCATTAATGTAACTCAACCCTCACAGTGTTGTTCACACGGTAGGCTTGTGTCCCTATAAAGCCACCAGCATGACAGTATATAGAACTGACTAGAAGTAGTCCATTGAAGAAAAAAAAGATTGTTAAAAAATCTCACATCACATAAAAAATAAAATCTCGCATGAATCCATTACAGTACTTCAACCACAGTATTCTGTCAGATTAATATGTAGTCGACTATATTGAATATAATAGTTTTGTTTTTTGGGGGTGTTGGGGGGGGGGGGGGGGTGAAAATCTGCAAGTGAAGTTGGCAATAATCCACTCCCTTCTATGACACTTAAGAATAACAGTGTTTTCATTTTTGCTTAACAGGAGAGATGATCAGAGAAGCATAATTTTCTTCACCATTAAGAATGAGCGGGGAGAACATTGGGAAAATTGGGTTTTTCTTATCTACGTGTAAAGAGCCGCAGCAGTGGAGAAGAGCCCTGGTTTCAACATCATAATAGGAGACCTGCCCTCCCTCAAAATCCAAGAACACACCTATCTTCTGGACATCAATTTTTACAGAGCCGGCCTTTATATATTCATGCCTCGCTGAGTAGTTTCCTCCATTGACCACCTGCAACAACCTAACTGAATTCATACTTTCAATTTTTCTGTTGATGGACTGAAAAACCACCCCAATGGTCCACACAGTCTTCCCTTTAAGCTGAACCTCATAATAAACTTTCCCTGAAGAAAAGCTCTCTTTTCCCAGCACACAGGGAATTTGATCAAATCTCTCTGACTTGTCAGGAAGAATCTTTTTCACGTTTCCATATTTCACTTGTTTCCCGTCCAATGACAGGATGAGATTAGGATGCGCTGTGTCAGGGTCTAGAGTCACATCTACTGCATACTGCTGCTGAATCTTAGTCAGCAGGACTTCAGGGAGCTTCTCCATTTCTCCATCCAGTGTCTTCTGCAGCTGAGTCGCGATAGCTGTCCGTATATTCTTCACATTCACCTCACATGACAGCTTAACCTGACTCAACGTACTCAGGTGTGTTAGGCTGTAGCGGGACGGGAAGCTCTGGAGAAGGTGGAGGTGGTCCTCAGTGTGTGAGAGCTGCTCCAGCTCAATACTTTTCCTCTGGAGCTCAGTGACTTCTTCCTCCAGTTTTTTGATGAGGCCTTCAGCCTCGCCTGTTGCTGATCTGATCTTCAAGTCTATCACCTCGATGAGCTCAGCCTGTGTTCTCTTAATGGAAGACACCAGAGCAGAGCAAACCTGAACAGTGTCAGCTTTTTCATTCTCTGCCATTATATTATTCTTCTCTACTGTGACTCTGAACTGCTGAATCCTTTCCTGTCGCTCCTGGATCATCTTCTGTAACTCAGACTTTTTCTTGTCTAGCTGCGGTCGCTTCTCTTCGTACTCTACCTCTACCAGGACCGTTTCGTGATCTTTATGATCTGCCTTCGAACATGTGATGCAAATGTACTTTTGGTCTCTTCTACAGAAGAGCTCCAGCATCCTGCCGTGCTCTTTACACACCCTGTCCTCCAGTTTTACAGGGTCGACTAACTTGTGCGTCTTCAAGGCTGCAACTCTGTGATGAGGCTCCAGATGCGTCTCACAATAAGAGGCCACACATGACAGGCAGCTCTTCAGGGCTTTAATGTTAGTGTCAGAGCAGATATCACAGGGAACCTCCTCTGGGATGGGAATGGGAACATCTAGGTTAGACGTCTTGAAATAAGCAGCCAGCTCAGAGATCAGCGTATTGACACAGAGATCTGGTCTCCGATCAAAAGCTTTTTTACACATGGGACAGTGACAGAGGTCACTGCGGTCCCAGTACTTTGTGATGCAGGCTTTGCAGAAGCTGTGTCCACACGGGATAGCTACAGGCTGACTGAAGAGATCCAGACAGATGGAGCAGAGAAAATTATCCTCTGATATCACACTGGCACTGGCAGAGGCCATAGCTGTAGGAGGAGAGGAGAGAAGTTTTAGTAACCCATCAGTCATGCCTAAAAACATTAATATTCTTAAGATTGACTGTAAAACACTCTGAACACATACTACTAAATGGCTTCCGCCATATAGTGTAAATGTAGAAAATAAGTTGTGCTGAACTCACGGTTATAGTCTGAAAAGTGGGTGCTGCTGGATTCTTAAAGTAATTAATAAGAACAATAGACAAGGAGAGCACTCCAAGTTGACTTATTGATTACCACACAGACGTTTACTAGCAATTTCAAGTGGTTGACATGGACAGTAACAGATTACATTAATCTGTAAATGTCTTTCTTATTTTTACTTAACTGGAGTATTTCCAGTTTTCAGTACTTTTACTTCTTCTTCAATACATCTCAGAGGCAAATATTGTACTTTTTCTCCACTACAATTATTTGAAAACTTACTAGTAACTACAAAAGTTAGTTACTTTGTAGATTTTGATTATTATTACAAAACAAACATTATGGTTAATGTTTTTAGCTCTGAATACATTTCGGCCACTTGTGAAATGGGACATTCAGCATAATGAGTTTCCTACTTTTGGTACTTTAAGTACATTTTGAAACCAATACTTTTGTACTTTTACTCAAGTAAATTTGGAATTCCGGACTTTTACTGGTAACAGAGTATCTCTACATTGCAGTATTGATACTTTTACCTTTTCCACCACAGAATTTTGCCATATAATGTAAAATGCAAACACAAACAACTCAAGTCTAACTACAGTATTAAGTAGGGTACTTAGAAGAATCTGTCACTAAAAGTGAGCTATTTCATAACAACCACTCCCCTAGCCATGGTTCACATGATGACAGTCATGTTTCAGGGCTACCACTTCCCTAAGATCTAAATACAAACAAGAATGGGATTCCGATTGGAGCTAATTCTGAACTAACCTGTTTGGATGTAGAATTTATCTTTCTGTGAAGATCTTTACGTAGACTTGGCTTTATGCACCTTAAAAAGATGGAAGCGATGCTCTTTACTCTGATGTGAAAATCCTTTCAGACCAGTTACAGTTGAGGTTTCAGACTTCAGTAGGCTAGTTTTGTTTACAGAATGATTGTGTAAGTTTCATTTCACTGTGTAATGACACTGAGATGCTCCTCCCCTCTCCCTGGTGTTCTCTTCCTGATTAAAGTTAACTCTTTAGAGGGACAAATAGATTGTAAAGATCATAATATGATCTACATATTACTCAGTGGTGGGAAAAGTACTCACACGTTTTACTTAAGTAAAAGTATCAACACTGCAATGTAGAAATGCTCTGTTACAAGTAAAAGTCCGGAATTCAAAATGTACTTGAGTAAAAATATAAAAGTATTGGCATCAAACGGGTCAAATCCTTATTTTAACTCTATGGCCAAATCAGATGGGGATGGAGAGTCAGGCGGGTAAGAATTCCAGATCTCAATAAAATGACTGGTGTCTAAAAACAGCATTGATCAGAAAGAGCAGAGGAGAAAACTGTGAAATAAACTGGGGCAGTGTGGGCAGGTCATCAAGGCCACTGGGCCTTAGGGCATAGATTTTTTTGACGGGCATGAGGCCAAACTGAAGGGGCACGGCACTTATAGCCTTCACGGCCTCAGTAATATATATAGGCCTAGTATTTGTAGTTTTGAGAGCCATGTGAGAAATTGGTGAAAACCACACTTTGTTCAAAAAAACTTTGATTTTGCACAATCTTGAACAACCTCAACACAAAGACATCACAGATGGCACAGAGCAGTCTAGGTACGTTGTTATCTGGTACAATGAAAGTTTCCACTGTCCGTAAATGGTTCACTGATAAAAAATAAAAAAATGTCCACCTGGTCTGTGAGTTCAGTCCCCATGCATGGATACAATGGTGGTATATGTGGTGATATATATTTCAGGACTGGAATCACTATTCTAGGAGATCATTCTCCTGCTGTGTGCCCACTGAGAACATTGCTGTTGATGAGGTCCTGAGACAGGAACTGAAGACAGGATACTGTACAGCCTAGTTCTTTTTTTCTCTTTCACTGGATGTGCCTATTTTCTGTTGTTTGTTCTGCACACATCATGGATCATATTATGATCTTTACAATCTATTTGTCCCTCTAAAGAGTTAACTTTAATCAGGAAGAGAAGACAAGAGTATCAGTGTCATTTCACAGAAACAAAACTACAGTCATTCTGCAGAAACAAAACCGCTACTGAATTCTGAAACCTCAACCCATAACTGCAAGATTTTCACATCAGAGTAAGATTGTCCCATGCATGCTTCCTTCTTTTTAAGGTGCATAAAGCCAAGTCTACATAAGGATTTTCATAGAAAGATAACTATGTCCAAACAGGTTAGTTCAGAATCCCTATCTTGTTTGTATTCAGATCTTAGGGTATATTAGTGGTTGTTATGATAAAATATCTCACTTTTGTGACAGATTCTTTGATTTGCGGGCACTGACTGAATTTGTCTAGCCTAAACCCTCCCTCCGGAAATCTCATTTCTATTTGATTCCAGATAGAAATGAGATTTCCGGAGGGAGGGTTTACCAGGCTAGAAATTGTCCACACTCCATCACTAACCATATCAGTTAGTAGGTCCATTGTCTAATTGAGAAAACAATAGAGCAAAGGTCTTGCAATATGTGTCCACAGTTATGCTTTTCAGAGGTCAATTTCTCTGGTGGAAGAAGTTGAGATATCTGATCTTGAAACATTTAAAAGTTGGAGGAGAGTAATTTTTCCAAAACACAAGAATACATTTCTTTGCAAAATATGTTATATAATTAACAACCTATGTAACTGTCCCAGAAGGAGAGACAGTAGTTGAGTCATAAATACAAATATGTTTTTGTTTGATTTAAAATGTCTGTGCATTCTGGGTAAAAAGGTTCATTTCAATATGAATAAATAGTCTATTAAAGGCGACAATAAATATGTTAAAAGGTCTAATAAAAATGTCTATAATACAAGAATTAAGGTTATAATGTTGTGCCCATTGTTTAGAGGATGTACGGTAATATGGGTCACATGGTCAAAGTGAAGCTGTCATTCAATTTCAGAAGCAAGCAAAGCTGCTGATCCACTGCCAGAGAGAGAGGTCACGTGTATGAGAAACGTCAGAGAAATAATAACCTGTACATGGTTCAAGAGGTGCACACGGTAAACGCTTATTGTATTATGTGTCTGTCATTGATTTGTGATGTATTTGTTGTGTATTATTGTAATGTACAACGGAAACTCAGTGAATTCAGTGTAACATGTCAATAATTGGATTCACCTGTGTTAGCCCTGATACATGTCTGTCATTTATGAACTTCAAACGGGTCTTTGCACTTTATCCATTTACAGCCCTTACATCTACATAAACGTTCACATTTCAAATATAAAGTGCTTACCTGATGGCCACGGATGTTATGATTATGTACGGGCCCTCAGAAGTACCCGTATCTTCCGTATTGTTCAATAAAAGCATTTTAATCCGGTCGGTGGCCATTTTCTCCGTATCTTTTGCCATATGCTTTCAAATACGCGACCCTATCGGTTGGGAGGTGTATTGCACTCTGGTAAATCATAACTCTATAAGAAAATGGCCACCGATCGGATTACAATGCTTTTTATTTAACAATACGGAAGATACGGGGACTTCTGAGGGCCCGTACATAATTGTAACATCTGTGGCCATGAGGTAAGCACTTTATATTTGAAATCTGAACGTTAATGTAGATGGACGGACCAAATGGGGAGAATAAGCAAACATCAGGTTGAAGTTCATCCATGACGGTCGTGACAGACGACCGCCGTGTGATCCATAGCAGTTATACACCTGTGTGTACTTGCTAATCAGAGACCTCTGCTTCACTAAGATTATGGACTCAACACAATGTAAACCTATGTCTTTTATTTCTTTATTGTTTTCACGGTGTCTTGTATGGTGTCTGCTTGAAGGAGTTTGGAGAGTTTTATGGACATAAATCCCAAAAGACATCTGTCCGATGCGTGGCCATTTGTTGGACCTGTGTGCAGCTACAATCTATATGTTTTGGAATCCATCTGGATCTCGGACAACTCGTTTGGATCTCAGACAAATCGTTTAATAAGTAGACACAGGGGGATAAATCAATTCCGTTTACAATACTACACATTTTGTAAAGAAGTGAATCGAGTTCCAGATTGTTTTAGCTTTTCACAGTACCAAAACGTGTGTACAAATGTTCCTTCTTTTCATCTAAGACAGTTAAATGAGTTATCTTTAGACATTTTATGCATTTTTATTGTTAGATGATATTTATGGATAAATAAAAGCTTCTTTCTTCTTCTTTGATTTTATTACTAGGCTACTTGTAAATGGAAAATGTGTTCTATCGTACTTTCATAAAATGTCATTGTTAGATCTGTCTCCCAAACCTTTAATAAAGGTAAAAAATATGAGTGACATTCTAGATAAAATGTCATCTTTAATGGTGATCGATGACATTAGTATTTCTTCTATTTCAGATAATTCTAGTCTTTACTTATTTTCTTCACTAAGTCAATGTATCATATTTAGAATTTGTAAATATTTAAAGTCAAGAATCAGGAAGATTTTCTGTTTCTGAATGCCTAAATTGTGCCCCCTCCCCCTGCTGGGATAGACCTGTTATGGCAGTCATCAACCCTACCTGTGTCAGTTGGTTGTGAAATAACCAGCAGTGGACAAAGTATGCAATCCCATTACTTGAGTCAAAGTTTACTATATTACTTTATTGCGAGTAAAAGGTGCTCAGTCATATTTGTATGTCAGTCAAGTTAAAGTACTGCACATGCTTTAAAAAAGTATTTAAAACATTTTAATCAATGCATTTCCAGAACCTCGTAACTCTCTGAAACCACCAAATGAATGCACTTGACTTGCTTGTAGAACCACTTTGCTATGCAAAGCCTATAGAAATGCCTACAAAACATCAGCATAGAAATGCAATCAAATTGACAGCCATTGTCATTGTTTTTGACCCCCCAACACACACACACACACTTTTGTCTTGGCCAGGGGAGCGGGTTCAAAGCCCGAGTAGGATATGAAACTTGCAGATTAATAATGTAATCTGTTAATGTCTACTGGAAATTGCCAGTAAACCCAAATGTCTGTGTGGTAATTAAAAAGTTAACTTGGAGCGCTTTCCTATATTAGTGTTATTAATTACTGTAAGAATCCAGCAGCACCTACTTTTCAGTTCACTTTTCTGTTCAACACATCTTATTTTCTACATTTACAGTATTTGGCAGCCATTTAGTTTGTGTTCAGAGTGCTTCTTCTTACAGTCTTACAATATTAATGTTTTAAGTTTGGGTTACTAAAATATCTCCTCTCCTCCTACAGCTATGGCCTCTGCCAGCAGTGTGATATCAGAGGAGAATTTTCTCTGCTCCATCTGTCTGGATCTCTTCAGTCAGCCTGTAGCTATCCCATGTGGACACAACTTCTGCAAGGCCTGCATCACAAAGTACTGGGACCGCAGTTTTCTCTGTCACTGTCCCATGTGTAAAAAAGCTTTTGATCGGAGACCAGATCTCTGTGTCAATACGCTGATCTCTGAGCTGGCTGCTTATTTCAAGACGTCTAACCTAGATGTTCCCATCCCAGAGGAGGTGCCGTGTGATGTCTGCTCTGACACTAACATTAAAGCCCTGAAGAGCTGCCTGTCATGTGTGGCCTCTTATTGTAAGATGCATCTGGAGCCTCATCACAGAGTTGCAGCCTTGAAGACGCACAAGTTAATCGACCCTGTAAAACTGGAGGACAGGGTGTGTAAAGAGCACGGCAGGATGCTGGAGCTCTTCTGTAGAAGGGACCAAAAGTACATTTGCATCACATGTTCGAAGACAGATCATAAAGATCATGACACAGTCCTGGTAGAGGTAGAGTACGAAGAGAAGCGACCGCAGCTAGACAAGAAAAAGGCTGAGTTACAGAAGATGATCCAGGAGCGACGGGAAAAGATTCAGCAGTTCAAAGTCACAGTAGAGAAGAATAATATAATGGCAGAGAATGAAAAAGCTGACACTGTTCAGGTTTGCTCTGCTCTGGTGTCTTCCATTAAGAGAACACAGGCTGAGCTCATCGAGGTGATAGACTTGAAGACCAGATCAGCAACACGCGAGGCTGACGGCCTCATAAAAAAACTGGAGGAAGAAGTCACTGAGCTCCAGAGGAAAAGTATTGAGCTGGAGCAGCTCTCACACACTGAGGACCACCTCCACCTTCTCCAGAGCTTCCCGTCCCCCGACACCTTTACACACCTGAGCAAGTTGAGTCAGGTTAAGCTGTCATGTGAGGTGAGTGTGAAGAATATACGGACAGCTATCGCTCAACTGCAGAAGACACTGGATGGAGAAATGGAGAAGCTCCCTGAAATCATGCTGAAGAAGATTCAGCAGCAGTATGCAGTTGATGTGACTCTGGACCCTGACACAGCGCATCCTAATCTCATCCTGTCATTGGACGGGAAACAAGTGAAATATGGAAACGTGAAAAAGATTCTTCCTGACAAGTCGGTGAGATTTGATACAATTCCCTGTGTGCTGGGAAAAACAGGTTTATCTTCCGGGAAAATGTATTATGAGGTTCAGCTTAAAAGGGAAGACTGCGTGGAACATCGGAGTGGCTGATCAGTCCATCGACAGAAAAACCCAATTTCTCAGTTCAAATTTCAGGATGTTGCAGGTGGTCAATGGAGGAAAGTACTCAGCGAAGCATACATGTTTAAACCCCAACTCTGTAAAAATGTATATCGAGAAGATTGGTGTGTTTTTGGATTATGAGGGAAAGCAGGTCTCCTTTTATGATGTTGAAACCAGGGCTCTGCTCTACCGCAGCACTTTAAACTTAATTAAGCAAACCGTCATCCCAATTTTCTCCCCGCTTATTCCTGATAGTGATGAAAATGCTGCTTCTCTGATCATCTCTCCTGTTAAGCAAAAATGAAAACACTTTTTGTATCACCGTCATTCTTGAGTGTCATAGAAGGGAGTCGATTATTGCCAATTTTTCAGAAGAAAATCCAATTAATATTATATTCAATATAGTCAACTAAATAGTAATCAGACAGAATACTGTGGTTGAAGTACTGTAATGGATAGATTTCCTTTTCTCCCCCCAATGGACTACTCCTAGTCAGTTCTATATGCTGTAATGCTGGTGACCTCAGGGACACACTGTAGGCTTGTGTGTGAGGGTTGAGTTACGTTAATGCCAGTGGTTAAGATGATGATGTTGAGGCAGTAATGACTTGAGGGAGGAGGTAAAATTGTCAAATGTTCAAATTGACAATAAAATCCATGTTGATGTACAAAATCTACAAATATGAACACTGGTCTTTGGCTTTTTGTTACTCTGACATTTCACTGTGACAATAAAATGTATAAATCATAGCTATGTTTAGATTTAGTTGTAAGCGCTTTCTTTGGAACGAGATTAGTTATAAGTTAAAGTGATGGTTTTACTGGGTGGCCTATATTTGTAGGTAAACAGTTGGAGATGAGATCAGTTCAGTTCGCCTAAAAACTCATAATCTTCATAATTACCCGGCCTGCAGCAGTGTGGCACTTTTTGTTAAGAAAAAACAGAGGGGGGACATTTTCTTAACCACTTAAGCCCTATACTGTATATTTAGTTGTACGACAAATAGTGGAAATGGCTGAATTACAAGCCCTCAAGCTTGTAGATCGGCTATTTTAGCTTTGAAATGTATCAAATGTAGAAAATTGACCAAAATAGGGACACCGTCCAGGGTTGTGCTTAACATACTTTTTTTTTAATTTAAATTGTGATATTATCAAACATAAATATATCGGATCCGATATAGTCTACATTTCCCAAAAGGAAAGAAATGCATGTTGTAACAAAAGGTTAAATGTGGAATCTCACACCACTGTGATCTTATGTAAAAGGTTACTGTGATGGGATCACCACATTAATGCATGACCGTTTAGTGCTCACGTTAACCACAGTTGTTCACTGTAAACATTATACAACGTGCATATTTACTAAACTCACATTACAACATCTAATACATGACACACAAAACGGGTCATCTCTGGAAAACCTTCAAGCCAAGGTGGCTGTTTCCTTGCACTTGTCCGCCTTGGAGGACCCTAAACAGGGGCGTCACTACCGTCACGCAGACAACGCGGTTGCGTTGGGGCCCATGACGTTTGGGGCACCTCCCCACCCAGAAAAAAAAAAAAAAATTATGAATTTAAAAATAAACCTGGGTGTGCCCCTTAACATTGATACAAAACTGTTGTTTATGTACCCGAAATCCGTCACAAACCCGCGGAAAAAGTATCAGAAACCACTAATAACCACACAATTTCCGGATGCACGCGCGCGTTCATGAGGGCCCGCTGTGACCACCTCGCGTCGGGGCCTACTGTTGCCTCGTTATGCGACTGACCCTAAACATGGGAAGCGATGAGTCCGTCTAGACTTCAAGGTGTGCAGTTTAACCATGAAGTTCTTGATTGATTGATTGATGTCTTTATTGACAAAAAGACATATGCATAAACATATTGGTACGTATCTGTCAATAGGGCAAAGCACATTAAAGCTCAGGGGACAGTGGTTCTCAAAGTGGGGTTCCACTCCAGGGAACTTCAGGGTTCATTGAGGGGGTCCAAAAACCAAATGGACCCTTTATGGGGGTCTTGAAATTAAAAACTTTGAGAACCACTGCTCTACAGCTTATTTCCATTGCTGTCCTCTGAGTGTGAATGTGTGTGTGCGCGCGCGTGGGCCTACAAATAAAAAATAAAATATCATAAAATATCCAATGTACAAGACAACTAAAATAACAAAAACAACATAAGTATATGGACCCTGCTACACGGCACACCTCGGCACGGCACTCAGCATTAAGGGTTGGATTGGGGTAAATCCCTGCGACATGCTAGAGTCATGTCCAGGGGGTGTACTTGTACAGTACATCAAGCTGCTTCACTCTAAGTAAACAGGAGATAGACTCCTGCCCTATCTCCTGGTGGTGACGATATTAGTAAGCAAGGCGTACTTATTATTATGGGGAGTCAGGGGGGTTAAGAATTCCGAATCTCAACAAAATGACAGGTGTCTAAAAACAGCATTGATCAGAAAGAGCCTCAGGGCATATGATTCTTTGACGGGCAGAAGGCCAAACTGAGGGGGCACGACACTCATAGCCTTCATTGCCTCCATGAAATTCCTGCCCTGATGGCAACAGTAATAGGCCTAGTATTTGTAGTTTTGTGAGCCATGTGAGAAATTGGTGAAAACCACACTTTGTTCAAAAACCTACACACAATTTAGCCTGGTAAACCCTCCCTCCGGAAATCTCATTTCCATTTGATTCTGGAATGAAATGGAAATGAGATTTCCGGAGGGAGGGTTTACCAGGCTACACACAATTCTCTTATTTTTGCTCAACCTTGAACAGCCTCAACACAATGCCATTCAGATAGATGGCACAGAGCAGTCCAGGTACGTTGTTGTCTGGTACAATGAAAGTGTCCACTGTACACCGTAAAATGGTTCACTGATACAAAAAATGTTTGGTTCTTAAATTCCAAGCTCTCAAATTCTCAAGGAGGACAGGGTGTGTAAAGAGCACGGCAAGATGCTGGAGCTCTTCTGTAGAAGAGACCAAAAGTACATTTGCATCACATGTTTGAAGACAGATCATAAAGATCACGAAACGGTCCTGGTAGAGGTAGAGTACGAAGAGAAGCGACCGCAGCTAGACAAGACAAAGGCTGAGTTACAGAAGAATCCAGGAGCGGCAGAAAAAGATCAAAAAACTGGAGGAAGAAGTCACTGAGCTCCAGATGAAAAGCATTGAGCTGGAGCAGCTCTCACACACTGAGGACCACCTCCACCTTCTCCAGAGCTTCCCGTCCCCCGACACCTTTACACACCTGAGCAAGTTGAGTCAGGTTAAGCTGTCATGTGAGGTGAGTGTGAAGAATATACGGACAGCTATCGCTCAGCTGCAGAAGACACTGGATGGAGAAATGGAGAAGCTCCCTGAAATCATGCTGAAGAAGATTCAGCAGCAGTATGCAGTTGATGTGACTCTGGACCCTGATACAGCACATCCTAATCTCATCCTGTCATTGGACGGGAAACAAGTGAAATATGGAAACGTGAAAAAGATTCTTCCTGACAAGTCGGTGAGATTTGATACAATTCCCTGTGTGCTGGGAAAAACAGGGTTATCTTCTGGGAAAATGTATTATGAGGTTAAGCTTAAAGGGAAGACTGCGTGGAACATTGGGGTGGCTGATCAGTCCATCGACAGAAAAACCCAATTTCTTAGTTCAAATTTCAGGATGTTGCAGGTGGTCAATGGAGGAAAGTACTCAGCGAAGCATACATGTTTAAACCCCAACTCTGTAAAAATGTATATCGAGAAGATTGGTGTGTTTTTGGATTATGAGGGAAAGCAGGTCTCCTTTTATGATGTTGAAACCAGGGCTCTGCTCTACCACAGCACTTTAAACTTAACTAAGCAAATCGTCATCCCAATTTTCTCCCCGCTTATTCCTGATGGTGATGAAAATGCTGCTTCTCTGATCATCTCTCCTGTTAAGCAAAAATGAAAACACTTTTTGTATCACCGGCCGTCATTCTTGAGTGTCATAGAAGGGAGTGAATTATTGCCAACTTCAATTATGGAAAAAGCTTTTGTGTTTTTCAGAAAAAAATTCAATTAATATTACATTCAATATAGTCAACTAAATATTAATCAGACAGAATACTGTGGTTGAAGTACTATAATGGATAGATATCCCTTTTCCTTTCCCCCCCAATGGACGACTACTAGTCAGTTCTATGGGCAGTAATGCTGGTGACCTCAGGGACATACTGTAGGCTTGTGTGAAGGTTGAGTTACGTTAATGCATGACAAGATGAGCAATTACAAGATGAGGGCGAGAGGGAGGAGGTAAAATTGTCAATGTTCATCTGAAACTCAAATAAAAAACTTTGAACAGCCTCAACACAATGCCATTCAGATAGATGGCACAGAGCAGTTCAGGTACGTTGTTATCACTGACACAAAAAAAGTTTGGTTCTTAAATTCCAAGCTCTCAAATTCTCAATCCAATTGAAGAGTTATTTTTTTTCTACCTGGTGTGTGAGTTCAGTCCGCATGCATGGATACAATAGAGATGTGGGGATGATATTATTTCAGGACTAGATTCACCATTCTAGGAGATCATTCTCCTGCTGCTTGCCCACTGAGAACATTGCCTATGATGTTGATGAGGTCCTTTGGTCAGATAGGAACTGAAGACAGGATACTGTACAGCCTACTGTAGTTCATTATTTCTCTTTTACTGTACAATTATTTTCAATTATTAGTTCTCTACACATAATATGTAAATTATATGATGATGATGATGATCTTTAGTAAAGATAATCATAATATGATCTACAGTAGATCATATTATGATGATCTTTACAATCTATTTGTCCCTCTAAAGAGTTAACTTTAATCAGGAAGAGAATACCAGGGAGAGGGGAGGAGCATCTCAGTGTCATTTCACAGTGAAACGAAACTTAAAGTCGTTCTGTAGAAACAGAACCTACAGCCTACTGAAGTCTGAAACCTCAATTGTAACTGGTCTGAAAGGATTTTCATATCAGAGTAAGACCATCGTTTCCATCTGTCTAAGGTGCTTAAAGCCAAGTCTACATAAAGATCTTCACAGAAAGATAAATTCTACATCCAAACAGGTTAGTTCAGAATACCATTCTTGTGTGTAGATCTTAGGGGAGTGGTTGTTATGAAATAATAAAATCACTTTTGGTGAAATATTCTTCCAAGTATCTATTTACTAAGTATCTTATTACTGTAGTTAGACTTGAGTTGTTTATGTTTGTATTTTATATTAATATGGCAAAAATAGACAAGGAGAAGTTTACTTTAATTGTCATATGGACGTTTGGGGTAAGATGCCATCCTCAGCTTGTGTATTACACAGTCAGACACAAATGAGGTTAATTGAGTGCTTGGTAACTGGTAAGTAAGTAGTTCCGAGACAGTTTCAATGGTTTTATGTGAAATTGTAACCTAGGTTGTGACTCCCCCTGCTGGGATAGATAGCAGTCATTAACCCTACCTGTGTAAGCTGGTTGTGAAATAACCAGCGGTGGGGAAAGTACCCAATCCCATTGCTTGAGTCAAAGTTCACTATATTACTCCAGTAAAAGGTGCTCAGTCATATTTGTATGTCAGTCAAGTTAAAGGTAGGGTAAAGGTCCTTGCACACTGGTGCGTCTTTTCGTTGCGTTTTTTTTTTTTTCATTGTTTTTTCAATTTTTTTCATTGTTGTAAAAAAAACGCAACGAAAAGACGCACCAGTGTGCAAGGACCTTAAGTGATATTTTTTGGTTAAAACAAAAAGTATTTTGTTAAAAGGTTAAAATACTATATTCTGATAGTAATCATTGCTATAGAGTGTTTTTTCAGTAACAGGAGTCTCCCTGTCTCTCCAGCTCTTTAGTAAACAGAAAATACATTTTTCGGTAGGTGTCAAAATCTCAGCCAATCAGGAGGAAGTACCCATTTTTAAGCTTAATTTGTGTAGTGTTCCAGTTCCAATTTTGCATGCTCATTTCTTAGTGTCATCACTTCCAATTTCAGTTGTTTAATCTGTATCCTGATTGAGTTATCTGTCCTGGTTAGCTCCATAAAGAACCTCTCACTCCGCTATACAGCTCCGAGATGAGGTTCTATGTCGTTACCTTCCAGAATCGGGTGGACGTCCGCCAAGGCTCCGCTGTTTACCCTTTTGTATACGTCGTATCCCAAAACTAATGGTAGATTCCAAGCCGCACGGATGTTTAAAGTTTGGTTCGGCGCATAACATTTTAGGAACGGAGCGAAACTACACGTTTAAATCGCTCATTCAGTCAGCCTGTGGCCATGTTTCCCATTCAACCCGGAAAACCCCCCTACGTCCGCTGCCAGTACTGCTCCCGGTTTGGCTACAATGGGAAACATGGCCACAGGCTGACTGAATAAGCGATTTAAACGTGTAGTTTCACTCCGTTCCTAAAATGTTATTCTGGAAGGTAACGACATAGAACCTCATCTCGGAGCTGTATAGCGGAGTGAGAGGTTCTTTATGGAGCTATGTCCTGGTTGGATAAAATTGGAAATGAAACTGAAACTGAAACGAAAATGTATTTTCTGTTTAATAAAGAGGTGGAGAGACAAGGAGACTCCTAATACTACGGAGCCCCTTAGGGGACATTACTAGGTAGATTGTTTTAAGGGTAGGTACATTATTTTAAGAGCTAGGTAGATTGTTTTAAGGGTAGGTACATTATTTTAAGAGCTGGTGGTTTATGTTTTCTGGTATGAAAAAAAAAAACATAGGCTATAACTTTTTTTTTGAGGGATGAGTTTTTTTTTTGAGGGATGAGTTTTTTTTTTGAGGGATAAGTTTTTTTTTTTGAGGGATGAGTTTTTTTTTTTGAGGGATGAGTTTTTTTTTTTGAGGGATGAGTTTTTTTTTTTGAGGGATGAGTTTTTTTTTTAGGAGGGATGAGGTTTTTTTTAAAAGAGGGATGAGCTTTTTTTTTTAGGAGGGATGAGTTTTTTTTCAAAAAGAGGGAAGAGTTTTTATTTTAGGAGGGATGAGTTTTTTTTTAAAAAGAGGGATGAGTTTTGTTTTTAGGAGGGATGAGTTTTTTTTTAAATAGGGATGAATTTTTTTTTTTAGGTTAGTTTTTTTTTTCATGCATGACAAAAAAAAAAAACTTTGAAAAAAAAAAAAAAAACTTGGACCAAAAAAAAATATTATGCCTATCTTGAAAATAAAACCTCTCCTTTTCAAAGTCGCTATTTATAGAATAGTGGAGCGGCTAAGAGAAAAATCGTTCACTTTGTGATGCAAGCATGAAATTTGGTACATTTACTCTTCAAACCCCACTCTTTTCAAAAATACCGCTGGCCACGCAAAATTCCAAAATGGCGGCCCACAAATCCAAGATGTCTGTCCAAAAGTGAGGTTTTTCCTTTATAACTCGAAATGTATTGATTTTAAGCACCATAAATGTATTAAAGTTGAATATAAATTTGGGCATTGTGGATATTTTGGTACCACGTACATGACTGTATCTATTACGGTTCTTGAGATACAGCATATAGGTACTTTTACAGACTCAGGAGAGTAAGAAATGTGCAACATTGATTGTTAATAAGTGAATATGGTGATATTTGGTGTTATTTTCATAACCTGTTATTTTCAGTAGGGTTATAACATACAATTCTAAATCCAAGATGGCGTCCAAGATGGCTGCCATTAACTTGAAGTAATCATATCTAGCAACTATGATACTTTTTTTTTGGCGTGCATATGTTTTTTGGTCTATGAATCCAATGGGGCCATTGCAGTACAGAATTTAGACGTTGATAAAAGTGGATATTTTGGTACCTAGTGCATGTCTACATCTATTGCGGTTCTTGAGATACAGCTTATAGGTTCTTTTACGGAATCGGGAGAGCATAAAAAAGAGGTTTGAGTTACACCTCACAGTTGCAACTGCACAGAGCTGTACACATGAGACCCAGTTTATAGCACTTGCACCTGCCACGACAGCCACATTTACAGCCACATTTGGTAAGCTGTTTGCACGTCTTGGCTATTGGAGAGTTGGCTGTCCAGAAGACCTGCCATTCCTCACCAACCTTCTGCCATCCCCAGTCTGCAGGGTCCTCTGCTCCTGGCTGACACTGGGTTGCCTGGGCCCACACACAACCAGCCTGGTGGGCAGCACGCCTGGTGTGTTGGAGCAAAGCTGCTCTGGTTGGTGGGATTGACTCATAAGGCCTCTGCTTTCTGGCAAACATGTCAAACCTGGCCTCATCCACAGTAGCAGCTGTGCTGGATCTGTCATACATTAGGATGACAAACCTCTCCAGAATCTGTAGGTCACAATCCTCCACTGTGGGAGGGTAAATACCCAGTTTGGAGAATACAGGCGAGACCTCTGGGCATATGTCCCATGTCTGCCAAGCAGTTTTCTTGCCTTTGTCGCGGAAGGCTGACACGGTGTCACATCCTGTAAAGGCATGAAAGAATAGCAAGCTGATAGCCGCATCTTTGTGCACGCCAAACATGCTGCAGAACATGGTAGCCAATCCATCCTGATCAAGGCAAATGACACAGATGTTCTCATCTTAGCAAGTGTCTTCGCTGCTCTTCAAGAGGCTGGACTACAGCAGATGTGGGTTGCATTTGGACAAGGTCAGAGCCTGCGCTGGATCAGTGTGCATGACCTTTTCATTTTGTTGGCCAGGAGAAGGTCAAAGGCATGCTATTCTTTCATGCCTTTACAGGATGTGACACCGTGTCAGCCTTCCGCAACAAAGGCAAGAAAACTGCTTGGCAGACATGGGAGATATGCCCAGAGGTCTCGCCTGTATTCTCCAAACTGGGTATTTACCCTCCCACAGTGGAGGATTGTGACCTACAGATTCTGGAGAGGTTTGTCATCCTAATGTATGACAGATCCAGCACAGCTGCTACTGTGGATGAGGCCAGGTTTGACATGTTTGCCAGAAAGCAGAGGCCTTATGAGTCAATCCCACCAACCAGAGCTTTGCTCCAACACACCAGGCGTGCTGCCTACCAGGCTGGTTGTGTGTGGGCCCAGGCAACCCAGTGTCAGCCAGGAGCAGAGGACCCTGCAGACTGGGGATGGCAGAAGGTTGGTGAGGAATGGCAGGTCTTCTGGACAGCCAACTCTCCAATAGCCAAGACGTGCAAACAGCTTACCAAATGTGGCTGTAAATGTGGCTGTCGTGGCAGGTGCAAGTGCTATAAACTGGGTCTCATGTGTACAGCTCTGTGCAGTTGCAACTGTGAGGTGTAACTCAAACCTCTTTTTTATGCTCTCCCGATTCCGTAAAAGAACCTATAAGCTGTATCTCAAGAACCGCAATAGATATAGACATGCACTAGGTACCAAAATATCCACTTTTATCAACGTCTAAATTCTGTACTGCAATGGCCCCATTGGATTCATAGACCAAAAAACATATGCACGCCAATTTTTTTTTATCATAGTTGCTAAGATATGATTACTTCAAGTTAATGGCAGCCATCTTGGACGCCATCTTGGATTTAGAATTGTATGTTATAACCCTACTGAAAATAACAGGTTATGAAAATAACACCAAATATCACCATATTCACTTATTAACAATCAATGTTGCACATTTCTTACTCTCCTGAGTCTGTAAAAGTACCTATATGCTGTATCTCAAGAACCGTAATAGATACAGTCATGTACGTGGTACCAAAATATCCACAATGCCCAAATTTATATTCAACTTTAATACATTTATGGTGCTTAAAATCAATACATTTCGAGTTATATGGGAAAAACCTCACTTTTGGACAGACATCTTGGATTTGTGGGCCGCCATTTTGGAATTTTGCGTGGCCAGCGGTATTTTTGAAAAGAGTGGGGTTTGAAGAGTAAATGTACCAAATTTCATGCTTGCATCACAAAGTGAACGATTTTTCTCTTAGCCGCTCCACTATTCTATAAATAGCGACTTTGAAAAGGAGAGGTTTTATTTTCAAGATAGGCATAATATTTTTTTTTGGTCCAAGTTTTTTTTTTTTTTTTCAAAGTTTTTTTTTGTTGTCATGCATGAAAAAAAAAACTAACCTAAAAAAAAAATTCATCCCTCTTTTTAAAAAAAAACTCATCCCTCCTAAAAAAAAAAACTCATCCCTCTTTAAAAAAAAAACTCATCCCTCCTAAAAAAAAAACTCTTCCCTCTTTTTGAAAAAAAACTCATCCCTCCTAAAAAAAAAGCTCATCCCTCTTTTAAAAAAAAACTCATCCCTCCTAAAAAAAAAAACTCATCCCTCTTTTAAAAAAAAAACTCATCCCTCCTAAAAAAAACTCATCCCTCAAAAAAAATAACTCATCCCTCAAAAAAAATAACTCATCCCTCAAAAAAAAAACTCATCCCTCAAAAAAAAAACTCATCCCTCAAAAAAAAAACTCATCCCTCAAAAAAAAAGTTATCCCTCAAAAAAAAAACTCATCCCTCAAAAAAAAAACTCATCCCTCAAAAAAAATAACTCATCCCTCAAAAAAAAATAACTCATCCCTCAAAAAAAAAAACTCATCCCTCAAAAAAAAACTCATCCCTCAAAAAAAAAAACTCATCCCTCAAAAAAAAAAACTCATCCCTCAAAAAAAATGTTATAGCCTATGTTTTTTTTTTCCATACCAGAAAACATAAACCACCAGCTCTTAAAATAATGTACCTACCCTTAAAACAATCTACCTAGCTCTTAAAATAATGTACCTACCCTTAAAACAATCTACCTAGCTCTTAAAATAATGTAACCTACCCTTAAAACAATCTACCTAGTAATGTCCCCTAAGGGGCTCCGTATAATACTGAACAAACACTCTATAGCAATGAGTACTATCAGAATATAGAGCTATTTAACAATTATTTTAACCAACGCAAATCACTTACCCTGCCTTTAATCTGTAAATTACACCCTGGCAAAGACAAAAATGTGTGTGTGTGTGTGCGTGTGTGTGTGTGTGTGTGTGTGTGTGTGTGTGTGTGTGTGTGTGCGCGCGCGTGCTTTAATAATGTAATCTGTTAATGTCAACCACTGGAAATTGCCAGTAAACATCTGTGTGGAAATTAAAAAGTTAACATTTTTGGTCTCCTTGTCTATTCCTCTTATTAATTACTTATATAATACACCCACTTTTCAGACTATAATTGTGAGTTCAGCACATTATATCTTATTTTACGTTTAGCTGGCAGCTATTTAGTTTCTGCGTTCAGAGTGCTTTACAGTCAGTCTTAATATTAATGTTTTTAGGCATGACAGCTTTGGGTTACTAAAATATCTCCTCTCCTCCTACAGCTATGGCCTCTGCCAGCAGTGTGATATCAGAGGATAATTTTCTCTGCTCTATCTGTCTGGATCTCTTCAGTCAGCCTGTAACTATTCCTTGTGGACACAGCTTCTGCAAAGCCTGCATCACAAAGTACTGGGACAGCAGTGACCTCTGTCACTGTCCCATGTGCAAAAAAGTGTTTGATCAGAGACCAGATCTCTGTGTCAGTACGCTGATCTCTGAGCTGGCTGCTTATTTCAAGAAGTCTAATTTAGCTGTTCCCATTCCCATCCCAGAGGAGGTGCTCTGTGATGTCTGTCTCTCTGACACTAAGATTAAAGCCCTGAAGAGCTGCCTGTCATGTGTGGCCTCTTATTGTGAGACACATCTGGAGCCTCATCACAGAGTTGCAACCTTGAAGATGCACAACTTAGTCGACCCTGTAAAACTGGAGACAGGATGTGTAAAGAGCACGGCAAGATGCTGGAGCTCTTCTGTAGAAGAGACCAAATGTGCATTTGCGTCACATGTTTGAAGACAGATCATAAAGGTCACGACACAGTCCTGGTAGAGGTAGAGTACGAAGAGAAGCGACCGCAGCTAGACAAGAAAAAAGCTGAGCTAGAGAATATGATCCAGGAGCGACAGGAAAAGATTCAGCAGTTCAAAATCACAGTAGAGAAGAATGCTATAATGGCAGAGAATGAAAAAGCTGACACTGTTCAGGTTTGCTCTGCTCTGGTGTCTTCCATTAAGAGAACACAGGCTGAGCTCATCGAGGTGATAGAGTTGAAGATCAGATCAGCAACACGCGAGGCTGAAGGCCTCATCAAACAGCTGGAGGAAGAAGTCACTGAGCTCCAGATGAAAAGCATTGAGCTGGAGCAGCTCTCACACACTGAGGACCACCTCCACCTTCTCCAGAGCTTCCCGTCCCCCGACACCTTTACACACCTGAGCAAGTTGAGTCAGGTTAAGCTGTCATGTGAGGTGAGTGTGAAGAATATAAGGACAGCTATCGCTCAGCTGCAGAAGACACTGGATGGAGAAATGGAGAAGCTCCCTGAAATCATGCTGAAGAAGATTCAGCAGCAGTATGCAGTAGATGTGACTCTAGACCCTGATACAGCACATCCTAATCTCATCCTGTCATTGGACGGGAAACAAGTGAAATATGGAAACGTGAAAAAGATTCTTCCTGACAAGTCGGTGAGATTTGATACAATTCCCTGTGTGCTGGGAAAAACAGGCTTTTCTTCTGGGAAAATGTATTATGAGGTTCAGCTTAAAGGGAAGACTGCGTGGAACATTGGGGTGGCTGATCAGTCCATCGACAGAAAAACCCAATTTCTTAGTTCAAATTTCAGGATGTTGCAGGTGGTCAATGGAGGAAAGTACTCAGCGAAGCATACATGTTTAAACCCCAACTCTGTAAAAATGTATATCGAGAAGATTGGTGTGTTTTTGGATTATGAGGGAAAGCAGGTCTCCTTTTATGATGTTGAAACCAGGGCTCTGCTCTACCACAGCACTTTAAACTTAACTAAGCAAATCGTCATCCCAATTTTCTCCCCGCTTATTCCTGATTGTGATGAAAATGCTGCTTCTCTGATCATCTCTCCTGTTAAGCAAAAATGAAAACACTTTTTGTATCACCGTCATTCTTGAGTGTCATAGAAGGGAGTGAATTATTGCCAACTTCAATTATGGAAAAAGCTTTTGTGTTTTTCAGAAAAAAATCCAATTAATATTACATTCAATATAGTCAACTAAATATTAATCAGACAGAATACTGTGGTTGAAGAAGTACTATAATGGATAGATATCCCTTTTCCTTTCCCCCCCCAATGGACGACTACTAGTCAGTTCTATGGGCAGTAATGCTGGTGACCTCAGGGACATACTGTAGGCTTGTGTGTGAGGGTTGAGTTACGTTAATGCATGACAAGATGAGCAATTACAAGATGAGGGCGAGAGGGAGGAGGTAAAATTGGCAAATGTTCATCTGAAACTAAAATAAAAAATGTTGATGTACAAAATCCACAAATATGAACACTGGTCTTTGGCTTTTTGTTACTCTGACTGTTGTGTCTTCTCTGCCCTGATGGCAACAGTAATATAGTCCTAGTATTTGTAGTTTTGTGAGCCATGTGAGAAATTGGTGAAAACCACACTTCGTTCAAAAACTTACACACAATTCTCTATGTTTGCACAACCTTGAACAGCCTCAACACAATGCCATTCAGATAGATGACACAGAGCAGTCCAGGTACGTTGTTATCTGGTACAATGAAAGTGTCCTCTGTCCGTAAATGGTTCACTGATACAAAAAATGTTTGGTTCTTAAATTCCAAGCTCTCAAATTCTCAATCCAATTGAAGAGTTCTTTTTTTCTACCTGGTGTGTGAGTTCAGTCTGCATGCATGGATACAATAGAGGAGATGTGGTGATGATATTATTTCAGGACTGGATTCACCATGCTAGGAGATCATTCTCCTGCTGCTTGCCCACTGAGAACAATGCCTATGATGTTGATGAGGTCCTGTGTTCAGACAGGAACTGAAGACAGGATACTGTACAGCCTACTGTAGTTCATTATTTCTCTTTTACTGGACAATTATTTTCAATTATTAGTTCTCTACATAATATGTAGATTATATTATGATGGTGATGATCTTTAGTAAAGATAATCATAATATGATCTACAGTAGATCATATTATGATGATCTTTACAATCTATTTGTCCCTCTAAACAGTTAACTTTAATCAGGAAGAGAAGACCAGGGAGCGGGGAGGAGCATCTCAGGGACATTACACAGTGAAATGAAACTTATAGTTATTCTGCAGAAACAATACCTGTAGCCTATTTTAGCCCACTGAAGTCTGAAACCTCAACTGTAACTGGTCTGAAAGGATTTTCACATCAGAGTAAAGACCATCGCTTCCATCTTTTTAAGGTGCATAAAGCCAAGTCTACTTAAGGATTTTCACAGAAAGATAAATTCTACATCCAAACAGGTTAGTTCAGAATCCCATTCTTGTTTGTAGATCCTGTAGGGGAGTGGTTGTTATTGTAATCTACGACTAGGTTGTTATGAAATAATGAAATAGCTCACTTTTGGTGACATATTCTTCCAAGTATCCTACTTATTAGTTAGACTTGAGTTGTTTGTGTTTGCATTTTATATTAATTTGGCAAAAATAGACAAGGACAAGTTTACTTTAATTGCCACACGGACGTTTGGGGAAAGATGCCATCCTCAGCTTGTGTACTACTATACTGACAATTTCACATTCAGACACAGATGAGGTTAATGAAGTGCTTGGTAAGTAAGTTGTTTGGAGACAGTTTCAATGGTTTTATGTGAAATTGTAACCCAGATCGTGACTCCCCCTGCTGGGATAAACCTGTTATGGCACTCATTAACCCTATCTGTGTCAGCTGGTTGTGAAATAACCAGCCGTGGGCAAAGTAATCCCATTACTTGAGTCACCCAGTACTTGAGTCAAAGTTCACAATATTACTCTATTACAAGTAAAAGGTGTTCAGACACACACACACACACACACACACACACACACACACACACACACACACACACACACACACACACACACACACACACACACACACACACACACACACACACACACACACACACACACACACACACACACACACACACACACACACACACACACACACACACTTTTGTCTTGGCCAGGGTGAGCGGATTCATTCGAAGCATGAATAGGATATGAAATTTACAGATTAATAATGTAGTCTGTTACTGTCCATGTCAACCATGGAAATTGCCAGTTAACGTCTGTGTGGTAATTAAAAAGTAAACTTGGGGTGCCCTCCTTGTCTATTCCTCTTATTAATTACTTAAAGAATACAGCAGCACCCACTTTTCCGACTATATAAAAGTTCAGCACATTGTATCTTATTTTACATTTACCTGTCAGCCATTTAGTTTCTGCGTTCAGTCTTAATATTAATGTTTTAGGTACTGTATGACTGCTTTGGGTTACTAAAATATCTCCTCTTCTCCTACAGCTATGGCCTCTGCCAGTGCCAGTGTGATATCAGAGGATAATTTTCTCTGCTCTATCTGTCTGGATCTCTTCAGTCAGCCTGTGGCTATCCCGTGTGGACACAGCTTCTGCAAAGCCTGCATCACAAAGTACTGGGACAGCAGTGACCTCTGTCACTGTCCCATGTGTAAAAAAGCTTTTGACCGGAGACCAGATCTCTGTGACAATACGCTGATCTCTGAGCTGGCTGCTTATTTCAAGACATCTAACCTAGATGTTCCCATGCCAGATGTTCCCATGCCAGAGGAGGTGCCCTGTGATGTCTGCTCTGACACTAACATTAAAGCCTTTAAGAGCTGCCTGTCATGTGTAGCCTCTTTTTGTGAGACTCACCTGGAGCCTCATCATAAAGTTGCAGCCTTGAAGACGCACAAGTTAGTCAACCCTGTAAAACTGGAGGACAGGGTGTGTAAAGAGCACGGCAAGATGCTGGAGCTCTTCTGTAGAAAAGACCAAAAGTGCATTTGCGTCACATGTTTGAAGACAGATCATAAAGATCACGACACGGTCCTGGTAGAGGTAGAGTACGAAGAGAAGCGACCGCAGCTAGACAAGAAAAAGGCTGAGTTACAGAAGATGATCCAGGAGCGACAGGAAAAGATTCAGCAGTTCAAAGTCACAGTAGAGAAGAAGAATATAACAGCAGAGAATGAAAAGGCTGACACTGTTCAGGTTTGCTCTGCTCTGGTGTCTTCCATTAAGAGAACACAGGCTGAGCTCATCGAGGTGATAGACTTGAAGACCAGATCAGCAACACGTGAGGCTGAAGGCCTCATCAACAAGCTGGAGGAAGAAGTCACTGAGCTCCAGAGGAAAAGTATTGAGCTGGAGCAGCTCTCACACACTGAGGACCACCTCCACCTTCTCCAGAGCTTCCCATCCCGCTACAGCCTAACACACCTGAGCACGTTGAGTCAGGTTAAGCTGTCCTGTGAGGTGAGTGTGAAGAATATACGGACAGCTATCGCGACTCAGCTGCAGAAGACACTGGATGAAGAAATGGAGAAGCTCCCTGAAGTCATGCTGAAGAAGATTCAGCAGCAGTATGCAGTTGATGTGACTCTAGACCCTGACACAGCACATCCTAATCTCATCCTGTCATTGGATGGGAAACAAGTGAAATATGGAAACGTGAAAAAGATTCTTCCTGAGAAGTCAGAGAGATTTCATACAATTCCCTGTGTGCTGGGAAAAGAGGGCTTTTCTTCAGGGAAAGTTTATTATGAGGTTCAGCTTAAAGGGAAGACCGCGTGGACCATTGGGGTGGTTGATCGGTCCTTCGACAGAAAAACTAAATATATCAGTTCAGGTCAGATGTTGCAGGTGGTCAATGGAGGAAACTACTCAGCGAGGAATACATTTTTAAGCCCCAACTCTGAAAAAATTGATGTCCAGAAGATTGGTGTGTTTTTGGATTATGAGGGACAGAAGGTCTCCTTTTATGATGTTGAAACCAGGGCTCTTCTCTACTGCCGCACTTTTTACTTAAAAAATCAAATCCCAATGTTCCCAATTTTCTCCCCTCTCATTCTTAATGGTGATGAAAAGTATGCTTCTCTGATCATCTCTACTTGTTAAGCAAAAATGAAAACACTTTTTGTATCTCTGTCATTCTTGAGTCATAGAAGGGAGTGGATTATTGCCAACTTCACTTGCAGGAAAATCTTAGTTTGTGTTGAATTTCACAAAAAACAACATTATATTCAATATAGATAACTAATTATTAATCAGACAGAATACTGTGGTTGAAGTTCTGCAATGGATTGATGTGAGATTTCTTTTTTTATGTGATGTGATATTATTAAACATCCTTTCGTTTGTTTTGAAATTGACTACTTCAAGTCAATTCTATATAATGCTTGTAGCCTTAGGGACATGAGTCTACAGTGTGAACACCACTGTGAGGATGACGGTGAGGTGATTAAGATGATGTTGATGACGGCAATAATTACAAGATGAGGAGTAGGTAAATTTGTTATGTTCATCTGAAACTAAAATAAAAAATAAAATCCATGTTGATGTACAAATATGAACGCTGGTCTTTGGCTTTTTGTGACATTTCTTTGTCTGAAAGGAAATATGACAATACATTTATAAATCATACCTATGTTTAGATTTATTTGTAAGTCGCTTGCTTTGAATTCCTATTAATTATCCATAGCCAAGTAACCTAATGCGATTTATTTTATTAACTGATGATTTTACTCGGTGGTTTATATGTAAACAGTTGAAGATGAGATAAGATAACTCAAAATCTTCATAATAATTGTGCATCTCTTTGTAAAGAAAAAACAGAGGGGAGACATTTTCTTAACCACTTGCCTCATAGCCCTATAGGCTACTGTATACTGTATTTAGTCATACAACAAATAGTGAAAATAGCAGATTTACAAGCCCACAAGCTTGTAGTCAACTATTTATGCTATTTCTGAAATTAATAAAAAATAAAAGAAAATCTGCCCAAAATAGGTAAGCCAGGGTTAATGTGGTTAAAGGGATACTTCACTTTCACATAAAATAAACATTAAAAAAAAAATATTTAAAAAAAATGAAAGAAGTTATGGCAAAATAAAGGCCCCCTCACACATTAGTAGGACACTCTAATGCGTGAGGGGGCCATGAATTTTCCATTACCTTTTTCATTTATTTTTAATATATTTTTTAAATGTTTATTTTATGTGAAAGTGAAGTATCCCTTTAACATACATTTTTAATTAAATTGTGATATTATCAAACATAAATATATCAGATATCGTCTACACTTCTCATTTAAATTGGGAATCTCACACCACTTTGATTTTATGTTAAAAGGTTACTGTGATGGACTCACCACATTAATGCATGACTGTTTAATGCTCACTTTAACCACAGGTGTTCAATGTAAACATTATGTAACATGCATATTCACTAAACCCACATTTCATATGGTAATAAGATTTAACCATGTTCTTGATTGATTGATGTCTTTATTGACAAAAATGCATAAACATACAGTACATTAGTACAAATGTGTCAATAGGACAAAACACAATAGAACAGTGGTTCTCAAAGTGGGGCTCCAGGGACCCTCAGGGTTCCTTCACTGGGTCCAAGAACCAAATAGAGGGGTCTTTGAAACTAAAAAGTTTGAGAAACACTGCTCTACAGTTCATTTCCATAGCTGTCCTTTTTTGTTTATGCTTTTGACAGATATGTACAATATTATGTTCACGACGCGTACTGACGGAGGACATGACAGAGAGACAAGGGACAAACAATAACCAATTGTGTGTGTGTGTGTGTGTGTGTGTGTGTGTGTGTGTGTGTGTGTGTGTGTGTGTGTGTGTGTGTGTGTGTGTGTGTGTGTGTGTGTGTGTGTGTGTGTGTGTGTGTGTTTGTGCGTGCGTACATGGGCCTACAAATAAACATTACAGAAAAAAATTATAAACAATAATTAATACTGTACATTCATACAATATATGTACAAGACAACTAAAATAACAAAAGACGACATAAGTATATGGACTCTGCTACACAGCACACCTCAACTAGTTTATGGTTATGAATAGGTTAGGTTCAGCTGCTTTTAAGCCATATCTCTTCAAGCAGTTATTGAGCGAGCTCCTGACGGCTGCCGAGGAAAAGTAGAATATAACGGGGTCCAGGCAGGCGTTGAAGGCACTGGCAAGCAACGCCACCTCCCTCCAACCTCTCCCATCCCGACGGACAACCCCCACGACATGGGCCACGTTGTACGGGCCGAAGCAGACCGCAAACACCGACAGGGTGCAGAGGGCCAGGCCGATGGCGCGCAGCCACCGGCGCCGCCTGGCATTGGGCAGTCTGGACCAAATGAGGATGACGTTGACATAGCAGAAGCAACAGATGAGGAAAGGGACACAGAAGAGAACCACGAAGACCTCCAGACGGACCGGGAGGAGGATTCTGAGCTGGTCCGCGTTCAAGTTTAAGTAGCATGTTGATGGCTGAGCGAGGAGAGGGATGGGAGTGGTGTTGGCGCTGGCATGGCCGTCACCGCCATCTCCAGGGCCTTTAATCCACCCTACGCATTCAATGACGTAGACGATGCCGAGATTCAGAGAAGACACCACCCATAAGAAGATGCTGGCCGTCGCCGCGTAGCGCGGCCTGCGAGCCACGTAGTACCTGAGAGGGAAAGCCACGCCTAGGTAGCGATCCACGCTCATTGCCGTCAGGAACAGCGTGCTGGCGTAGACGGTGAGACAGAACAGGAAGCCGGTGATGGGACACAGGAAGTAGGGTAGGCTACAGGTCAGGTCCTCCGCGGCCTCTTTCATTTTGAACGGCAGGAGCGCCAGGAAGATGAGGTCTGAGATGGCGAGGTTGAGAAGGAGAACGTCTACGGGCGTCGGCTCGCGCCGCACCTGGTGGAGGAAGGTGTGAAACGCCAGGATGTTGCCGGGAAGCCCCATCAAGAAGGTGACGGTGTAGACGGAGAGCAGCAGGTGGCTGATTGACATGGTGGTTACTCTTGTTTTAATAGACACACCGACAAGACCCTGCTCTGCACAGAGAACATGACATCAGTGATGCAGAGGAAATGTTTTGGTTTTACAGAATTATCCATATTTTTTTCCAATCATGTTTTTAGTAGCCTATCGCTCACAGATCCACAAAAAGATCCACATAGGCCTTTAGTCTCGCATAGACAGACTTTTAGAGATCTGCGCCTATTCTGGGGGAGCTGTGAAACGGCTGGATATGCAAGACTACATGGGTCTACATATCAGAAAGGAAATTCATGAATATGAAATCATGAGAAACCCATTCACATGGTTGAAAGGTTAAGGTTTGCAATGCAAACTTTACATACATATACATACAGTATGAGAAAAGTTAAATATTATTCAGACTATTAATAAAAATGCCAAGCTCACCTCAGTCAATGCTGGAAACCAGGACTCTTATTATCACAAGTCTTCACGACGGTCATCATATAGGTTGGATCTTCTGACAGACTGACAGAATTGACTGTCTTTTGGAAACGCATTGTTTGAACACTCCCCTTCATTTGCACGTGGGACAGAATAACTGCTATAAGCCCTTGAAAGTGGACATTTAATTAGCTTCTGCCCCATGTTTGTTCTGCATGTTCATCAAACATCATATCAGCCACATTGTTCAGGCACAGGTACAAGGAAGTTTGAATGAATGGCATTATCAGACAGAAGTAAACAGATGTTAGCCTGGCAACGTTTCCCCCTAGACAGATGTCACATCACATACAGTATCTAATTTGAGATATGGGGGTTATGTATAATACAAACTTCTTAAGGGCCTACGTGAAAAAACAACTTGTAGCATGTACAATATTATAGTCAATGTATACAGTAACTCATGCATGAAAGTTGCCCCAACTAAACCGGTTTTGTTCTTGTAAACTGGGATAAAATGTGTCTTTTTAAAATTGAACACTGGGTTATTCTTTCTGCATATTTTTACAACGCTTATTTCAAACGTCGTCTTTGACCAACTGTTGACAATAATTTCCTTCAGGATAAATAAGTGCAATTATTACGTACTCTACTCTCTAGTCACATAATTGACATTTGTATTTGTTTAGTTAAAAATATTTTCCAAGTGTCCAGTTTTACTGAGGTGTAGGCCATGCTATTGTAATAAAGGTCAACTAAAGCTGAGTTGTTGATGAATGCACTTTGACAGGATCAACCTAGCCTGGCGTAGCCACCTACTGATACATCTGGTGACAATGCAGGGGCTAAAACTCGGTGGAAAGTCTGGAAACAATTCAGAAAGGTTTAAAATAACTGCATTGCAGAATCAATGCAAAGACTTTCAGTGCGGTCCTTCATATTGGGACGGCGATATGATTGGTTTTCAAAGCAAGTGGGTGTAGGTTTGTTATAGCCGCCTTTCTCGCTTTACTAGCAACTACATTTCATTTCGATTTCTCCAGACATGTCGGTAGGCGGGAGATCTCTGATCTTCCGGCTACGTGGTGAGACTAGGTTCAACCTATGAGCAGTATTCAGTTGGTTCACACAGTAGTACTGCCGTAAAGAATCAGTGCTGCTGACTAATATCTTATCTGACAGACAGACAGACAAGAGGTGTGTCTGCCCTATTTATGGAAGGACCTCCTGCTGTTTGCTGTAAAGTGGGACCTCCCAGCCTGTGTTTGTTGTAGTACCATCTGCTGGGTGTGTCTGTATTTTCTCTAGTGGACTTTGATGTGACACACACCCCATAATTCTCTCTCCGTCTCACACACACACACACACACACACACACACGTGTGCGAGCGCACACACACACACACACACACACACACACACACACACACACACACACACACAAAACAAACAAACCACACAGGACCACTTATCAGAATTTCTCGAAGGTTTATGAACAGCACACAGTAACAGGAAATCAACTGGGAAATGATAAAAAAAGGGCAATAAAATTACAACATAAAACATTTACAAGGTCATTATTTTTCCCCCAAACGACTGATCAAACATTTATACAGAAAATTAACTTTACTTAAAATATAATAATCGTGCAATATGTGAGGGGGAAAATGACATAGATCCTAATGAGTCTGATTTCAACCCTAGCTTGTACAGTCTGTAGGCTTCAGGTTCCCAAACCGTGTGCAGCGTTGACGCTACGTTCAAGGTGAATTCACACTGAACGCGATAAAAACAATTGTCACTTGAATCGTGGTAATCGCAACACACAGGCTGTGTGTGTGTTTCTGTGTTCTCTTCAGCGAAAACCGCTCGAGTTGAACATTTTTCAACACATGTATCTAAATTCGTGTCGCTTCGGGCGTAGACGTGAAATATCACTTCATATCGTGTCTTCATATTGACGTAACACTGAGTTGGTTGCTCCCAAAAACAATTTGCATCGTGTCCGGTGTGAAGGCCCCTTAAAAAGGTGTCTACAGATGTCTTAACCACTTTCAACCTGGCATCCCTATTTTGTCATAATAGGCAAGTTCAAAAATAGGATTATTGAAATAGAGCACAAGTGGTCAAGGCCGTCCCAGATTTCAGATGTGGGCAAAATGTGTGATCATTAAAGACGGTTCTCCGTTTTGGGTCGTTCAGAATGACGGGGGTCAATGGCTATCTGAACCGGTCGAGTCCTCGGCTCTGACCAAGATCTGACACCGTCAGAAATGTTGGGGCATAAATGTGTAACCTGACGGGTGACAGGAATGACCAATAGGTATAGAAGTGCATTTGGTCGGTGTACCATCAGCAGATCTGTGTCACATCACTGCAGTCTGTAGACACCTTTTAGATGGCTGGGAACATGGACTTTAAGGGTTGAACGTGTGAACCACCAGACGTCATTTGTCATGCTGCTGGTCAGCTCAGAGGTTTGACCAAAACATAGCTTTTGAGCAAGACCATTACTAACTCCTGATCGTGCTAATGGAGCTGATCAGTGGCCGAACAGACCAGTCCAAGACTATAGTTCTGGGCAGCTCCCAGATGTGACCGTGGTGTGTGTGTGTGTGTGTGTGTGTGTGTGTGTGTGTGTGTGTGTGTGTGTGTGTGTGTGTGTGTGTGTGTGTGGCAGGACATTGCTGTGAAAAAAAACATTGTTCAGTCAACTTTCCCAGGATTATATAATATTAAGACTTATTGAACAGAGTCGTTCAGACCTGGGTTAGTCATATGGAGCACTAGCCTGAACGAGCCCACAATGCTTCATTTATACTTCATCATACGATGGCGTCGCATGCCGAAAAATAGCACCTCTATGAGCTCACAATGCGTCGTAGGCACCGGCGTAAGGCGAAGTATAGATCAGGCTCAAGAGGTTAAAGGTCAGTCCTTGGGTTAGCCCTGTACAGCTCTTGACCCCTGACCCCTTGCACGCTTCAAAACAACAACTTTGGTTCTGATTGGCCCCGACACTTCTTCATATAATTATATTTACAAAAGGTCCAAAGACTTTCCCCTCTACTCTGATCACCAGGCAGTTTGGTTTGTTTGATAAAGGTGGATTCTGACGTGGGACAGATTGGAACCTGACCCTGAGCCCTTTGGAAAAAAACAGGCACAAAGATTTGTAAAACAATTGGATACAGTATAATACCCCCCCACCCCGCACCGCCCCGCCCCATTCAGTCAGTCTCAATGGAATGCCCCACAAAAAACAAACAGCACTCAATGTCTGCATACTCAAACCGAAGGAAAAAAAGAACGACTTCAAACTATCTCCCGACAGTACAGTATTGCTCACACACGAGCAGATAGTTTACATTTTAGCATAATTTACAGTGACGCGGTTTGCTGGTACGAAATCAGAGCGCAAAACGGCCTTCTTGTGACATGTAATAACACATCCAGACAGTCGGTGGTGCTGTTTGTCTTAGCAGGGCAGAGGAGAGGAGCCAGCTCTTTATAAGTGAGACTACAGTCAAGTCAAGTTACAGTACATCAGAAATAACATACTTCCTACTGTGTTCCGCATTCAGCAGAACTCTACTGGCAGTACAGAAATCTACACATCTAATCTCATTCCATAAGATTACATAAGGATTCAAGTTCTTCATTCTCAGTCCGACTCTGTCAGTACGTTAATGAATGTATCAGTTTAGACAGAGACAAACACTCAAGAGAGTTTACAATAACATACACTGAGCCTTCAAACAACATCTCAGGACTAACATATGGTATATTAGGATAGGAGGGCTCATAACTTATCACATACCCAGCCTGTGTTTGCCATGGGTAAGGCAGGGGAAAAATACCAGGAATGCAAGGGTGCTGAGCCTTGTGCTGATTGGTCAGCTGCCATGTCTCCTGAACTGGCACCAGGAGGAGCCACCTTGCAACTAAAGAAACTCATGTCAAACATGAACTTCTAAAAACAAGGATGCTACAGATGGTTTGGTCAAATGTATGACTGAGGACACCAGTCCAACCAAAACAGAGCAGGAAACGGCGACTTTCAATGGCTAAGTAACGGCGAGAACGGCGGTCAATTCTCTCCCCATCACACCGTAGGGGAAACCACAGCACGATGGACATTTTGTTTGTTCGCTGGTGCGGTTCCTTTTTGAGACAGTAGTGTTCATCTATTTCCTCAATCAAAGGGTTTATTAAATGCTGTCTTATTTATTCACCGTCTTTGTGAATAAATAAGGCTATGGGTATGTGATAAACAAATGATCTCCCGGCATTCATCGTTCCTCTCGGTATCCAACACGAGGGCCGGCGTTATCAGCTATGCCCAAGGTTGAACGCCAAGGTGATGATGATCCACATTTATACAAGGATAGGTCATAACTTATCTTATATTAGGATAGCTCAAATCTTATATTATGATAGGTCATAAAGTCTCAGGCAGGTTTTACTAAACCAATGTAAAGACTCCCATTGGAGGATGTGGTCGGTTGGAGGTTGGTGATTGGTGGATCCAGCTGTAAGTCAGGTTTTGGCGTTTGATGGTTGGTTGGTGAAGCATAATGGTCTGAAAGCGATGTTTCACTCGAGGAGAAAAGTTTCATTTTTCAACTCTCTGGATGAGGTCCTCAACCGGCTGTGACCCATCTTATGTTCATGAATATGTTCAGAATACTCAACTGCTACTTGAATGCTTTCTATATAGCTCATAGTCATTGATTATGTGGTACGTACTACGTACTATATAGTCCATAGTCACTGACTTTGTAGTATGTAGTAAAGATGTAGTCCATAGTCATATAATATGTTTTATGTAGTCCACAGTCATGGAGTATATAGGGTACAGTAGTAGAGGTGTGATTATTCACAGATTCTAACCAATGCAATCAGGTTTAATGTTTAAAATACAGCTACATCATTTCAGACAGTCTGTATCAGGCAAAAGCGTAATCGAATCATGTGTCGAGACATAAAAATTGTATTTCTAAACGTGTTTTTAATCTGATAAAAGACATCATTTCGGAATTTCAATCCAAAAGCGGCCATGGCTTGTCGATGCTCAACATAAGTGCACAAGGAGTCACGTCTTTAAGGCAGTAGTCATGCCGTTTGCGGTGGTTATCTGCAGGGTAGAAATGATCTTCCCCAATGAAGACACAAGCAGCCTGGATGATGGCTGTCAGAATGTTATTATTATTGCTCTAAGCAAACTTATATTTAATGTATTAATGACTTAACAGTGATTTAATTAGCTAGATAATCATTACTGTATCTCCAGTAATAGAATTCTGTGATTCAAAAAATCAAGTATAAGTAATACAATTATTGTCAATCGCATTTCGTTTGCTTCTTTGCGAGTTAATGTAAATGTAACATGATTGTGTTAGCCGGGCATGAGATGTCGTCTCATATCGAACGTAACACCCCTAAAGTGGAACTAAAACGTAAAGTTGTGATATCAACAAATATCGCGTTTTTATCCGAATAATTGATATAGTATGAGTATCGTGATGAGGTGATTCACACCCCTAGGACTCAAGATATGTACCAAATAAGTTGCAGAATGTGAAATGCACACCCCTAGTATGTACTATTATATTTTCCATAGTCATCGAGTATGTACTATAATGTAGTCCACAGTCATTGAGTATATACTATAATGTAGTCCATAGTCATGGAGCATGTAGTGTGTAGTACTGTATGCAATGTCTGGATTCAAACACAACGAAGGTTTTCACAGAGCTAATTGAACTCATCCAGCAGTTTCAGTTGAAAAATGAACCCGTTTCCATTGAAGCGCTCTCCGCTTTAAGATGGGAGGGGCCACCGTTAACTGGGCGTGGTCCCTGCTTCAGGCTCCGCCTCCCGACTCTCCGGCCCAAGTTCGGACTCCTCTGGGATGTCCTGCAGGTCTGAACGGATACATTGAAACAATTTTAATATGACGACCACATACATATGAGCAACCATGTTGGACTGATGTTTATGATTGTAGATCGACTATTTTCAAATAGCCTAGGTATAAAATAGGGCTTAAGTGGTTCATGTATGTTTTAAAATATAATAATTTATATCTGCAAAGTAACTAAAGTTTTCAAATAATTGTAGTGGAGTAAAAGTACAATATTTGCCTCTGAGATGTAGTGGAGTAGAAGTAAAAGCATAGACAATTGGAAATACTCCTGTAAAGTAAAAGTACCTCAAAATTGTACTTAAGTACAGTGCCTGAGTAATGTGTAGTTACTTTACACCACTGATTAAAACCAATATTAAAACGTATTAATTTACAATTGACTATAGTTATGTATGTAGTGTTGTACCTCTGGGGCTGTCAGAGCGAGGGGAGACCTTCACCACGTCAGGCTCCTCGTCTTCCTCACTGCCTTCCTGAACGCCGTCCAATTGGTCGACGGGGTCCTGACTGGCCAATGGGGCGGTGGGGCGGGACTCTGCATCTCCACCGTCTCTCCTCTTCACAACCTGATTCAGAGCAGAGAGGAGAACACACACATGAACACACACACATACTGGATACACAACTGAGCACACACACACACACACACACATACACACACAGGCCAAGGACCCTTTAGCTCACAGAGAGCGGTGTTGTGTAAATTAATGTCTTTATTCGTTTACATGTTGGATTCATGTTAACTCTCTCACTGCCAGACTTATTTCTGGCTGTGTGCACCCACTGCCAGCGATTTTTCGATTTTCTTACCCTTTTCAAGTACCGGTAGTCACAGAATATTTATCTCCATTATGATCGATCCCCTGATGGTTGCTAATCACTGAGGGTTATACTGTGTGGTTTCACAAATGTCAACGAGGTCATCGCGACCTTGTTGACATTAATTGTCTGTCTTTGAAAATAGCATGTCTGGGCCAAAAATACATAGTAAAAGAAAAAGCACACAAGAGCCGAGATACAGCATTTTTAAGTAATAAGTTAAACAAGAAGTGAATGGAGCAGCAAATCTTCGGATCACGATATCTTGGGTTCTGTGTGAGAAAAATGAAGAAAAGAAAAGTCGTCCTTGGCAGTCTGGGCCTTTGGAAAAAAGTCGTTCTATGGCAGTGAATGAGTTAATGTAAAAAAAGGTAGAAAATAAAAGTTACACAAAGATTTGGCGGCCCCCCTGTTGAAGACCCATGCACTAGATCTATTCTCACCTCCTCAATGTCTCCGTTGCTCCCTTTGCTCCCCCGGCGTCTTCTCCTCCTGCCTCCGCCTCCTCCTCCTCCTCCCGGCGGCACCTCCTCTTTGACCTGCTGCTGCTCCTGCTCCTGCTCCTTCTGCTCCTTCTGTTTCTGCTCCTTCTGCTCCTGCTGACGGAGCCTCTCGCTCTCCCTGAGTCTCTCCACCTCCTCCTGCAGGAGAACCAGAGTTATTACACTTAACTAAGACCAACGAAAACTAGAATTGAAAAAACATCTTAGTTCACCACTTAAAGGAGTAGTTCACCCAAAAATTATAGGTATTTTCTCGAAAATTAGTAATTTTTTAGGTGAACTACTCCTTTAAACCCCATATGGTTGAGCGAAGTCCCTCAGGGCTCTATACTAGTGTATTTTCTGTTTTCTGTTGTTGTGGGGCTTGTCGTTCTGCTATTTCCAACGAAAGCTTTCCCCACAATATTGATGCTGGGGTTTAAGTGGTTAAAGTGGCACTATATAACTTTTGTATATATATATGACTTAATACAATTGGGGTGGTTGTATTCGGTCTCCCTGCTCTTCTATTGAGACATTTAGAAGGTGTCAAAGGACACAGAATCTGACACAAATTTTGACCTGATGGTCAAGATTCAATTTATCCCCTGAGCAAGCACGCAGGCTCTATTAAAACGTTCATCACTTGCACAGGAAACCGGGTTAATTCCGGGCTAGAAGAGGAAAGTTAGTTACATAGTGCACTGGTGCAGCTTTAACGGAAATAAAAAATGTAATTAAAACGAGGCTTCACAAAAAAATGATAACTGTATTGCGTGTTCTTCGTCTTTTCAAAGACAAAGAACTAAACCAAACTAGCAAACCCGCTTTAAAAACACAAATCAAAACTGAACTGAAACTGAAAATAAAAAGTCAAAACGAAATAAAACCAAAACTAAAGAAAAACGCAGAAACTAATGCTAACCTGTAGGAGAGCCAGCTGTCCTCGCAGCATCACTCCGTCATTGGCCGCAACTCCTCCCAGGCACACTCCTCCCAGCCCCACTCCTCCCGGGCCCACTCCTCCCAGGCCCACTCCTCCCAGCCCTGCGTCCAGCCCCGAGTCCCTGGACACGGAGCGAGCGAGGCGCGGCGGGCCGCCGCCGCCGGGGGTGTTGGGTGTGGTCGTGGAAGGGGTGGAGTTTAAGGCGGGGCCTGCCCGCAGGCAGACGGACGCCAGGATGGAGTCCTGACGAATCACTGTAGACTGGGGGAGGGATCATAACATTTATTATATTCTACTATATACCAGATGACTGGATTCAGATTCATATTTTATTATGATTACTGAATTCAGATGATTGCATTGATGCATTCTGATAAATGTATTCGTATCATTCCCGTCTGATTACTGTAATCAGGGTTTTGTATTCTGAACACCTTATTCAGAATATTGCATTCAGATTACTTGCATTCTGATTTCTGTATTCAGAATATTGCATTGTGATTACTGTATTCAGAATATTGCATTGTGATTACTGTATTCAGAATATTGCATTGTGATTACTGTATTCAGAATATTGCATTGCGATTACTGTATTCAGAATATTGCATTGCGATTACTGTATTCAGAATATTGCATTGCGATTACAGTATGCAGAATATTGCATTGTGATTAC
>NC_137605.1:53634410-53731910 GCF_963280865.1 Gymnoscopelus braueri
TAGTAAGGCTTTGTCTTCTGTTTCTATCAGCGGAAACTCCTCTCTGGATGGACAGCTAGACAAACGGAAAGTGAGACATACAAACAGACAGACAGACAGAGAGAGCAACAGTGAGGCAGTGAGACCACTAGGTGGCAACATTGACATCAGCACCGTGTGAGATGTGAGATTAGTTAGATCAGTGGTTCTCAAAGTGGGGTCCTCGGACCACCCAGGTTCCTTGAGGTGTTTCCAAATGGACCCTTACAGGTCTCACGCAGGGTCCAGATCTGCTTATTATAATTTCCCAGCAAGATTTTATTTGAAAATAGCCGATCTACAAGCTCACAACGCGTCGCATCGCGACGCGTTGTGAGCTTGTAGATCTGCTATTTTCAAATCGCTGATGTATGGTAAAGTGCTCATGTGGCCCATAGGCGCTTCTTTTGGGCTGGTTTTCCTAGACCCGGTTGCTCGTTTCTCTCACAGAATCTGGCAACACTGGTCTTACGGGTCCATTTGGTTACATTTTGTACACTCTCAGAGTTACGGGGGTCGCTTGAAATTAAAAAAGGTTTGAGAACTGGCGATGTGGATGTTGTCTGACCTGTGCACAGTCTGCTGGATGCGTTTCATCCAGGCGTTCCGGTCGTCTTTGGACGCCGCGTGGAGCTCATACATCTCTGGAGGGGTGGAGTGACTGATGAGGAACATCCCTCGCTCCTGATTGGCTATGTCCCTAACGATCAGGTTGTTTAACGACACAACCGCTGGCTTGTCCTGAGACACAGACAGAGAGATAGAGAGAGAGAAATCAAAGAAGAGAAAAAAAAAAATGAGAGGAGATCCAAGCGAGGTGAAGATTTGGAGGAAAAGAGAGGAGAGGAGGGGATAAATTAGGCATTTAACCCATTGAGGCCGATTCTAAAAATGTTTTCTAAATCCTTACAGTTTTTTTAAACAATTTAAAATAAATAAAATATATCTCAAGGGGGGAGGGGAGGAGAGGAGAGGAGAGGAGAGGGGGGTAGGGAGGAGTACTGACCAGTGAAGGGAAGATGTATTTTTGATCTTTCTCCTGAAGAAATACCAGGATGTCTGACATCAATAAAACCTGTACATCTATACACACACACACACACACACCAGAGAAAGAAGGAAAAGTAAATATTTGGTTTGAATCCACCAGTGCACGCACACGCACGCACGCACACACACACACACACACACACATAAGGGATGTCACGGTGTGGGGAATTTCCCAACAAGTAATAAATGCAATGTCAACACTGGTCAGACCGGTAACACAGCATAACCCACTTTAATTACTTTCATTACTACTAGACCATACCCGGTGAAGGGCGCAGACGAAAGTAGTTGCAAACTTGGGGTTATTGCACGTCCTGTAGCGCGGTCCCCCCGCGGGTCCCCCCGCGGGTCCCCCCGCGGCACCCCCCGCGGTCACCCCTCCCCACGGGCAACCCCCCCCCCCCCAGGGGCAACCCCCCACACACCCCCCCGTCGCGGAACCCCCCGGGTCCCATCGCAAACACACACACAAACGCAACGTTTAGCGCGAGTCGTCTCGCACACACACACGGGCAACAGTGTGTCGCGGCTGGATTGGATGCGACGCATGCGCAGTTTGATCGGGCACAGACGACCCAAGACACGGCCCAAGACAGACAGAGGTTACTCAAATTATAGGAAGATATAGTGTGCCGGGCAGCCTGCATTAATATTGTCAACCACTAGGCGTCGTACTCGACATGCCTGGCAATGATCCAGAAACAGAAACCAAACCTTAGCAAACTGATGAGCCTTTAGGTCATACATGGGCAACTGGCGGCCCCGGGGCCACATGCGACCCCCACCTTCACTTAATGTGGCCCGCAGGTTAATATCGGAATAATGATACATTATTGATTTCAGCTGTTAAGGTCCTTACACACCGGGGCGAATTCTTCATGCGAATAAATACGTTTTTTTTTAAAACCTTATGAAGTCAATGCAAGCGTCTACATCAGTTTCGCGAAGCAAAAAGCGTCTTTTAATTATTCGGAACGAGTCCGAATATTCGCCGGTGTGTAAGGACCTTTACAATTCCAAATATGCAAACATGACCCGCTTTAATTACTTCAGTCTATATTAGTAGCTCAATGACTAGTATTAAAATTCTATTGTCTTTTTTATGTCCAATGTATTTGTATTTAAGTTCATAAAGTTAACATAAGTATAACTAAATGCATTTGAAATTAAATAAAAATGTTACTTTTCAGGATAACAAAAATAATAATCAGGATTCCATTTAAAAAATAGCAAAAATAGCAGATCTACTAGCTCAAAACGTGTCGCCCTGCGACACGTTTTGAGCTTGTAGATCGGCTATTTTTGCCACTTCTGTGTGACATAAAAAACGAAAAAAAGTTAAGATACGGAGAAAAGAGATGTCTGCCAGTACATGCAATGTGGCCCTCTGGAGTGAAAGTTGCCTGCCCCTGCTTTAGGAGCACGACTGCAAGGTCATAAAATACAACGAGAAGATAAACAAGCCAGCAGCACTCCATAATGTCCTTTTCACTATCTCATGTTCCTCACCGAGACCAACAACGGACGTGTTTCAGCTCAAACAGCCTTCATCGGCGTTGTTCAAGACGCAAACAGGAAATAATTGTAAGATTAATTGAGAGCACATCGTCACTACAGGTTGTTGTTAAGTGGAACCCGCCCCCGTAAGTGAAATCTGACACCGTTGTGTATACTGCAGCTAGCAGCCCAGGTGCAGAGACAGAGGCATAACAGTCAGTCACTTCTCTTCATAATAATAATAATTACCACCTGTTACCTGACTAAAGTTATGATAACGTGCTGGGTGCCACACGAAAATGAACCAAAGTGGTTTTACAGGGTAAAACACAATATATTTTTTTTATTCATTATTATTATTTAAAAAAAAGAAAATAAACGGTGTTTGCACCTTTCACACCTTTCAGCCGGTTGGAGTTCTGTGTCTTCCAGAGCAGCGTTCCTTCGTGGATGAGGTTCCTGCGGAGGAGTTCACCTCCTCTGAACGCCCCGCCTCCCCGGACCTCCGCCTGCGCCCGCGGGTCCATTTTGGAGCGGATCTCCTGCAGCCTCTGTGTCCTCTGCAGATCCAGGACCTGCTGGTCCACGCAGCTGAGCAGATCCTTCAGCAGCACCAGAGATGTGGACAAGGACTGGATCTCCTCGTCGTTACCTAGAAGACACACACACACACAGTCAGTTTAGACCAGTGTTTCCCAAACAGTGAGTCAGGACAAATTTTTGGGTAAAAAACCCATTTTATGGTCTCCAGCTCGCAACGCGTTGTGAGCTTGTAGATTGGCTTATTTTCCCTATTAAATCGGACTTAACTTAAAGTGGTTAATTATATTATAATTAATTATAATGTATTTTCATAAGTTTGGGCACGCCAAATGTATCTTTTCTCTCCAGCTGAAAAGCTTGGGAAACGCTGAGTCAGACAGACAGACAGACAGACAGACAGACAGACAGACAGACAGACAGGTACCCTTGGTGTTGTCCAGTATCCGTTGGATGAGGACGGGGTATTTGGTGATCCTCTGGGTGACCAATAGAATGCACTCCTGGACTCCATGACGACGCAGCAGTGGACCCTTACTGACCCTCTGGAAGACAAACAACCTGCTCACTGCTGGAACTGGACGTATCGTTGCTGTCATGGCTGAAACCTCTTATCTCTGTATTTTACGGTTGTTTTTTTGTAAATTGAATGCCCTCCTTGATCATACAACAGCGTCACACAAACGCATCAAAAGTAGCAGATCTACAAGCTCAACATGCACGTTTTGAGCTTGTAGATCTGCTACTTTTGCTATTTTTGAAGTTCAGCCCTGAAAAGTTTTGGACATATGAGGTTCCTAACCGACAGAGACGATATGGCACATCCATTACATTTTTCTCTCTCTCTTTACTTATAAAAGTTCTCTCTTTCTTTCTCATCTTTGTCTGCTTCTTAGTATTTTGTCCCATGAATAGTTTCATTATTCTAACTGAGTCCGTCTCACTTCAAACAGTGAGTGTGTGAGCGTGTGTGTGTGTGTGTGTGTGTGTGTGTGTGTGTGTGTGTGTTAGTGTGTGTTATCGCTCCATTCTAGAGCATGTGAGATCTTACTGGTACCTCCTGACACCAACCCACCCAAATCCTCTATCACTCCCTCCTCTCCTCTCCTCTCCTCTCTCACCCGCACTAAGTGCTGGAACCTCTTGTCCCGGGCCAACAGTTCTTTGTAGAGTTTAACCGATTTGGGATGTCGACTGCAGAACTCAGAGTACGCCTTCCTCATGTCGTCTGCATGCTGACCTGAGAACTACACACACACACACACACACACACACACACACACACACACACACACACACACACACACACACACACACACACACACACACACACACACACACACACACACACACACACACACACACACACACACACACACACACACACACACACACAGAAAGTGGATGAAAGCAAGTTATGAATGTGTGCAACAAGTTAAAAATGTTGGACTACCTCCAAAAACACATGAACTCACACCCCCCCCTGTAATCAATGGGGAATTAATGGGGAAACACTGCTGTACTATACAGATTCATTAGTTTTATTCATTAAAGTAAGTTCTGGATTGCAGCTTCAAGGACAAAGTAACAACATTTAAGATGAACTTTGACCTCTGCGTAAGCCTAGCGATGGAGTGGATGCAGGTCAGGACGACGCGCACAGAGCTGCAGAGATGGACATCTGAAATGTTAACGTTGCCTAGCAACCGCCTTGTTTATACAGGCAGTCGGCAGGGAGGGACTACTACTTCCTCATAGAAACACCATAGATCTTTCTAGCATCACAGTGTTGCTAGGGAACGTCTGCTACTGATATTCCTGCAACAGGAAACAAAACCTGACACATTATGCTGCGTTCACACACTGGCAGATACAAAAGATACAAAGCTACACAGCATATATGTGTAGCTTTGTATCTTTGTAGCTGAAGTTGAAACCAGCTCACATTTTTTTGTAGCTTTGTAGCCGTTGTAGCTTTTGTAGCAGCTACAGAAGTTGGATGTATCCTTGCATCTTCACGCCGCTGGCTTTCATTGAAAATGAATGGTAGCCTGTATCCTTGTAGCTGCCAGTGTGAACGCAGCAAAGCCTATGTTGTCCAAGTGTCTATTCTTGTGATGCAATACTTATTACAAACTGAGGGGAAGGGAGAGAGTGAGTCTAATTCAACAACTAACCCGCCTAAAACATGAACACGCTGATGGACGCATCGCGAAGCCGGGCAAGCTATGCTAATGTTTGGGAGTCTATACCAAGGGGCCAGCTTCTGAGTTGTAAATTGAGGCTGTATAGGAAGTGACAGTTCATATGAATGGCCTGTAGTCTCTGTGTTTCACCCCTGCTGGTGTCAGAAAGAATTAGGCTCCATTCAAGCGGATGGGTTTTTGCCGAACTTTACACTTGATTTTATTACCTTAATAAACGTTTACAAAATGTATTGTCATAAATACTATATGCTTCCAGTTGCTAGTTTAAAGTCTTCTTTTAATCACCATGATATGCGTTTTTTTTTTTTTTAATTGATGATAAAGTAGGGTATGCTGTAGGAGGGGCGTGGCTACCTTGTGATGATTTGATTGACAAGCTACACAACCAATAGCATTCATTCCCCACTCCCCACTCTGGTCCCAACCAATAGCATTCATTAATTTCAGGTTTCTTATTTGCATATTCGGACCGGATATAGAAAGACGGCGGCTTTGAAATCGTTGAAAAATAGGCTTCATTTACGGTCTGTAGAGTTTATGGGCGTAACTTTGTCCATTTCTTTTTTACAGTCTATATGGTCTATACCAGTGGTTCTCAACCAGTGGTCCGGGGACCACCAGTGGTCCTTGGGGAGTACCAGGGGGTCCCCAGCGAAATTAATTAACATAGCGTCACAATCATTTTAACCACTAACTTTGGCTATTCAAAAATAGCAGATCGACAAGCTCATAGCGCGGCACCGAGTGCCGTGCTATGAGCTTGTACATCTGCTATTTTTGAAAAATCTTTAAAATGTGTGCATATCTTTGAATATATATATTTTTTTTTAAGCGAACATTTTAAACTCAAATCTTCTCTTCTGGGGTTCCCTGGCACAAAACATTTTCAGATGGGGGTCCGCGGGCAAATGTATATCAATTTAGGGGTCCTTGGCATGAATAGTGTTGAAAACCACTGGTCTACGCATGTATATATATATGTTACAGTATGATTGGAGAACCAGTACGATTGAAGAAGGCTCGCTCGTTTTTACCACCCACCCAGCAATTCTGTAGAAGCAACACTAGAGGGAGCCACAAGCCAGGCTTGTGCACAAGCATATATTGCCGCGACCACACACACGTGCGCGCGTGTGTGACCGGCTTCGAGTGCTATCAATGCATTGAATGGGGAAATAGGCGAGTTTATTAGACCTTTCAATGGGCGAAATAGGCTACTACCTACCCGCGATTTATCAGACCATTCATTCAGGAGCTACTGACCTACTTGGAGGCGGAGCAGTCCGCACAACAATATTTACGATTCTGTGCCTATCGGTACATAACTCAAACGGCGCTGAGTAGGCACAGGCGAACGTCACACCGTTCAGGACGGCAACTCGGTCGCCTTAGCTCCCTCTGTGGTCCTTCACGGGGTGACAGTTCGCCTGTGACTGCGCGCCTCCGTCAGGGTCCAAAACCAAAAGCGAAACCTAAACTGAACTATTAAGTCATGTCAGTTGGTAGGTTAGTATGTCTTGATAACACCCAATGAATGGTCTGATAAATCGTGGGTAGGTAAGTAGGTCGCCTATTTCGCCCATTCAAAGGTCTAATAAACTCGCCTATTTCCCCATTCAATGCAGATAGCATTCGAATCAGGTGGACTGTTAAGATACTTTTATTGTGTTCTGCTGGCTTTTGTTTTAGTTTCTCCCTGACACACACACACACACACACACACACACACACACACACACACACACACACACACACACACACACACACACACACACACACACACACACACACACACACACACACACACACACACACACACACACACACACACACACACACACACGGAGGAGGAGAAGGAGAAGGAGGAGGAGCTCCTCCTCCTCGCGAGCCTCGCTAATAAACCCTGTCTCGAAAAGCCCCGCATCGCCCCGAAGCCCCGTGCCTAAAAACGAGCGCTCTGTCTTCAATCGTACTGGTTCTCCAAACGTACTGTGACATATATACCTGTTGAGTCAACAGGTCTCCCAGTCTGTGTATGGTGAAGTTGTTCTGGCTGCCAGGGGCCAGACCCTGGATCCTCCTGGCCTGTAGCTGGGCCAGGAAGCGCGTGTGGATGGCCAGCAGCTGGTCCAGACAGGGGAACATGGCGTGGACCACGCCCGGCTCCAACAGCACCTCGTCCAGCATGCCCTGTCTGAACACGCCGTCCATGATCTTCAGCGTCCGCACGTGATGGAACTCTGTCTGGATCAACTCTGGAGAAACACATTACATTCATATGTGTTAACCACTTAAACCCTAAATACTTAGCAGGGTCTATTCCTTGTCGGCTCCTTTTTTCCCCTCTACATCAGGGGTCTTCAACAGGGGGTCCGGGACCCCTAGGGGGTCCTCAGAGCTACTACAGGGGGTCCGCCAGATCTTTGTGTGATATGATTTATTTTTTACATTAACCACTTGAACCCTAGCATCCCTTTTCTGGGGAGAACTTAAGCCAAAAATAGCAGATCTACAAGCTACAGATCTACAACGCCTCGCCAGCTGTGTTGTGAGCTTGTAGATCGGCTATCTTTGGCAAAGAGTTATAGGTGTAAAAGAAAGGTGAAAGAAAGAGCAGCAAAAGTTTATCTGAAACACAATTTTACACAATATAGAGGGGGTCCCTGCTTCATCTCTCTCTCAGCTAGGGGGTCCTTGGCCTGAAAACGTTGAAGACCCCTGCTCTAAAACAAACCTCTTCTCTTAAAAAATTGCTTGTCGTAGCTTGTAGCAATAGTTTACTGCCAAAAATAAATAAAAACATTTCTAAGAAGAACATTTTTTAAAACAGGGCTAAAGTGATTCATACAAGTATATACATTAATACAATTACCTATTGTATTATTATACAATGATATACTGTATTATTCCATTTAGACACAATTAGATTGCATTCAAACACAAATACTTTCTACATGGATGATAACACTTTCAATCACAGTGTTATACTAATTTATTTATTGTTTGTTTGTTTGTTTTTGTTTTTGTTTTTGTGTTTGTGTTTGTGTTTGTGTTGTGTGTGTGTGTGTGTGTGTGTGTGTGTGTGTGTGTGTGTGTGTGTGTGTGTGTACCATAGATAACATCCTGGCGTTTCATGATGTCTTTGCGTTGCGTTTGTAGAAACGACGGGTCGACAACCATACTCCAACTGTCCTTCTCCACATCTTTGCCCTCCACCTCCAACTCCTCCAACAGAGATGCATAGTACACCTCCCCTACACACATACACACACACACACACACACAGGTTAAAATACATGTACTTTTCAGGATTCAAATTCTAAAATAGCAAAAGTATCAGATCTACAAGCTCAAAACGCGTCGCTTTGCGCCGCGTTTTGAGCTTGCAGATCTGGTACTTTTGCTACTTTTGTGTGACGCTGCAGTATGATCAAGTAGGGCGTTCATTTACGAAAAAACACAAAAAAGTTTAAATATGGAGATAAAAGGTTTCTACCCGACAGCAACAATATACTAACTGACATGTCAAACTCACATTGTCATAGTGATATGATATGCTGTCAAGGTCAGTTTATTGACATTGATACATTGCCCTAGTGATGTACTTACATAGTGACATGATGCTGTAGTAGGTAATTGGTTGTGTGTGTAAAATCTGTGATGTCATGAATGTCAGTGCATTGTTCTGCTATTTGCTCTGCGTGTGAAGATAAATAAATCGTGTGTGTGTGTGTGTGTGTGTGTGTGTGTGTGTGTGTGTGTGTGTGTGTGTGTGTGTGTATGTGTGTGTGTGTGTGTGTGTGTGTGTGTGTGTGTGTGTGTGTGTGTGTGTGTGTGTGTGTGTTACCTTCGTCATTAATTGATTCCATAGACATTGATCTGTTTCTGAAGTTGAGAGAATCTGTTGACTGAGACAGAATCCTCCTCAAACCCAACGGCGAATCATCATTCAGATTACTGAGAGAGAGAGAGAAGTTCATTATGTGTCATTATAGGCAAAATGAAATTGAAATTCCAAACGTTTCAAAAATAGCTCACAACCTGTCGCAATGCAGAGTGTTGTGCGTTTGTAGATTGGCTATTTTTGCATTTGTCGCATAATTGGGCTTAAATGGTTAAAAGCACCTGTGTTAAGCCACTACTACAAAGGCTTTCAGACATCACTTCCTGTATGGCAGACCAATCAGACTGCTGCTGTGGACTCACCCAGCGATGTTAGTGGTGGAGACGCTCTTGGAGAGACCGGAGAGACCGGAGCGAACCCGCCTCGACCCCAAGAGAGACGATCGTAGACTTTCTGATGGATATATGGCCGAGCTAGGACGCTCCTTCATTGCAGGAGCTGAGAGAGAGAGAGAGAGAGTACAATTGAAAGGAAGCCGAAAAAATTATTTAAATTAACAACCACATTTTCAATCCTCTCCAAGTGACCAATAGGAACAACAACCAGACAAGCAAAGAGAGGAAGAGGCAGACAGACTTACTCTTGTTCCTCAATGACACATTCTGAAGTGCTGCGCTGTTCCTCACCAGAGCCAACTTTTGTTGCTGTTTAAGAAAGACAGACAGACAGACAGACAGACAGACAGACAGACAGACAGACAGACAGACAGACAGACAGACGGACAGTTAATAGAGACTCCAGAATCAGAATCAGGTTTATTGTCACATCACAGGTTTACAAGGTAAAAAAGTGGGTGAAATTCGCTTTCGTACATCGTTCCCATCGCAACGTTATTTCCATAGATAGAAGAGGGGGAGGAAGAAGGGGGGGGGGCAAGTGGAAAGGGAGATCAAACAAGAGAACAACAAAAAGGCCAAACAAGTTATCTACATATTTACACTAGAACCTGAGATAAAAAAAATATGACGAAGGTGCCTGAGCATAGCAGCAATGTATGTATACTGTGCATGATATACTTATGGACGTGAAGGTGCTTAGAGAAAAAAAAAAGAAAAGCACAATAAAAGACAAAAAAAGAGTCAGTGCGTTAGACATGGGATTAAAGGGGAAATCCACCCATTTTCAATATTTAACTATGTCATTAATATAGCATAAAGGAGTTGTGTGGAAATAAGAAAAAATTAAAAAAAAAATTAACATTGCAAAAAAAATTAACATTGCAAAAAAATTAACATTGCAAATTACACTGTGATGACTCATCATGGTGTAATTTGCAATGTTAATTTTTTTGCAATGTTAAATTTTTTTGCAATGTTAATTTTTTTTTTAATTTTTTCTTATTTCCACACAACTCCTTTATGCTATATTAATGACATAGTTAAATATTGAAAATGGGTGGATTTCCCCTTTAAGGTGCAAAAAGTCAGTGCGTGTCGACCGCATAATCCACATAGTGGACTGAGCCTGGTATAATCCGCAAGTAGTTCCAGATATTTAGTATGGGTTAAATACACAGGGATCAATGAGGTATTACTCAACTTAGACAGCTGGTACAGTAGGGATGGAACGATTTAACGAATTAACCGTTTACACAGGAAATAAACCACTTTATTTAGGATGTAATGGGATCAGCGGTGCTACATACAGTATACGGTATGATGCCGTTGATGCGGTTTTTTTTTTAACGTTTTTTTTTAAACGTCCAGAACCCAGGATAACGTGATCCGATAACGTATTACTTAAAAATCCATTATCTCGGCTCCTGTGCAATTTTTTTTTTACTATGTCTTTTTGGCCGAGACATGCTATTTTCAAAGGTGGAAAAAAGGGAACGGGATGTCGCGATGACATTTTCTTTTTTTTGGCGTAAGCATAGTGAAACCCTCTGTGATTGGCAACCATCAGGGGGTCGATCATACTGGAGATAAATATTCTGTGACTACTTGAAAATCTAAGAAAAATCGAAAAATCTCTGGCACTGGGCAAACACAGCCAGAAAATAAGTCTGGCACTGAATGAGTTAATAGAAATTGTATACATTCACCCAAAAGTAACACCAACCCTACTTGATTGGTTTCAAAACGATTTAATTGCTTACAGTGCTGAAAGTAGTCCATTAATTTATGCCAGGCGCGTCCAGCAGTGTTGCCAGATTATGTGAGAGAAACAAGCAACCAGGTCTAGGAAAACCAGCCCAAAAGAAGCGACTATGGGCCACATGAGCACTTTAACATATACATCAGCTATTTGAAAATAGCCGATCTACAAGCTCACATCGCGTCGCGATGCGACGCGTTGTGAGCTTGTAGATCTGCTATTTTCAAATAAAATCTTGCGGGGAAATTATAATAAGCAGATCTGGCAACCCTGACGTCCAGTGCAACAAGGTCGGCTCGGAGTGTTGATGTGATGTTGATGAAATAGAATCGATATTCTTACTGCATTGTCTATTGCTCACCTCAAATGTTTCCAAAAACATTCTTGAGACCTGAGTGCAATGTTTAGCTGTACATGACATTGTGTTTGTTTACAAAGCTGCCATGTTGGATATAGTCTCGCTCGCATATCCAGACTCTCCAAAGGCTCCCTCCACTGTCAAGCGGAGTGGGCGGAACTGTGAAAGGTCTGGCTATGCGATAATGCGAGACTATGTTGGATACGGCAAAAATATCAAGCTACGCAGATTGATAAGGTGTGCCGTGTCCTTGATTAGACAGCGGTCTGTCATTGAGTTCAACAACGGTCATTATTCAAAAATAACAGATCAATGAATTCAGCGATTGACCAATCAGAATCAAGCATTCAACCAAGCCAAGTGTTATAAATAGGGGTTAAGGGCTGAATCCTATGGTTGTGTGTTGTGACAGTGGGGGACAGCTGGGACATTAGACACAACTAGATGAAAAGTGTCTGAGGCTTCGATGCAAAAAACCTCTGGCACTTGATGTGTTAACAAGACTGATGAAGGTTCACTTCAATGAATGTCTCACCCTCTGTTTCATCTTGATACAGTTGTCCAGCGTGTCTCTGCAGCGGTTGTGTATGGTGACGTTACAGGCTGGAAACACACACACACACACACACACACAGATTAATTTACATTATTATAGGACCAGAATAGAGACAAACTTTTTTTGTTTATGCTTTTGACATATGTCAAAAGACAGAGACATGACAGAGAGACATAACAAGAGGAGGACATGACAGAGTCACATAATTATAACAAACAATAACCAACTGTGTGTGTGTGTGTGTGTGTGTGTGTGTGTGTGCGTGCGTGCGTGCTTCTACTCTTCTTATATCTTGTTCGTCGTGTGTTCGTCGTGTGTTCATCGTGTGTTCACTGATCTAGGATCTGATTCCTGCACTCCTTAGTATTGGTTGATTGTGAAGTCAATCACTGATCTAGGATCTGATCCTTGTGCTCCTTACTATTGGTAAGGGTGTTTCACAGCTGATCAGCAGTCAGTCAGTAGAGGTCTTTTGGCAGTATGTTTTAGACATTTCCTAACAGCAGATCTGATGTCAGTCCGAAACACACAGCTGCCTTTGTTCCCATAACCGCCCTGAAATTAACGTGCACACACACACACACACACACACACACACACACACACACACACACACACACACACACACACACACACACACACACACACACACACACACACACACACACACACACACACACACACACACACACACACACACACACACACACAAACTGACTGAGGCACATCACACCACATGGAACCACTCAACAACACTGCAGCTATTAAATGGACTGGTTCCTGTTTAGAACCACAGTTCTCTCTCTCACACACACACACACACACACACACACACAAACACACAGTTTAAAATAACTGTTTTCTAGGGCGTGTTCCTTTATAAAGGGTGTCTTGTAATCATCTGAAAGCGGTTGTGTTTACCATGTGCAGAGCTTTTTCTCTTCCATTGGGGTCCTGAGGGACAGAGCTTACTACTCATGACCTCAGGATAACCCCCCCTAAGCTGAGATCTTCATTCTACTCTGTATTTGGTTCATGAGGTGGGGTCCGGGGACTCCCAGGGGAGGCTTGAGGGGGTTACAGGAAAATTACAAACAGTTTGAACACTTAAGACCTATTTTATATTGTCGGCTATTTGAAAATAGCCAACCTGCTATTTTCAAGACAAATGGTCTCTTACGTCGGTCCCTGGAACTTATTATTTTCAAATGGGGGTCTGCAGCCTATCAATCACATATCAATCATCATTCAGCTGTCATATCAATCATCATTGAGATGACAATGTTTGAGAACCACTGTCCTAGGTACCTGTGATAGGGGTGTTCTGGCGATCTGGACCGATCCATCGAGTTAGCAGGCCAAAGATCCTGTCTAATAAAGCCCCCTGTCTAAAGTGTGTGGAGAAGTTGATCTCTGAAAGAGATCTCTCTCACGGCTATGGATTGTTATTATAGCTCCCATGGATGGTGACGGTTTGAAGGTTTCAATGGTTGTTGCTATATTGTTGTTGTATTGCTGTTATTGTTGTCCATCTTTGTTTCTCTCTCCCCCCTCCTCATCTTTCTTGCTCTTTCTTGTCTCTCTCTGCACAACGTGGTCAAGGCAGATGGCCGCCCACCCTAGTGCCTAGTAGGGCTGTGAATCTTCTGCTATCTCACGATTCGATTCGTTTCCGATTCTTGGGGTCACAATTCCGAAAACTATTTCAAAACAAACGATTCAAAAAAGTTTTTTTCCGATTCAAAAAAGATTTTCTTTCCCAATTCAGCCCAGAACTTGTCACTTCTCAAAAATTTCATCATACAAAAATACTGGGGGGAAAAAAATTAAAAATCTATTTTTTGAAAATGAGAATCGATTCTGAATCGTCCAACATGAGAATCGATTTTTTTTCCTGCAGCCCTAGTTAGTTCTGATCGGGGTTTCTTCCCGTTAAAGGGGAGTTTTTCCTTCCCCAGTGTCACCAAATGTGTGTCACCGGGGAAAACGATGGGTCTCTCTGCTCTCTATGTAAAGTGTCTTGAGACAACTTGTGATTTGGCACTATAATCTAATCAAGTTGAATTGAATTGGCTGAGCATCAGCATCTGTTCTAACACATGGCAACCCATCAGCCAAACCAGGCGCCTGAGCACTCTCTGCTCTAAGTCCAACACGTTTGAACTTTGACCCGGTTTGCACGGACCTTTCAAAGAGCAACCAATGCTCTTCCAGCGTGAGGTAACACAAGCTAAAGTAGCAACAGACAGAAATCTGATCCTCAGTTCACAGAATTTTAAAACTCAACATTAAAATAACACCAACACCTCCTGAATAGAGTGATGCATGGTGAAATGTTAGTAATCAGATGGGGTGGAAGGTTTGACCACTTCCAACCTCTTCAGGAAACACCACCCTGACCCTTCCTCTTAGCCTTGCCTACTTGTTGTCAATTATTTGTACGAGCTCTTGTTTTTATTGGATCTTGTTTATTCGATACACTTATTTGTTTTAGCTCTTGCTCATTTGATTTTTCCATTTGTCTCATCTGTTTAAAGGTAGGGTAAGTGATTTGCGTTGGTTAAAATAATTGTTAAATAGCTCTATATTCTGATAGTACTCATTGCTATAGAGTGTTTGTTCAGTATTAGGAGTCTCCTTGTCTCTCCACCTCTTTATTAAACAGAAAATGCATTTTCGTTCAGTTTCAGTTTCATTTCCAATTTTATCCAACCAGGACAGAGAACTCAATCAGGATACAGATTAAACAAGTGAAATTGGAAGTGATGACACTAAGAAATGAGCATGCAAAATTGGAACTGGAACACTATGCAAATTAAGCTTAAAAATGGGTACTTTCTCCTGATTGGCTGAGATTTTGACACCTACAGAAAAATGTATTTTCTGTTTATTAAAGAGCTGGATAGACAGGGAGACATCTGTTAATGAAAAAACACTCTATAGCAATGATTACTATCAGAATATAGTATTTTAACCTTTTAACAAAATACTTTTTGTTTTAACCAAAAAATATCACTTACCCTACCTTTAAGTAAGTACTTAGGTAGCTGATATATTGCACTTTTACTTTAGCGCTAGGTATACTCTTAGTTGCTTATTTTAGAAGAGAACGCACTTAAGACTTCTGGTGATTAGTCGTTTTCTTGCCTACCTATGCTGAATGCACTTATTGTAAGTCGCTTTTGGATAAAAGCGTCTGCTAAATAACCGTAATGTAATGTAGATGTGTCATTATTTTGGGTATGTCAATACAGGCAAACATTTCTGCTGATTTCACTATTTGTCAGGCGACAAAGTATAGGCCAGTATATAGTGGTTAATGACTAGGACAATGGTAGTATTCAGATGGGGGGCTACCAGGTTTGATGATTCAATGGATCATGATGAAGCTTGTGATGTATACCCTACTGTGTGGTTTAGCTTGACTCAACCCTACCTCTCTCTCTCTCCCTCCCTCTCTCTCTGACAGCAGTCACATCGCCTGCTGTCCTGGGCTCCAAAGACAGCTGTCGGTCGGTTGGCCTGTCCTTCTGTCCAACACAACATATCTTGAAACTACTTGGCTGCCGTGGAATTTTCACGCGCCTTCGTGAACCCCAGAGAATGGCCCCTACTGACTTGAGTGGTGACCCCTATAGGCTCTTCCTCTAGTGCTATACCCTCTGACCAATGTCCAGTTGTGTGTACAGCGCAGTACAGGGCTTTATTCTTCATGAATATAGACAGTGGTGGAAAAAGTACTCAAATGTTTTTACTTAAGTAGAAGTATCAATACTGCAATGTAGAAGTACTCTGTTAGAAAAGGCCGAAATTCTAAATTCACTTGAGTAAAAGTACAAAAGCATTGGTATGAAAATGTACTTAAAGTACCAAAAGTAAAAGTACTAAAATGTTTGAAAATAGCAGATCTACGAGCTCGTTGTGAGCTTCGGCTATTTTCAAATAGCCGATGTTTGCTGCCCTCGAGTGTGGGTTGTAATGAGTCTGTTCTGACCCAACTGTAGACTTTATTGTCCCACAGGGAGAAATTCCTTCCCACAGTACTGTACTTAACAACAATACAACAGCACACAATAACAGCAATAAACAACAACAAAATGACAGACGGCAGTATACACACTCTGGCCTGTTCAGTGACATCTGTTGTTTAAGGAGGCTATGATTGTAGGTGTCAGGCTTTTTCCCAAAGCGAGCTCTTTTGCACCTCGGTGTTGTGTACCAGCACTGGGAGTGGGGCATTAGGGTAAAGGTGATGATGGAGTGGTGTGTGACCCTATAGTAAACTTATAGTGACACACACACACACGCCATGCATATCATATAGATGTGAGTCATGTGACATCATTGTTTTGTTGTTAATCGCCAGATTAGGAGTAACAACAGACTGGCCTCTTAATCTGCAGATAATCTGTCTGGACAATAATCTCACACCTAGCGAAGCCATGCTGAGCGCAGATCAGCGGCACGCACGCACACACACACACACACACAAGTCGAGCAGGTCATAACACTGACTGGAGGTCAGCCAAATCATTCTGGCGCCACATTATTACAACTGTACTGACAATAAGTTAATATTCAAACAGATTGTGACCATTATCCTCGCATTGTTAACCTCTATGTCATAATATATAGTTACTCATTTTATAATAAATAATAAGCACATATAATACTACTAATTTATACATTATTATATTTCTTTTTTAATTGACTTATCTGTTGCCAAAGAGGGGGAGAGAGAAGAGGAGAGAGAGAGACTTATCATCCAGACAGAGAAATGGAGACACATCTATGTTGCTTTCTGACTGTCTTTATGTCAGTCTGTCTGTCTGTAGAACGAGGTCATCAAAAACATAAAACATAATCTGTTTACTGGAAAATGGGAGGCCATTAATGTGTGTGTGTGTGTGTGTGGGAGAGAGAGAAAGAGAGATAGAGGGGAAAACAGACAGAGAAAGAACAGCTATCTTTGCTGTGCCTTTGAGCAAAAATCCTCAAATCTGGTCCTGCTCATTCACTCCCCACACACACACACACACACACACACACACACACACACACACACACACACACACACACACACACACACACACACACACACACACACACACACACACACACACACACACACACACACACACACACACACACACACACACACACACACACACACACACACTTCAAGCCCCTCCTCCCAGTATTAACAGATCGGGTGTAGTTTGGTCAAAGAATGGCGTGTGCAAGGAAGTGGGGATATAATGTAAGGTTGTGACCTTGCCCTACATTTTGAATGGTCGCCCCGCAGAGACTGTGAACTGGGGCGAGGGGTACCACCTGTGTGTGTGTATGTGTGTGTGTGTGTGTGTGTGTGTGTGTGTGTGTGTGTGTGTGTGTGTGTGTTTGTGTGTGCGCTCTAGTCTAGAGGAGGGGAGGTACATCTGTTAGTGGGTAGGAGACAGGATTAGCACACAGTCTGTCAGACACGCACACGCACACACACACACACACACACACACACACACACACACACACACACACACACACACACACACACACACACACAGCTGACTGTTAGATGGTCCAAACAAAAGGAAAACAGACATCATTGCACAAATTAATACCAACACTGATGCAGGACAAACCCAAAGCATCACGTGGTATACTTATGAACGATATCAATTAATTTGACACTAAATACGTATTAAAAATCTATTTTATTATTAGCTTACCACTACCAAAATATATAATATTATTATATGTAAACAGGCATAAACCTGGTCTTCAGAATTAAAATACCACTGAATGCCTTAATTGAATCAGAATCAAGTATTAAAAGTGTGTACTAATAAAAATAGTATATTAATAATAATAGTTAAATTAAATCCCATATTGGTAACCAGAGCCCCTCATGAAAACGGTTTTAAAAACGAGTTTATCCTACACGTGCCGTCAGGTTCCGATTGGCTGGGTGCCAGATCACTGAAGCGTTTCTTGCACTGTAGTGAGAAAGGCTTGTCATTGGACCAGTGCCAGACATATTAACTGTTCATTTGACATCACGTGCCTCTTCTCTGTTTGGGTAATGATGACATTATAGTAGCTCTGATCCTCCGGTTTTAGATGAAATAAAATGTAAAAAAAAAATTACCTGCCAGACTCTGTACAAAAGGATGAAATTTGAATACACAGGAATACACTCACACACACACACACACAGAAATGTGCGCACACACACACACACGCACACGTTCCCCCTCTGGGCGCTGTGTGTGCGCGCATGTGTGACCATTAAATGTAACGGCAGGAGGTTTTGACTCCTTCGAGCTGTTTCTCCTCCTCTCATTTTCCTTCTCATTTTCTCTCTTTCTGTTTCTCTCTCCCTCCCTCCCTCCCTCCCTCCCTCCATCTTTCTATCCTCCTCTTCACTGTGGTTGTACTCCTCTACAGCAGGGTTTCAACAGCAAAGCATGCTGGGAGGCAGTCAAGTGGGAGAAAAAGGACCAGTGGATGGACAGAATGTATACAGACGTCCTCCCTGTGTGTGTGTGTGTGTGTGTGTGTGTGTGTGTGTGTGTGTGTGTGTGTGTGTGTGTGTGTGTGTGTGTGTGTGTGTGTGTGTGTGTGTGTGTGTGTGTGTGTGTGTGTGTGTGTGTGTTCGTGCGCACGCGCGTGAGTGCGTCTGTCTGTCTGTCTGCCAATCCTAAAGCATGTTCAACCTGGCTTCCATATTTTGGGTGTCAATATAATTTTCAAAGACAGTGAAAATAGCCGATCTACAAGCTCGCAACATGTTGTGAGATCATAGATCTGTCAACTTTATTATCACACACACAGGGAAATTTGGTCCAGTGCTCCAGACATAAAAAACGAAACCAAAAATGTCATCACAATCTACATGCTACAAGCTTGTTGATCAGATATATATTTTTTTTTTTTAATGTATAGTAAAACAATAATGTCAAATAAAAATATGATCCAAATCAGTAACTCAAATCAGTCTGTCTACATGCTGACTTCTTTGTCTGTTCTGAACCTGCAGCTGACAGCTCTCTCTCTCTCTCTCTCTCTCTCTCTCTCTCTCTGGTGTATTGGTTGAGGTTTGATCTCCCCTCCTCCCCGTGGCTCATCCTTCGCTTATCTGTCCCTCCCTCCCCATCTACTGTACCTCCACCCATTGTACCTCCTCAGCATCTCTCTCTCTCTCCCTCTTCTTTTCTCTTCTTCTTTTGTTCTATTGTTCTGTGTTCTATTGTTTTATTGTTTTCAAAGTGGCGGGCTAACAGCACTACCTGTATTCTATTGTAATGTGCTAACACTACATTACCTGTGTTCTATTGTTTTTAATGTCGTGTGCTAACATTACTACCTGTGTTCTATTGTTTTTAATGTAGTGTTCTAACATTACTAGCTGTGTTCTATGGTTTTTAATGTAGTGTGCTAACATTACTGTGTTCTATTGTTTTTAATGTAGTGTGCTAACACTACATTACCTGTGTTCTATTGTTTTCAATGTGGCATGCTAGCTGTATTCTATTGTTTTCAATGTGGCATGCTAGCTGTATTCTATTGTTTTCAATGTGGCATGCTAGCTGTATTCTATTGTTTTCAATGTGGCATGCTAGCTGTATTCTATTGTTTTCAATGTGGCGTGCTAACTATGCTGCTGAACGTGAAGGCAAATAAAACAGCATATGCCTGACAACTAGCTACTTCCTCTGTGAACCATTCACTTCCACATATGAAAAGCACACACACACACACACACACACACACACACACACACACACACACACACACACACACACACACACACACACACACACACACACACACACACACACACACACACACACACACACACACACACACACACACACACACACACACACACACACACACACACACACGCACGTCCATAAAGGTCGTTGTCCTGAGGCATAACGTCTGATTGGATAAAACATCAATATACCGATAACCAATCCAGCTTAATTTAAACTATTTACCCCGAGATAACCTGTCATCAGTTAGCATACGGAGTCACCCGTTGTGTTCTATTTCATTGTGCTGTAGTGTCTTCTATTGTGTTACACTGTGTTCCATTGTGTACTATTGTATTCCATTGTGTTGTACTGTGTTCTATTGTATTCCATTGTGTTGCACTGTCTTCTATTGTGTTTCTTTGTGTTGTACTGTGTTCTCTGACATTAATTACTGGGTTCTCTGACATTAATTACTGGGTTATATTGCATTACATAGTGTTTACAAGCTTCTGTTTCCATAGCAACATAAACAGACAGAACGGCATGTGTGCTGGCAAGAAAAAAACAGACCACAGTTATGCCTTCACTGATAAAACAGCATTGGGCAATCACCAAAGCACTGTGAGGAGCTGTATATTTGTTTCACTGTATTCATGGAATAAAGCAAAAAAGTAATCTGACTGAAAACATTTTGTTCATTAGAATTATGTTTAGGTATTATCGTAAACCTATGTTGTTCTACATACAGCCAACCAGTTGAAGAAATCACAGATTGAGCCTTTAACCTGTGCTTTTATGAAATATCCGAGACCATTAGGGTTTTATGGAAGACGCTTCTGAACATTAGCTAGTTTGACCACTGCAAGTACTCTTTAAATCTTAAAATAACTAACACAACACGTCACAGCGTGACGTGTTGTGTTAGTTTGCTTGTAGATCGGCTATTTTTGGTGCGCGACAAGCGTGCACTGAAAACGGTCATGGCGACTGAGAACTTGAATCCATGTGTATTCTATTGTGTGTTCCACTATCAAAGGCACTCACTCTGAACTTGAGTGTGTAGTGTGTGTGTGTGTGTGTGTGTGTGTGTGTGTGTGTGTGTGTGTGTGTGTGTGTGTGTGTGTGTGTGTGTGTGTGTGTGTGTGTGTGTGTGTGTGTGTGTGTGTGTGTGTGTGTGTGTGTGTGTGTATCTCTTACTGGGACAGCTCAGGGCTTCCTTGGCGGTGATGCTCTTGTTACAGGCGGAGCAGAGCGTTGTGGCAGACACGGTGAGGGAGGTGAAGAGGTGGCCGTTGCTGTAGCGAGCTTCCCTCTCCCTCGCCTCCTTCTCCCTCTCCTTCATCCTCTCTTTCTCCTTGTTCTGCAGAGACAGAGATACAAACGTTAATTTAACATTAAAATAACTGTGCTGCATAAATACATAAGACTGTTACGACTGACCAAGCCTTATTTGATCATTTATGTGTTTTCTATGATACTAGCCCATACCCGGTCGGCCGGTCGGTCGACCCAAGACGGACACCAAGACGGACGGTACTCCAATTATATAGTAGGATGTTCAGCTAATGAGATCATCTCTATACTGTTAAAAAAGGTCAATAAGAACAGTAAAGCACTCTTTATTGTAGGCAATCTCTCGATCAACAACCCCCAATTCAACCTGTGTAAATGTAGAGCCATATGAAATCCATGTTAACGGAATCGCGGACGGAATCACGGAAATGACCAATAAAAATGGAATTGGAATAAAAAACGGAATATTGCAGAATTTGGAATATAAAAAATATTCGCGGTAAAATATTTTTTTTTACCGCGAATTTTTACAAATCCACGGGACACCACCATTTTGCATGGCCACATCCTACTTTATAACAATAAAATCCACATAGAAATCGTCTTAAAAAGAAGATAGAAATGATAATAATACATGGGCGACGCCATTTTGCGCATGCTCAGACCGAATTCTTTTGGGTAACATTTTTGCGTATTCTTTCAGAGACATGTATGGACTGTTATATCTTATTAAATTGTGGACATTTATTCATTTCCACTTACCAGACACTTTTTTTATGGTAAAAATGAGCATAAAAAGCAAAATACAGAATTCAGAAATATTAAAATGGAAAAAACAGAATTTGGGAAAAAATAAAACGGAATTGGGAAAAAAATAAAACGGATTTCATATGGCTCTATGTAAATGTCCTTCTAGATCAGTGATTCGTAACCATTTTCATTCCATGGACCCCCCATATTGATATGAATTAGGTCACAGATCCCCATTTCATACGATGTAGACGCTGAAATCTCAGGAGGCTCAGGAGGTAGAGCAGCCGTCTTTAACCCATTCAGTCCGGGAACGCATCTGTGTCATTTTAGATTTCTTTGGCTATTTAAAAAAAAAAGCAGATATACAAGCTCTGCGCTATGAGCTTGTAGATCTGCTATTTTTGAAAAATCGTGAAAGTTTGTGAAAATCTTTGAATATATATTTTTTAAAGCGAGCATTTGTAAAATATTTTGTTCCAGGGAGTCAGGGACCCGCGAGCAGCAAAGATTTGAGTTACAAATGTTCAGTTTAAAAATATATGTATTCAAAGATTTTCACTAAATGAAATTCACAAAATCTCTGCAATTTTTTAATTGAATTGAATCCTCCGGGCTGCGCGTCAGTGTCCTTGAGCAAGACACCTCTATAGCTGCTACAGAAGAGCAGGTTGGTGCTTTGCTTGCATGGTTTCCTCCGCCATCAGCGTGTGAATGTGAAATACATTGTAAAGGAAAAGGCGGTATATGAATTAGTTACAGACCCATTGGTTCCTAACTAATAATCATTTAGTTAGGGACCCCCCTGGAACCACATCAAGGACCCCTAGGAGTTTTGTCAGAAAACCTTGGAGTGAGATTTGGTGGCGTGTGCAGCATATATTATTATCATTTTTGTATTTTATCGACCCATGGGAGTCACCACCGCACGCCAAAGAAATGTATTTGTGTATTCATTGTTGTACTTGATGTTGTTTGTTGCACCCAGTGCAACATGCCAGTTGTAATACCCCAACCAGGTACAGCTGGTATGTTGCACTGGGTGGGTGTGCTATAATTTTCCAAATCTACCCCTCAATAATGAAATCAAGTAATTTTATGGCAGAAACTGGTGGTAGGTGGAGATTAATACTGTGGGTGTGATCATTTTGGTGGGGGAGATCAGGGGGTCTTCCTCCCGAAACCTTTTAACAGAGCAGTTGTAATTACCTGTATTCTGGTGCAATTTAACATTGCACCACTTTTATCAGGCTTTACTAGCATGGCAACATGGGTTAATATTTTAATTTCATCCGCGTCTGGGGATATAATACTGTAAATGATCAATGGAATGACACGTGCGTAAATGCGCGCAGGGTCCCTCACACAAGAGACGCGCACACGCGCACACACACACACACACACACACACACACACACACACACACACACACACACACACACACACACACACACACACACACACACACACACAAACACACCTATCATTGCTGCTTTTCACTACAGTTAACGGGTGAGGCTACTTCAGATACAATAATTTAGTTCACTATTATCGCTCAAATACCGGCAGAAGTGGATGTCTCAGTGGTGCATGAGTTGACGCAGTGTTCCACTTGGGGTGATTTGACGCCGAGAGAGATACAATGTGTGGCGTGAGTGTGTGTGCAGAACGTCATTTGCGTGTGTCTCACGCTCATTGCGGGAGAGCTGGCAGCTCTGTTCGACAAGCAGCCACGTGGAACTTGCTAATTCCATGATGGCCGCTCTACCTCCTGTGCCACTGCCGCAAAAAAAAAGAAAAAAAAAGAAATCTCCAGAGGCACAGACATTTATGGAGAGACCTCACACTTACAAATTGGAATTTAGAAAGTGACTAGTATCATTATTCTAGAACTGTATACTGACAATAAATACATCACTTATCCTGGATATCCTGGCTCAATAAACACAAAACAATTAGGGATATCCTGGATCGATAAGGTTCAAGACCATTGCTAATTTGCCATCAAATAGATTGCTGTCTGATGCAAATCAGTATCATCATAACATCATAATAAAACCATTATAAAATGACAGATATAAAGACAGAGACAGGAAGGTTAACAGCATTGCTCCTTATATTGATTATAGTTGATTAATGATTAGTTCTGTCTGTCAGGTAGTGAGGCTATATTCTAATCTCCAATAACACACTGTCACACACACACACACACGTGTACACACATGCGCACACACACACGTGTACACACACACACACACACACACACACACACACACACACACACACACACACACACACACACACACACACACACACACACACACACACACACACACACACACACACACACACACACACACACAGAAGCGTTAAGTGGATGTCATTATCATACCACCAGTAGTGATGTATATCTAAGTCCTTCAGCCTTCTTTTTCCCCTTCATTGTCCTCTCTCCTTTACTCTCCTCTCCTTTGTTCTCCCGCATTTTCCTTCTCTTCTCTCTCCTGTGTTCTCCTTCTCTTCTCTTTCCTGTTTTCTCCTTCTCTTCTCTTCTATTTTCTCCTTCTCTTCTCTCCTCTCTCCTGTTTTCTCCTCCTCGTCTCTCCTCTCTTCCCCTCCGTCTGTCTGAACCAAGCCCCCAGAACCGCGGTATAACAGTGAAGTCGCCTGGTGGTCAAATCTGGGATTGCAGACTTCCGCATTTAAAACGCTACTGCGCGTGCGTCTACCGTCTGAAGCCTACAGTGCGCCTGCTCGGGGCTCAAGTCTTCCGCATTTGATGGAAACCAAGAAAAATGCGGAAGTAAAGCGTTCTTCCGGGTGCAGCATCTTTCATTGAAATAAATAGGTGGGGGCGGGGCCATCCGCCCCCTAGATATATTATAGCCTTATGGTCTGAACCAGCTGTTTCAGTACAGCAGATAAGATGATGAGCTGTCAGGATGTTGGACCAATAGGATCTCTCTCTCTCTGCCTTCTCTCTCTCGCTCTCTCTGCCTTCTCTCTCTCACACTGCTCCATCCTCTCCGATTCTGTCTCTCCATCTCTCTCTCTCTATCCTCTCTCAATCTATCTCTCCACCCCTCTCTCCTCAATCCCCCTCTCCGTCTTTATCACCTTATAATGCGCTCTCTCTCTCTTTTGTTGTACCTCTCTCTCTCCATCTCTCTATTCTGAAGGACACGTTCATTGTATCGTTCTCGTTATGAAGCAGATAACTGCAGCCTCAGCTCAAATACTGCTGGAGAGTGTGTGTGTGTGTGTGTGTGTGTGTGTGTGTGTGTGTGTGTGTGTGTGTGTGTGTGTGTGTGTGTGTGTGTGTGTGTGTGTGTGTGTGTGTGTGTGTTTGTATCGTCAGCAGCAGCAGGCTATCCGTTTCAAGGGCACGTTCAGCAGTTTTACACATCTTGCATACCTGCAGTGCGTCCTGCAGAGAACAACAAAAGGTAGCGTTGCTAGCGTCTTGCTGCTAACAGCATTCCAAAAGGGTCATTTCAAAATAACTCTGAAACAGTGATTTATATGCTCCACTATCTGGGAGTCAACGGAGACGGATAAAAAACGATGTGTGAAAATGGTGCTCGATGCTTCCTGGGCTGTGAAGGGAAAGTTTGTCTTTTCCAGAGTTATTTGGAAATACAATTTTTAGCAGCAAGAGGATAGCAATGCTAGCTCCCTGTTCCCAACTCTGGAGCTAATATTAGCTAGAAGCAGTGATCAACTTTTTTCAAGGACCCCCAGTTTGATATACATTAGGCCACGGACCCCCATTTGAAACAATATTCATCTCTGGGACCCCAAATGCGTTTGATAGTGCACAATTATTTGCAACCCAAATGGACACGCATTTGGTTCCATTTGTACACTCTGTAAAGATCCATTTGGCTCCTAAGTAGGTCATCTATTATTTAGCTGGGGACCCGTTGGAGCCCACTCAAGGACCTCGGGGGTTCCCCTGAACCACATATTGAGAAACACTGCTATACAGGTCCAAGGACTACAAGTATGCGAGACTAAATGTACCTAAAATCACATAAGTTACAGTTTAAGTCCATATATTCATCATGTTATTAACATTAATGGTAAATGGTGTGTTTCTATGCCACCTTTCTGCAAATTGTTTTACATTCACCCATATACACACATTCACACAGTGAACGGTGGAGGAAACCATGCAAGGCCCCAACCTGCTTATTAGGAGCAGTTAGGGGTTCAGGCTTTGCTCATGGACATTTTGACAAGAAGCGAGGACCGGCCTGGTATCGAAACAGGAACCTTCCTGTTCCAATACCTCTCCTGAGACAGTACCGCACCCTAGATTAACTGTCCAATGATAAATGGCCTAACCCAGTAGTTCACAACCCATTAAGCGATACAACCAATCACCACAAAGCGACACATGACACTACACGACACAAAGCAACACAACACATTCTACCACAACTATGCAAGATGGGAATGAAAGTTGAACCAAGAATTTATGTTCTCTCTCTCTCTCTCTCTCTCTCTCACACACTCTCCAGTATGAGGTTATTAAGGTCCATCAATCTCAGCTCCTCATTAACTGAGAGAGTGCCCCCCCCCCCCACACACACTCTGTCTCAGGAGCAGTATCAGGGCGGGGGAGGGGAGCCAGTGGTGGATTGTTCCCAAATGTTAAGATCCTAGATCAGCAACATTTCAGCCAATATATTAAGGAGAATGCTAGGTTAACTAGCAGTGTTCGTTATGAGGGTACAGTTATATAGTAAAGCAGTGGTTCTCACACTCTGAATACATTTTGTACCAGGGAGGGACGCCCATAACAGAAGATTTGTGTTTAACCGTTTCAAACATTTTGTAGATTGGCTATTTTCGAATAGCCAGAGTATAAAATAGGGGTTAAGTGGTTTTGATGCTGCATTAAATAGTTTAGCTGGGGACCCCCCCCCCCCGGAACCCCCTCAAGGACCCCACTTTGAGAAACACTGTAGTAAAGGATTGACAACGGTATCTGTCTGCTGACTCTATTCTCTGCTAATCTATCGTTGCTGTCGGGCAGAAACCTCTTATCTCCCTCTTATTCTAAATGTATGTGTTTTTTCGTAAATGAATGCCCACTTGATCATACTACCGTGTCACAAAGACATCAACAATTGCAGATCTATAAGCTTTGAGCTTTTTGCTACTTTTGCTATTTTAGAATTTGAATCCTGAAAAGTAACAGTTTTGAACATATGAGGTTTCCACCCGACAGAGACGATATCAAACTGAAAGGTTCTTGAAATTAATCTTCTTAAAATGAAATTTTTAAATTAATAAGATTATGAATCACTGCCGTTAGGCCTGGAATGTTAATCTTGGCTCCTGTCAACGGACAGTCAGAGATCATTTTAGGCGCTCTGTCTCATGTGCATTACGCTGGTCTTCTCTGTGGTTGATTTTCTATTCATCCGTCTTTAAATGCGAGTGATGAGAGCTAAGTGTTAACATGCAGGATGTGAGAGCAGCTGGGTGCATGCTAGTTCAACAAAAGAAACCTCTCCACCCTGCCAATGTCAATCTATAGATCTAATGACTGCAGGTGTGAAACCCCACACACACACACACACACACACACACACACACACACACACACACACACACACACACACACACACACACACACACACACACACACACACACACACACACACACACACACACACACACACACACACACACACACACACACACACACAAAGCTGAGAAACATGACAGTACTTTAACCACCTAAGCCCTATATACTTTGTTGTACGACAAATAGTGAAAATAGCATATCTACAAGCTCACATATTGTCACTGAATTTGAACCAGAAACATGAATGAATGCTTCATATGCGTTTCCAGTTCAAATTTGCTGCCGAATCAATCAGACACAGCTAAATGAAAGTGAACCGGAACCGGAGGATAATGGGTATATATGCCACCTTCTGGGAAACCCAGGACTACAGCTAAGGCTATGTCAATAGTACAGTGCTATGGTACAGTGGTTCTCAACCTGTGGGTTGGGACCCCGGATCCCCACATGATTTTGTGGGGGTCCCCTGATGACAGTGAAGTGACAATTTTGGAAAAAAAATGTATACCCCAAAAAAAGCAAGAAAGAGAGAAGAGAAAAATACCATTACTGCATCAAAAGTGATCAACAAACTATACTATAAAAACTTGTCAAACATTGGCCAAATTGTCAAATAATATAAGAAAGAGGCAAGAATTGTGAAAATAGCCGATCTGCAAGCTCGTTGCGAGGCGTTGTGAGCTTGTAGATCTGCTATTTCCCCAATATTTATCTGTGGAACCGAGTCAAACTAAATGTAATGCCTTAACTCCTACAATTCCAAGTGTTTGTCAGGGTGAGGGGTCCCCAGTTCAAATATGATTATTTTGGGGGGGTCGCAACCAAAAAAGTTTGAAAACTAGTGCAATAGTACATACAGTACATACATACATTTCTACCAATATATTCAGGGATCATTCTTGTATCCCAACAGTAAACACAGCTAGTTGCTCTGTTTAAATCATGTTCTTCGTCTAGAGAATCTCTACAGAGGCTTTGTGAAGGCCTGGCTCGAGGGCACAGCTGCAACGTGTAAAGCTCAGGTGGGTGTTGTAGTCCACGTGCCCTCCGGACTACAGGTCCCAGCTGGGAACGCTAGCCCCTGTTAGCATCGCTGCTAGTACTAGACTAGATAGTGACCTATGGCCTTTTAAGAGATAAAAGGCTAATCCAGCTCCCCCAAAAGACAAAGGCTTTGTCTCCTCTTACGGCAAAGACGAGACAGTAAGACAGCTGAGAGAGGCCAGATCCTAGATCCACGAGAGTCTTCAACACTAAACTATTGTTTTTCTGCTACAACAGCTGTTTGTGTAGTTCTAAAAGATACTGTTTGTCACCAGGAGACATCAGGGTGGATAGACAGCTACCAGAGGACATAGGTGGACAGACAGCTACCAGAGGCCCTGGGTGGATAGACAGCTACCAGAGGACATGGGTGGGGGGACAGACAGCTATTAACCACTTAAACCCTGTGATCTTAGTGAAACGGACCACAACTGACTGTACTTGGAGCGTTTTTTATCCATCTATACCAAATCTCTTTGCCAAAAATAGCAGATCTTTAAGCTCAAAGCTTGAAGATCTGTTATCTTTGGCGAACGGTCCCCCCCCCAGAATAGTTGGGGTTTAAGTGGTTAAAATGAGTGCTTCCTAGCTCTTCAAGACACAAATAAAATCGTGTCTTTTTAACTCTGCATTCCGGAGTAGCGCCCTTCTCTCTCTGTCTCTAGACATAACAAGCTCCATTTAGTAAACAAAACCCACTTCCCAGAAACTAATAACCACATAAACAACATTATGCACATTAATTGTTGTATTCATTGTTTTTCTGCGGTAGCATGTGTTTAAAGCAGAAGCAGAGGACCACCTCGTGTGCGCGTAATTAAACCTAATACTTTAATAAGACATCATACGTCATAGATGCAAATATAATTAAGGATACTTCATTAAATAATTAAACATAATGCTTCAGAAAAAGGGCCCAGTTCTCTTCCCTTCGTGCCACCCACCCTCTCCCCCCCCCCTTTCCTGGTCCAACGCGGGACCCCTGAATACAGTGTATGCTTTGTTTGCCTTGTTGTATGGCACATTTTGAAGTTTCTGTCTTGACTTTTATTATATTTTACTGCCATCTTTTATCTCTATCACATTCCTCCTTGCACATGTCATCATGACCCGTCAGCCCTGCGTAAAGTTCATTTTTATCTTGTTTTATGTTTGAGAGATTGTCCTGGATCTCGTGAGCTTGTTGTTATTGTGCACTTATCGTGTGCGTCACAGACCTGCTCTGCTGGGCAGGTCTCCACTGGTCTCAAATATCGTCGCTGTCGAGCAGAAACCTTGCATCTGTATATTTCAACGCTTATATTTTTTGGGTACATTTTATTCTCTACTTCATCATGAGTGTCGCGTAAAAGTAGTGAAAATAGCAGATCTACAGGCTCACAACGTGCCGCATTGCGACGCATTGTGAGCTTGTAGATCAGCTATTTTCACTATTTAAATTGTTTGTTATTATTCTAATAAAAAGGAACGCTTTTGGACATATGAGGTTTCCAGCCGACAGTGACGATAGGCTGTTTGGTCAAAAACAGCTTTAAATGAAAGAGGTGAAACAGCTGACAGAATGTGACAGCGTTCCTTCAGTTACAACAGGAGACTTCATTCAATGACTGGAAGCAGTCGTTATTTAAGCTAATGTTTAACCCTGACAGTATGACCTCACCTGTCCAATTAAAATCAGTTCTCTTCTCATTATTAACCAGCAGACTCACATGAAACCAGTCAACCTCATGTACACACACTGGTCTAGGGTCAGATCATATCCCTCCCTGTCTGGTTACAGAACACTAAACAGTGCGACCATTGAAATAGAGACATTTGATCTTCCTGAGACCTCAATAGAAGTGCTGAATGACTCACTGTGGAGACGGACCCATACATCGGCCGACCTATAAGCTCATGAGTAGTGAGCTTGTAGGTCGGCTAATTTTGGAATGTAAATACTGTGGTAAAATAAAGTGTTTATTTTATTTTTACTTTAAGTTATATTTTCTAAAATAAAAACTTCAAACATCGAATCCAAGTTTCTCAAATTGATTGGAACATTAAGCATTTTTCGACAAAATATCGGTCAAACATCACAGTAATCAGTGGTCTATCTACAAAATCGGTATCAGTATTAAAAACAAAGAATCTGGCATCAGTCGGGCTCTACTCAATAGCAACGCCGACTGACTCACTGTGACTAAGTGTCTGGTTGGTTGGTTGACTGACTGGCTGTATTAAAAACTGACCGGTTGCTTGACTAGGACATCTGTACTAGTTGGAGAGTATTGGTTGGTATTGGTGAAACTGTTGTTATTACACTGACTGTGGCTCTATAGAAGTCTATAGAATATATTTTAAAGATATTTTGAAGTCAAATGTTCTGCACACAACCGATTGGTCGAATAACCCTCAAGTCTGAAAAAAGCATATGACAGCTTCCTGTTATCAACTTTTGCAGGGCGTAGTTCTACCATTTTAAGACTGTGGAAGAGATTGTCATATGGCTCGAGAGACCATTCTGGGGGTGATCTCACAAACACGCTGGACCAATCACCTGTGTCTTGCGCACGCTGGCAGTAGGCCATGGAAGTACCTAGTCAGAATCAACTTTTACTCGAGGAAGGGTAAAAAAGGAAGGAAAATCTAACAACGGTATACAGTAAATCGTCTCTGTCGGGTGGAAACCTCATGTCCAAAACTGTTACTTTTCAGGGTTCAAATTCAAGAACAGCAAAAATAGCAGATCGTCTTATTCAACAGTCTAATGGTAGCTGTTCATGAACCTGGTGGTCTTGCCCTTGATACTACAGCCTTTTTTCACATTAGTCAATTTTTCAAATTGGGCAAATCCTTTGTTTTATTACCGTACCCACATTTTAAGTCATACATCATAGATATGGCCTCTGTCGGGTGGAATGTCCAAAACTGTTACTTTTCAGAAATTTTGGAAATAGTAGAGCTACAAGCTCGAAACGCAGCGCTTTTGTGTTACGCTGTAGTATGATCAAGTAGGGCATTCATTTACGAAAAACGAAAAATAAGAGGTTTCTGGCCGACAGCAACGATATGTCAGATGTCTGACATCATAGACTGACTGACCACATGGCGTCACAGATCCACATGAGGCCACGCTGTTATTAGACCCCGTCTTGTTGTACTTGGAAAGAAGTGCATGACTTCATTTACAGGAAGTGGATTTTTATCTACTTCCTGTATCAAAAATGCATGATGCAAGAGTGTTGCAAAATAAAAAAGTTAAAGAAGAGGGAGTGTTTCTGAAGGGTTACTGGCAGACTGTGTGTGTGTGAGAGTGCACTTGTGTGTGTTTTGCACTGACTCACGATTTCCTTGCTGACCCAACAGTTGACCAGCTTAGTTCACATAACAGACATTCTCTCCCCATTGCTACGCAGTGTGTGTGTGTGTGTGTGTGTGTGTGTGTGTGTGTGTGTGTGTGTGTGTGTGTGTGTGTGTGCGCGCGAGCGCGTGTACGCAGTGTAAACTGTGTTATTTACACAACAAACAGTAGTGTGGCTCAGGTAAGGGAGGCGCACACACACACAGAGACAGAGACAGAGACAGAGAGAGAGAGAGAGAGAGAGAGAGAGAGAGAGAGAGAGAGAGAGAGAGAGAGAGAGACAAGAGTGGCGAGAAGGAGAGAGGGGGGGGGAGTGGACAGAAAGAGTGAAGAGAGGAGAGGAAGGTAGCAGCAGCAGAGGTGTGGTTGGTAACTGGACACCAGATGCATTGAAACCTAAACAAAGACACTATACAGAGAGAGAGAGACTCTCTGTGACTGATCCAAAACTAAGGAGAACGTTGACTATGTACAGACTCAGTGAACACAGTCTTGTGATGGAGAAAAGGCCGCCATAGGCAGACCTGGCTCCCAACAGAAGACAGACTGTGCACCCACTGACTGCACATAAAACGAGGTAGAAACTGAGCTACAATTCATAACCACTTGCCCACTGTACCAAGACATCAGAGACACATATACTTCCCACGGATTACAATCACCCAAGGAGAGTTTGAAAATGACAAAAACTCCCATATCTGTTGGATGAAGTTACAACAATGGTCAAACACAGCAGCAGGGTTTGTGAGCATTTTGTGGCAGGAGAAGGATGTCTAATGGAATACAACCAGCTTAACCCATTAAGACCTGAGGTTCCGATTCTACAAAATGTCTTCTAAATTCTAACAGTTTTAGAAAAAACTTATGTTGCTATGTCAGCGGTTCTTAAACTTTTTAATGTCAAGGATATATAAGGAATATGTTGTTCCAGGGACCCCCCCAGAAGCAAAGATTTGAGTTACAAAATGTTCGCTTTAAAGATATATATATATATATTCAAAGATTTGCACAAATGTTCTTGATTTAAAAAAAAATGCAGATCTACAAGCTCATAGCGCGGCACTCGGTGCCGCGCTATGAGCTTGTAGATCTGCTATTTTTGAATAGCCAAAGGATAAAATAATGCTTTTTAGCTCAAATCTAAAAATGACAGAGATGCGTTCCAGGTCTTATTTACAAAACATTGTGTGAGTCCCTGCACCGTTTACACCAAATGACCTCGGTAGTCGGTACATAGAAATACTGTACATATGAACAGAGCAACTACCTTTAATTACATTTGAATAAATTGCTGCTATTTGTGTCGAAGCTTTTATACCAAGTGAACGCATAACATTGCAATACTGCTGTCAACTTCCAAAAGTTTATACTAAGCCAATCTTTCCTATATGGATGTATAACTATTTCTGACAGAAAATGCACCTCTAAGTTGCAATGTATCACATCTCTGTTTACACTTTTATTCCTTTGAATTGGAGAGAGAGAGAGAGAGAGAGAGAGAGAGAGAGAGAGAGAGAGAGAGAGAGAGAGAGAGAGAGAGAGAGAGAGAGAGAGAGAGAGAGAGAGACACAGAGAGAGAGAGACAGAGAGACACAGAGAGAGACATAGAGACAGAGAGAGACAGAGAGACAGAGAGAGAGAGAGAAAGAAAGAAAGAAAGAAAGAGAGAGATGTGGGGGGACTGATAGAGAGATATGTACACAGAAAGGTTGACAGAGGCAAAGAAAGTGACAGACAGGGCAATAAAGAGAGGGAGTGGAGAGCAAGAGGGTGGGAGACACAGAGAAAAGGCTGACAGACAAAAGAGAGATGGAGAGATGGAGAGATGGGGACTGTGGGAGACTCAAAACAGGAGCAGGACAGAGAGACAAAAGAGGTGAAACAGGAGATGGTATCAGGGCCTCCCTGGTTCTATTGGTGTGTGTGGTCATGTGATCAGGTCTGCATTGTGGTGTGGTCCCGACCTTCAAATGTCACTCCTCAAGTGACAGAGAAGAAGCCACTCTGTCTTCCACTAACTAACGTGCTCTTATCCATCCACTGAACAGTACCGGAAGACCCTCTTTTCACGCCGTTTCGCCCAGGCTATATTTATCCACTTAAACCCTATATGGTTGACCGGGGCTCTATACTAGTACCTTAACCCATTCAAACCGGGAACGCATCTGTGTAACCACCACTTGAACCATTATTTTATACTTTGGCTATGTAACAAATAGCAGATATACAAGCTCATAGCGCGGCACCGAGTGCCGCGCAATGAGCTTGTAGATCTGCTATTTTTGAAAAATCGTGAAAGAAAAGCAAACATTTTCAACTCAAATCTTTGCTTCTGGGGGGTCCCTGGAACAACAACATATTTTGAGCTGGGGGTTCGCGGCCAAATACATACACATTTTGGGGCTCCTTGACATGAAAAAGATTGAGAACCACTGGAAACATAGGTTTTTCAGGATTTTTTTGGAATCGGCTTCAGGTCTTAATGGGTTAACGTGGCGCGTTGTGGATCCGCTATTTTCCGCAAAAGCTTTCCCAACAATACGGAGGCCGGGTTTTAAGTGGTTAAGACCACCTATACAAATTATAGTATAATATTCTGTATGTCCTCATACTTGATATGCATCAAAGGAATTAATTAATACATGTACTGTACTGTATTTTGATGAGAGGTTACCCAACTTCCATTCTAAGTTATGGGCTACTTTTATTTCTAAAGCTTGGATAAATGGGCAAACTAGACTGTATAATTATAGTACCTGGTACTCTTTCAACTTCGTCGAGGTTCCAAGTCAAGCTGAGGCAATAAGTACCAAAAGGTCAAGACACTGCAGACCTCTGATTGGTCAGAAAGCATGGTCACTAGCATCATCACTGCATCATGATGGACTGGAAGCTCCCGAATAATATAAACATCTTTAACAACTTGAACCCCATATACTTATGACCAGTGTTACCCAGGGCTCTATACCAAATCTCTTGAAAATAGATGATCTACAAGCTCGTGAGTCGCAACACAACGCATTGTGAGCTTGTAGAGCGGCTATTTGCGCGAAACATTCGCTCCACAATAGTGTGGTTAAACCTGACGTTGTAAATATGAAATTAATCAATATTGAGAAACTGCATGGCTTATTTCTCACCTACAATGTGATCAGAAAGTATTTCTGTTGAACTGTAACAGCCTGGTGAAACAGATTGCTTTCCAGACAGCATTAGCATTAACTTCAGCGTAGCACTCGCCTACGCAGACGGTTGGATGAAAGCAATTGAAGTCGAGTCTGTGCCGTGCACTGAAATATCAAGCTATAACTAGGCTAAGTTTGAACTTAGTAGGCTATGAGGTGGTGCAACTGGGCCCTGAAGCTGATCTAGAATTGGAACATTCATCTACAGTCTATTTATTGTGACATGATGAGGAATTCCACTGTATCCCACCCACATACAGTATGTGTTTATAAGGAAGGTGTTTGTGTGTGGGCGTAATGTGTGGGTGTAGTGCGTCTGCCTGCCTGTGTGTGTGTGCGTGCATCTACAGTACAGCCAGATGGCTACATCATAAGGCTTGCTATACTTTGACCTCAATAGGGGGTGGCCGAACACACGCACACACTCACACACACACACAGTGGGGAGTGTAGTTGATAACTCGTTAGTGTATTCTCTGGCAGACTGTCCCAGGGGGGTCCTAATTAATAGAATCCCACCACTGCCACACACAGACTAACATATGGTGATTTTTCTAGAAAGATACAGACAGAGAAAGACAGTGGTTGTTAAAGGGTAGGTTTGTTATTGTGTCATTTGACAAACCAGCTCAGTATATCTCTACTATATCAGGCTCCAACACAGCAGTTTTACGCTGTCCAAAATCTATGGTACGTGTCCTTTTGGAAAATGGAGAACTCACAATGTACTATGTAGTCAGACATGTTTTTCTGTGTTCTACTGAAAATACTCTTTTCCCTTGCCCTGTAATCTGTTTTTAACTCCTGTACTGTCTTTGGTGCCTGAATTTTCCCAGCTGGATCAATAAAGGTCTTATCTTATCTCATGCTTTTTTTACTACCAACTTTTAATGACCTTCCAGCTCTGTGGAATCTATTTCGGACTAAGATTGAAACTGAGTTTCCCGTTTTAGTAAAGGTGATTCTCATGGTTCTTAAAGGCCTAAACCTTTGCCCTGTTTCACTCATAATCAGAGAGCAGCAGATGCAGCAGCGACAGGCTCGGCTCCAGGATGAAATGACTGAGGGGGCAGATGGAAAATGGCATTTTTTATATAGTAAAACAATATGTACATCAAACTTAAACTGAGGGGGCAGAATTTGCAATTGAGTGTACCAGGCCCCCTCTGGCACCCCCGTGGCGCCGGGCCTGAGCTGCGATCAATTTCATAATGCTAAATCTAATCAGTGCGTTTGTGGCGACTGGCTTGAAAAACAAGTTCAAGACATTGAATTAACACACTCAGATCTTCTCAGCCAATCAAGGGATTCAAACCAGCCACCAGAAGAAAGCTTCCCTTTCCTATTATCTTGTTGTAATACTTACTGACTATTGTTGTCTTTGCGGAACATCTCCCACAAACATTTGAATGAGATAATCCATCGTCTCATGATTATAACCTCTTGGCTTACGTCACCCCCAGAAACGATGAGTAGTAGTAGTAGTAGTGTATTGCATTAGTAGTAGTAATTAATAATAATAGTAGTAGTACCCCTTTGCATTAAAGTGTGTGGTTCCAGAATTGACTCTTCAGCCATCTGAGGACCCACAATAAGGAGGACCATCATACTCAACTCAGAGTGATCGCCGATGAGTCGTGGGTTGCATTAGCCTAGTAGTAATTAGTCATAATAGTAGTACCTAGATCTCAAACAGCAATAACTTTTGACATATCACTTTTGTTCAAACCATAGAGATAAGACTGTATTTGTAGCAATCATCCTTCTATTTGATGATGTATCATTCAAAGTAAAAGACAGACAACGCTAGGCCACAAAAAGATGACAGAATATCCGGTTTCAAACCGAACGCAAGGGATTCGCGTGTGAGGCGTGAACTTGGAACCCTGTTTAGAACCTTATTCATCCCATTAGATCATCTCAGCTTAGCGGTCTAACTAACCGTTTCCTCTTTCTCACCTCACCAGCAATGAAATCGGTTAACCACATGTACCCCTAACGTCCCTATTCTGGGAAATGTCATTACAGGCAAACATTCGGCGAAAACAGCCAATCTACAAGCTCACTCACAACGCAACACGGCGCAAGCTTGTAGGTTGGGTTGGGATCCTTTAGGATTTTAACGATTCTGGTTCCTTAACAATGGCCTCTTAATGTTCAGATTTCATAACGGTTCCCTTTAACGATTCCTATATTATTCAGATTCTATATAATCTTGGCCTTCATTATAATCTTTAATAAGCACAAATTCAATCATACATATTACATTGTATGATTGTAGTGGTTCTCAAAGCGATGTCCATGGACCGTCTGGGTTACTTGGGGGGGGGTTCCAAATGGACCCTAACAGGTCTGCAACTCTGAAAGTGTACAAACGTGTCCATTTGGTTCCATTTGTACACTCTCAGAGTCATGGTGGTCCTTGAAATGTAAGAAGTGTGAGTATTGTAATTGTAGAGCCGACAGTCAGCATACCAGCTCTGACAGTGTGATAAACAAATGTGATGGAACCGATTCCGGTTCCTCAATGTTGGATCCGGCTCTGAATCCCAACCCTACTTGTAGATTGGCTATTTTTGGTGAAGAGATTTGATGTGGAGGCAAAAAAAAGGAGGGACCAAGTATAGACCCCTGGGGGACTCTGGTCAACAATGCAAATGTACTCTTAAGTGGCGGCTGCAAAGTGCTAAAGAATAAGCGGCTTCACGATCAATACCAAACTTCAAAAGCCAGTACCAGTGTGTGTGTGTATGTGTGTTGGGGGAGGGGTGGTATTCCACAGTTAAACAGGACCTGAATCACAGGAAGTGACGTCAGCAGAGTCGTAACATTACACAAACAAACCTAATGATGATACACAGAGTAGTGTCACTCACACACACACACACACACACACACACACACACACACACACACACACACACACACACACACACACACACACACACACACACACACACACACACACACACACACACACACACACACACACACACACACACACACACACACACACACACACACACACACACACACACACACACACACACACACGTGAATGCATAGGAAATGAGTTGTGGTTAGCTGCTGTATGTTATGTAGCCAATCAATGTTTAGACAGCTGGACTGCTGCTGGTAGGAGGTGGGTTAGTGTGTGTGGTCTCTGTGTGTGTGCGTTCGTTCGGGAGATTGCTACATTTAAAGTGTTCAGACAGACGTGAACTCATGGCTTCATTGTTTGGCTCATAAATCACTCTTGTGTCTTGTGTTGTGTGTTCGGGGCACTCAGTTGTCCTTCATGGCACACATAGCAGCGATCACTCGACCCTGTATTTTCACACTGTACTACATCTGAATGATCAGACCCTTCCTCACCAAGGAGTCTTCCTCCCAGCTCCTCATCAAAGCCTCAGTCGCCTCCAGGCTCGACTACAACAACCCCTTCCTTCCTGGACTGCTGGCGCGTTCACGCAACCCCCCCCCCCCTGGTCTTCAACCTCCCATAACGCTCACGTCTGCTCCCCACTGCACTCCCTTCACTGGCTTCCGATTGCTGCTGCCCGCATCCATCCATACTCAACACACTGGCTACGACCTAGAACACAATCAAGGGCACGGCACCCCCCATACCTTCAGGACATGATCGTCTCCTACGCCCCTCCCCACTCAATTCAGATCAGCTCACACAGGATGTCTGTCCCTCCCTTCCCCACGTCACCCTGGCCAACGCTCCAAGCCTCCTATTCTTCCTCCTGGCTCCCAAGCTTTGGAACAACCCCCCCCCCCCCCCCACCACAGTCTGAAAACTCAACTCTTCAGACTCCACCTCACTCGAGTCTAGCACATACATGGGCAACTGGCAGCCCGGGGGCCACATGCGGCCCCCACCTTCACTTAATGCGGCCCGCAGGTTAATATCGGAATACTGATATATTATCTATATTAGTAGCTTTATGACAAAAAATTTATGATATCAAAATTATGTAATTTTTATGTCCAATGTATTTGTATTTAAGTTCATAAAGTTAACGTAAGTATAACTAAATGCATTTGAAATTAAATAAAAATGTAACTTTTCAGGATTCCAATTCAAAAATAGCAAAAGAAAAATCAGGATTCCAACTCAAAAGTAGCAAAAATAGCAGATCTACAAGCTCAAAATGCGTCGCAGCTTGTAAGAGCTGCTATTTTTGCTACTTTTGTGTGACATAGAATTGCCCGACAGTATATGCAATGTGGCCCTCTGGAGTGAGTGTGGAAATAATGATAGTGGCCCTGGCCCTCTCCATCATCAAAGTTGCCCACCCCTGCTCTAGCACTCCTCTTACCTGGGACCCCTTCTTGTCACATATTGTTTGATAGATGCTAGTTATACTATGCAGCCATTATGTTGGTTATTACAAATGATGTGTGTTATTTAGATAGACATACTATTTGATTGACTACAAACGCTCACAGACTGTTATCGTTTGCATCATGTTGTTTGGACAGCTGGAAGGTTTGATTTTGTTTACCTGGAATGCTAGTTTCTTTGCAACACTTAATTGCTTTCTTTGCGCTCTACTTACATGTCTATTTACCCTGTTTGTTGACTTGTTGTGTTCGTGTCATTTACTCTTTAGATTTTGCACATGTAAGTTTCTCTCAATACAAGCGTCTGGTAATGCCTAAATTAAATTGTAAATTGTGCACGTGTGTTGTGATGGAACAACCCATAAAGACGGAAAGCAACACACACACACACACACACACACGCACACACACACACACACGCACACACACACACGCAAACCCCCCCACACCTGTGTGCTGTCAATTGCTCATAACGCTGGTCAACAGTGACGTCTCTGCCTGCCTGTTCTCAGACATCAAACAGCCGTCTGCCGCTTACTCTATGACTGCAGGGGAGTGGGTGCACACGCATGTGTGCGCGCGCATGTATGGCTTTTGTTCTGAAGCTCTGGTCACTGGAGCACATAATGATAATACAAAGAGTTGATTAAACACACACACACACACACACACAAAGTAATGTAACACATGCTCCTGTCTGTAACAGACACATGACAACAGAGCTGCACACTAATACACACACACATCCACTAGTCTTTCCTAGCTCATAATGTAGGAAGTCTCTCTAGGAAAGGACTGGCAGATGAATGACAGAAAACATAATAATAATATTTCATGTACAACTCATTCAGTCAAACAGTATATCTCTCTTCAGATCACCCTTCCAACCCTCCCCCGAGGCCATATGTCACAGACCGTGTGTGTGTGTGTGTGTGTGTGTGTGTGTGTGTGTGTGTGTGTGTGTGTGTGTGTGTGTGTGTGTGTTCCGCCTTTTAGCACTTTGTCCCACATTTGGAAATAATTGCTAAATATCAAGGCTAAAGGGTGTTTATTATGAGCTGTATGTGTGTATTACTCTAATGCACTGTAATCCTTTACAATGTTATGGATTATTGATATAATCATTTAAAGTTTAAATGATGACTTAAAGATCAATATAAATGAAGTGTGTGGATTCACAACTCTATGAACTTAATGCACTCATCGACTGTTACATTGACAAATGTTAAAACGATTATATTATTCATATTTGTATCCTTTCACATTTAACTACATTTTAAACTCTGTAAATGTGTGTTTATTTCAGTCTATGAACTGGTGGGAACTGTGAACCAATACTACAACTACCATTGGTGTGTGTGTGTGTGTGTGTGTGTGTGTGTGTGTGTGTGTGTGTGTGTGTGTGTGTGTGTGTGTGTGTGTGTGTGTGTGTGTGTGTGTGTGTGTGTGTGTGTGTGTGTGTGTGTGTGTGTGTGTTAGTTGTGGATGAGCAGACGTGTGACACAGCATACCAGCCGCGTTTCTGTGTGTAATGCCGTGGCCGTGCACATGCTTGTTCTGGGCTGTGTGTGTGTATGACAGTGGAATTCAATTGGTTTTGGTCAAAATGGGCAATCACACGTAGACAATGAGCTGTGTGTGTGTGTGTGTGTGTGTGTGTGTGTGTGTGTGTGTGTGTGTGTGTGTGTGTGTGTGTGTGTGTGTGTGTGTGTGTGTGTGTGTGTGTGTGAGAGAGAGAGAGAGAATTGTTGCCATGGTTACCTTACAACACTGCATGTGAGTGTAAATGTTTTGAGACATTACTTCACTTCAACTTACTAAACACACAACGACCTCAGATAAGCTATCAATATGCAAACAAACACACACACAATAATCTGACTGTGTACACACACCTACACATGAACTCACAGGATATTGTACTGTATAAATGAATCCCACACTACACCATACAAACCCCCCCCCCCCCCACACACACACACACACACACACTTAAAACACAAACACACACACACACAGTCACAGGGTCATGGTTAGACTAAACCCTGAGCCTGACATTTCACCTGATCAGATCAGGTACAGGGTAGACTAAACACAGAGACGGGGGGAGAGAGAGCAAGAGAGAGAGAGAGAGGGGGAGAGAGAGAGAGAGAGAGACTGACTTGTGTTCACCAGGGAACCTTGTGACTTCGGCTGTTTATAGAAGTTATTCGCCTTGAGACAGAAAACTGATTAACACCGCACGTGCGCGCACACACACACACACACACACACACACACACACACACACACACACACACACACACACACACACACACACACACACACACACACACACACACACACACACACACACACACACACACACACACACACACACACACACACATCCACCAGTATTGATAGTCTATATATACACAATATTCATTCATAAACAGTATTGATTGTTGACAGACTGTACATAATATATTCATCAACTCGCTGAGTTGACAGGCCATGTTCATCATCATACTGATAGACTGTACATATTCATCATGTACTAAGTGTGGACAGACTAGTATATTCATCATATATAGGCCTACTCAGTCTTGATAGACTGTATGTGGATTCATCATACTGTATTTACTCAATGTTGACAGACTGTAAGATACAGAATATTCCACTGAATTAAGAACTTCCGTTATGCCTCTAAATGAAAAGGTCGGGTGATTTCCACTAACTAACCTAAAGCCACACATTTAACATCCACAGCACACTGCTTATTAAAGGCTCTCTCTCTCTCTCTCTCTCTCTCTCTCACACACAGTGTGTGCACACACACACACACACACACACACACACACACACACACACACACACACACACACACACACACAGAGAGAGAACGGTTGGTTGGCTTGGCTGCCCCCTCCCCCAGGGCATTTCCTCTCTCTCTCTCTCTCTCTCTCTCTCTCTCACAGACAACGTGTTCACCAGTGTTGCCATGTCTGCTTATCATAAGCGACTTTGGCCTTGTTTTTCAGTAAAGTTGCTTGTAAACATTGGTAGTTGCGGGTTGCGTTTTTTTGGGCTAGTTGCTTATTTGGGCTTGTTTTCTAATGTTGTTTAAACCAGTGGTTCTCAAACATGTTCATGTCAAGGAAACCCAAATGAATATGTATTGTTGTGCCAGAGACTCCCATACAAGATTGTGGATTTGAAAATATTCCTAAATGTTTTTTTTTCTTGAAAATAGCCGATCTATAAGCTCACAACACGTCGCATCGCAACGCGTTGTGAGCTTGTAGATCGGCTATTTTCAACTATTCATGTGGCTTCTTTTGGGCTTGTTTTCATATACCAGGTTTGCTTGTTTCTCTCGCGAAACCTGGCAACACTGGTGTCTTCTTTCTTGGCTGCAGAGCCGCACAATGACCGTCCAATGCCACGCTGTCCACACTCAACATGCAACCCCATGTTAGCCTCATGAATACATAATAATACACTTAAAAAACATAAAATACAGCAATAACCGACAGCAGGCCATCAGTGACAGAAGCAGAGGAGACACTGGCATTAGATTGGACTGTAGATCCGCTAGTTTGATTGAGTTTTTAATTAGCTTAGAGAGAGAGCTACTTCCATCTGACCAGGACACAAAGTTGAGATTTATAATTAATTAACGGTCGATCACCGACATTTATAAATGCACAAGACGCAATAAAAAACAACTGATCAAATAGTTTCACCGCAGCAGGACTTTAAACGTGTGGAACAATAGAAGTGACCCCCGTTTAAGCAAATGAAAGACATTTTCATGTGATTTAATGTGATCTAGTGGACTCACTCTGAGGTTGATCTCTTTCATTCTCTCCTGGCGGGTCTTGGGCAGCGGTTCCGCCGTGACCCGTTGTTGGGACATCATCACCGGACCGGGGGAGGAGGAGGAGAACTATAAAGACGGACCGTTGTGCTCCAAAAGTCTCCCAAAATAATAATGTCTTCTCCTTTTTAATCCTGGGTAACAAACTCCTCCACACCGGGGTAGGAAAAGCCGGTGAATCAAGGTTGAAATAGATCCGTGGTGTTGATGATCATAAAACATGAAATAACAGGGTCATAGATCCATGAAGTTTGGTTTTATTTGAGGTTTTTTCTTTTTCCTCCTACGGAGTGTCTCTGCTGTGTTTGAGTCTATGTACGGGGTCCGAACGGCAGTTCTTTCTTTTTTTTTTCTTGCAGCAGGGTCTCTCTGGGGGGAGGGGGCGGGGCCATGAAGCCCTCACCACGCCTCCTAGAGGCGGAGTCATTTCAGTGACAGACATTGACAAGCTCCCCCAAGAAGAGCTTTGCAGAGTGCAGACTCCTCAGAGACTCAATAAAGTTGACAAATAAATCTGCTGCAAGCTATTAATAAGAAATAAGAAACCCTTTTGACCTTTGTAAGATCATTTATTTGAACAGCAGAGAGAGGGAGAGAGGGCGAGGGAGAGACCACAAGGAGAGAGGAGGAAGAGATGGGCTTAAAGGTTTTTTAAGTCTAACTTTGGAGCAGGGAACGCCCTGCATCTGCAAACCACACAACCACACACACAACACACCACACCACACCACACACAACACACACACACACACACACACACACACACACACACACACACACACACACACACACACACACACACACACACACACACACACACACACTGTATTTGTAAACACATGCACAGTTGCACACACACATGCTTGTACACAAATTGGCATGAATTTAGTTCACTTTAGTCCCCCACAAACACACAGACTACTCCTACAACGCAGACTGTTAGCATGTTAGCAGAGTCTCCTACACTGTCTCCCTCTCAGCTGTCCTACTGTCTGTCTCCCTCTCAGCTGTGCTACTGTCTGTCTCTCCTACACTGTCTCCCTCTCAGCTGTGCTACTGTCTGTCTCTCCTACACTGTCTCCCTCTCAGATGTCCTACTGTCTGTCTCCCCTGCATTGTCTCCCTCTCAGATGTCCTATTGCATGTTTCTCCCACACTGTCTCTCTCTCTCTCTCTCTCAACTGTCCTCCTAGTCTCTCCTGCATTGTCTCCCTCTCAGCTCTGGCGGGGTAATGTGGGTATATGGAACCGTTTTGTCCCCCCTTTTTGCCACTGTACGAGTTAACTGCTGCACTGGGGCGACAGTAGATTGGTGTGTGCAAGACTTAACCACTTAAACCCCCAGCATCTGTATTGTGGGGAAAGCTTTCGCAGAAAATAGCACATCGACAAGCTGAAGTGGTTCAGTACCAGCTTTGCATGAAGAGCACTGGCCTCAACCCCGTCGCCAGACTCAGTACATAAACACAGAGCAAAGTAGCCGAAAATGAATGAGCCCTTCCTGTTATGACCTGTTCTGTGTTCTGGGTTCCTTTCCTCTCTGTTCTGTCTTCCCTATTCCAACTCTTCCTGTAACTGTAATATAGAGAGCTCAAACAGAACATAATTTCGCCCACACTTTTACACTGTGGTCCAAGGCCATGTCCAGCCTGATGAACACTTGGGACTTTCTGCTCTTCCTCATGGCCCTACCTTCGGATTATGCAGTTATCTTGTGTGAGCTACAGTATGCGGTCGAACCTGAGACGCGCTGACACGTATTACTGTATTCTTGCACTAAGTCATGTACAGTATCTGCTGCTATGCTCACTCACCTTATGTCTAACCTCAGGTATGTATGTACTGCACTGGAATATGTAAATATGTAAATATACATTGTTCTCTCTCTCTTCTCCTTGCTAGCCCCACCTTCTTCTTCCCTTTTCTTTTTATGGCAAGAACAAAAATGATGGAGCTTGCACAAAAACAAATTTCACCCACTGTTTTACACCTGTAAACCAGTGATGTGATGAAGTTGATTCTGAATCGTATGATGTGACAATAATTCTGATTCCTATTACACATGGTCATCCAATTATCTAGGTCATACATGAGCAACTGGCGGCCCGGGGGCCACATGCGGCCCCCACCTTCACTTAATGCGGCCCGCAGGTTAATATCGGAATACTGATATATTATTGATTTCAGCTGTTACAATTCCAAACATGCAAACATGACCCGCTTTAATTACTTCAGCCTATATTAGTAGCTCAATGACTAGTATCAAATTTCTATTCTAGTCTTTTTTATGTTCAAAGTATTTGTATTTAATATATATAATACATAAAGTTAACATAAGTATAACCAAATGCATTTGAAATTAAATAAAAATGCTACTTTTCAGGATTCCAATTCAAACATAGCAACAAAGAAAATCAGGATTCCAATTCAAAAACAGCAAAAAAAATAAAAATAGGATTCCAATTCAAAAATAGCAAAAGTTGCCCATCTACAAGCTCAAAACGCGTCGCATGGCTAAGTAGCCTACGGCATTAATTTACTAAAAAAGTTAAAATATGGAGATAAGAGGTGTCTGCCCGACAGTATATGCAATGTGGCCCTCTGGAGTGAGTGTGGAAATATAGTGGCCCTCTCCATCATCAAAGTTGCCCACTCCTGAACTAGGTGGTGATGTTGCAACAAAAAAAACTAGGCTCCTAGAAATATGGTGAAACTGTTATCTCTGGTACTGCAGGAACACACTATTGGGTCTTTCAGCTGCATGCATTTTCAAAACATTAGCTGTTGTTGTTCATCATCATGGCATAATATAGCCTACAACGACAGGCTACATTTTGCAGCCCACACAGGCTACAGGCTGTAATTTGAATATACAAAACTATAACATGAATACATATAGGCTTATATTAAAATGGAAACGCATAGCCATAGTATGTGTAAGAGAACTTCCCTGTGACACACAATTACAGGTTTACAAGAGAATAATCTGTAGTTATGTTACGTTCAAGTGTGTCTTTACACTGCAATAAACAAGAGTGAGATTGGAGGGGTGCAACCACAGAGGACAGTTGCAGCACGATGACACATACTGTCTGGTATTATGGCGTTCGCTGGTTCACCAGACTGTGGGTGAACAGCTTATAACAAGATTGTAAAATGCAATGTTTGAAACTCAGCAATCCACTGGAAAAACTGCTTTTATGCTGTCTGCCTCTGATCACAGTCACACATTATGGTAAAGACTGACAAATCTAGAGATAAAGTAGTAGATTTTCAGTAGATGAGCTACAGTATCACAGCCACACCCAGCTGTAGCCTATTTGAATCAAATGCATTGTCTGAATTGTCTGGCGGCCCACTGGATGTATAGGATCCATACTATGCTGTGTTTAAATATATCTGACCGGTCTGTGAACCATCACACACGTGATATCATAACAGTCCACACGCTCAAACAACCAAATGCCATAATGTGAGCTAACGCATGCACATTACATTACATTACATTACAGTCATTTAGCAGACGCTTTTATCCAAAGCGACTTACAATAAGTGTATTCAACATAGGTAGGGAACGAAAACTACTAATCACCAGAAGTCTTTAGTGCATTTTCTGCAAAAACAAGCAACCAAGAGTATACCTAGCGCTAAGGTAAAAGTGCAATATATCAGCTACCTATTTCCTTAAACAGATGAGACAAAATAGCTAAATCAAATGAGCATGAGCTAAAACAAATAAGTGTATCGACTAAACAAGATCCAATAAACAATACAACAATAGAAAACAAGCGTTCGTACAACTAGTTAACAACAAGTAGGTCAGGCAGAGAGGAAGGGTAGTGTTTCCTGAAGAGGTGGATTTTCAGCCTGCGGCGAAATATGGGCAGTGACTCTGCTGTCCTAACATCAGTGGGAAGTTCATTCCACCACTGTGGGGCCAGAACAGAAAAGAGTTGTGACCGTGTGGATCGGCCAGAAGGACCCTTGAGTGATGAGGCAATCAGTCGCCCCGAGGTGGCAGACCGAAGTGGTCGGGCAGGGGTGTAGGCGTCGACCATAGCCCGGAGGTAAGAAGTAGCTGTTCCTTTCACTGCCCTATAGGCTAGCACCAGGGTTTTGAACTGGATGCGAGCCGCTACGGGGAGCCAGTGTAGAGAACGGAGAAGGATGGTTGTGTGGGAGAACTTGGGGCGGTTGAACACCAGACGAGCCGCAGCTTTCTGAACAAGCTCCAGAGGTCTGATGGCAGATGCCGGAGCACCAGCAAGGAGGGAGTTGCAGTAGTCCAGGCGGGAGATGACAAGAGCCTGGATGAGCACCTGGGCTGCCTTCTCCGTAACATGAATTCACAATAATACTGTGTAGAGACTTGGGTACCGATAGCCAAGTGGCACGTACTACATACTGTAGGCTCTGATGCCAGACCCAGTTCGATTCCTGGGCCGGGCGGACCTTTCCTGCAAGAAAACACTGTGGAGACCAGTTTCTGGTTGAAACTTTCAATCAAGAGCATTACGTCGGGCATTATGAGTATGATCATTATGATATACAATATGCATTTAACAATACTGTGTATTATAATCACAAATACATAACAAAACAAAATACAAACTAACATCCCAATGAATCTGTAATACACTATGATGCTATTATGCATGATGACCAATCATTGAAGCCGATGTCTACACCCCCCCCCCCCCCCACACACACACACACACGCACACACACAGATTCAGTCATCTCTAAGCCAATGGCGTGCTGAGGTGCAGTCAGGCCCTGAGGGCTGTCATCAAGGAAGCGCTATATAAAAAGGTGATTAAGAGGCCAATAGTGCAGAACATTGTAACAGCAGTAGGGGATAAGATTAGATCCTAAATAGGATGACTTGCTAAGTCAGTTATCTGTCTGGGTCCAGCACACACGGAGTACGCTCCTCGAGTCAGTTCTCATTCTCACGAAGGTTACCTAGTTATCTGTTACACGGGCAGCCAGCCGATTTGCACGTCTCTGACCGGACGTTCCCGGACGGCCGTTCAGATCGGGTTGAAACCTTCCTCAAATTCGGAGTCATACGCCATAGATGACACGTGACAGACAGGCCCCATGACAGGCCACCTTTCAGGAGGCCAAGAAAGGAGGTAGTACTATTTTCCCGTTAGACAGACGACCCCCCCCCCCTGTTCTTGTACATTGTCTTTTATTTTATCTTATTTATTCCCCCTTTTTTTAATATGTACATAATGTTATCTTTTACCATTTTTGGGCGGTGAAACCGCCCCTATAAGTGAGGTTTGGATATTTGTACAACAAATCCTGCGCTGTGATTGGCCAAAAAGTACCCCGCCTAACCCTGCGCCGTGATTGGCCAATCACAGTCTATTCAGGACTGTGATTGGCCAGTGTCACATGACACATGTGCATAGCCCTATATAAGAAACCATAACTTTAAAAAAAACATAATTAGTTTTTTTTAAGTTATGGTTTCTTCCATCATAAAGAGTGTTTCAATAAATGTATTTATTTTTTGTACATGATTGGTTGACTCCATTCAGTATTGTGATTAGCTAGCAAGACACCGCCCACTTCACACAGGGTGTGATTTTTTTTTTTTTAATGATATTTGAACTGTGGTCCCACTTTATGTCTATGAATTGAATATCAAGGACCTCATTGGAAACAAGACCGCAAGGACTTTTATGAACGGACCTTTTAGACAAAGTATTTTAAATGTAACTGTGCTGTTTTACATTTTTGCCTAATAAAATATTCAATCAATCAATCAATCAATCAATCAATGAAGTCCGAGATCCATGATTAGATTTTCTTCTTTATAGTTTATTTATTTAGTGGGCCTGATCTCTTGAGAGAGCCATTTATGTTATTGTCACTGTTCTTTATTTTTTCCTTTACAAATCTTTCTCAAAACCTTTGGGCTTGTTTCTAAAGTGCATTTTGCTTATTTGGGCTTGTTCCCTAATGTTGTTGAAACCCAACCCGATCGCCAGAGGAAACGTTCTCATTGAACGTTTTTCAAATTCCGTGCATAGACAACAGGAAAACCCGAAAATCCGTGCATAGCCGCCTCGCATCTCCCCCATTGTGACTAAACCATTTCGGAGGCGCGCAGTCTCAAGGGAACTGTCGCCACGTAAGGGACCACCGAGTGAGCTAAGGCGAGCGAGTTGCCGTCCCGAACGTACCGATAGGCACAGAATCGTACATTTTGTTGTGGGGACTGCTCTGCTTCCGGGTTTTTCCGGGTTGCAACTGGTTACGCCCACCGTGGGACTCGCCGTACATATGCACGGATTTTCGGGGTTTCTAGGCGACTATGCACGGAATGACGTGCACTGGATCCGTGCAATGTATACTAAATTCTCTGGCGATCAGGCTGTTAAACCAGTGGTTCTTAAACATTTTCACGTCAAGGAAACCCAAATGAAAATGTAATTTGTAACACCATATTTTCACCTAGAATAGAAGCTTCATTGAAACGTTAAAATGTCCTCCTTTGTGAACAGTTGAACTGTTAAAAAAAATCTTTTATGGAATCTTTAACGTTTTAAAAACTTGTATTGAAGCTATGATGTCCGTCAGATTTGATGTTACATCGTCTGGCGCAACATCGCAGCAACTTGGAAGAGTTTGTGAATGGATGACGTCATGCGTTTTTATATGGAACATCCTGTGTCAGACACCAAGAGATGGAGCCCACAGTTTCTCCAACAACAGTACCAGTGTAGTCTAGTCAAAACTCCCAGCTGTTATTAACATTTCAAGAGGAGGAGAAAGGATGGTCAGAGAAGAGAGTAAGAGAATAAAATGAACAGATAGAGGAGTCAAGCATGTTCACTTTTCAAAAGAGAGAGAGAGAGAGAGAGAAAGAGAGAGAGAGAGAGAGAGAGAGAGAGAGATGGAAAATGTAATGAAAAGTAGAGGAGTGTGTGCGCGCGTGTGTGTGTGTGTGTGTGTGTGTGTGTGTGTGTGTGTGTGTGTGTGTGTGTGTGTGTGTGTGTGTGTGTGTGTGTGTGTGTGTGTGTGTGTGTGTGTGTTTGCACGTGTGTGTGTGTGTGTGTGTGTGTGTGTGTGTGTGTGTGTGTTTGCACGTGTGTGTGTGTGTGGAGTGGGAGGAGTGGGAAACAAGAGAAAGTAGGAATGAGGAGAGAGGATGATGCAATAATGCCAGTTAGTAGAGCAACTAGCAGCAGCTGGTAGAGAGAGAAAGAGAGAGAGAGTGTGAGAGAGAGAGAGAGATGGCAAGAGAAAGAGCGCAAAGTGGAGCAACAGTTAAGGAATGTTTTCATGAGTTTCATGTAAAAACATTGCATGTAAGCACACACGCACGCACACACACACGAGCACGCACGCAGCCATGCACACACGCACGCATGCACACAGTCACATGCTTAACACAATCACACACACTACCAGACAATCACACACACACACACACACACACCGACACACGTTATCAGTTCTATGTATAACATTTAGGGACAGTTCTGCCCTGCCCAACCTGAGACCCCCAACCCAGTGTTGATTTTGACAGCACATTTTGATATAGTTTTCAAAGTAAGTAAGTAAAGTCAAAGTCTTTTGAATAAAAAATCCATTTAGTTTTATTTAGTCATCTGAAACGTTTACATTTTTGTCTAGTTTTAGTTGACTAAATATCATAAGATTTAGTCGACTAAATCTACAGTTGATTTAGTCGACTAAAATGTATTTTGGCAGTGCCTTGATGGCGTCGTAAAGGCTGATTTTACTCTTGGTTGCATGCTGAAAATAGCAGATCTACAAGCTCGTTGTAAGCTTGTAGATCTGCTATTTTCAGAGCGCAACACCCGAGCGCAACCAAACATAAAATGACTTGTCTTTTAGTTCTACTGGATCTCTTCTCCACTAGTCCCTCACTAACATTTTAGTCTAGTTTTTATTTGTTGACGAAATTGCCAATATATTTAGTCTTAGTTTTAGTCTTCATAGATTAGTTTTTATTTAGTTTGTATTTAGTTTTCGTCAGTGAAAAAAGGTAGTCGACGAATTTTTTTCGCCATAGTTTTAGTCGACGAAATCAACACTGCCCCGACCACCGCCCTGCCCCATTCATTAGGTGAACTGTCCCCTCCTGTGACCCCAATGTATTTACTGTCACTGACTTGACTTTGTCACTCTGTCACTTCACTTTACACCACAATTAGTGATGCGTGACCCATAGCCAACCTAATTGTTACCAAATTAGGTACACATGATCTTGAGAGTCATGTGACAATGAGCAGCAAATTGGCTTAAAAAATGTGCAGAGGGGGGCTATTCCTTAAAAAGAAATGCAGCATCCAATCAACCCCAAATTGGAATCCCATATTGAGGAGGGGCTTTATAGCAGTGCTTCTCAAACATTTCCATGACAAGGACCCCCAACTTGATACCTATTTTGGCCGCGGACCCCCATATGGTTTGTGTCAGGGAAGGGAACCCCGTAAGAGACAATTATTTTTTAACAAAGTATACAATATGGTTAAAGTGGGTTAGGGTTATCTGAGGGGTTTCCAGGGGGTCCCAAGAACCCACTTTGAGACCCACTGCTCTATAGAGCCCACCTCATCCAACAGGTCCTCTGCTGTTGACCACCACAGGAATAAACTGTGACATCATCACCAGAAGGCCTTATCAGTGGAAACACTGAGGCCTTATCTGGAAACTTCCCTCTAGGCATGCTGGGAATTTCCCTACAGACCTTCTAGGGAGAGATCATGATGCAGACAGCATCATTTTGGTACTTACAGATACGCACGCACGCACGCACGCACGCACGCACGCACGCACGCACGCACGCACGCACGCACGCACGCACGCACACACACACACACACACACACACACACACACACACACACACACACACACACACACACACACACACACACACAGAGATACAGAGATAATCAGGGATAATATGCTGTCCTACGAAACATTTAATGGTACAGAAGTGCATCTCCTGGCTTAGTGGGTGTTAATTAATGAGAGTAATCTTTGTTGATATATATACTGTTGTCAGAAGAAGCTAGACAAAAGAGTCATATTTATATATGAATACCCAATAATCAGTAATAATGATGATATTGCATGTTAGTTGTGTTCATGTGAACAGTCAGAGGTCCCTCTGCTGGTTAGATACAGACATTACACTAACACTTCACCTACTTGACAGGGCTTGTCATACAGTAGGCAGTGTGTAAATATTATTTCAGAACGATATAGATATCCTGTTTTTATTCTTATTACATTTAAACCTACCTCATTATCTTTAAGCAGGTAGATTAGATTGTCAAGGTTCAGTGCCTTGCTCAATGACACTTTGACAGTACATGTTGTTTATGGAATCAGATTTAGTCTCAATAATCGCAAATGTACAAAACAAGAATCACAAATGTATGCATTAATTATAAATTATAAATAGAAAATAATCTGATGCAGACATATATTTCTCATTTTAAATAAATGCAAAAATAAAATGCACAAAAACAGTTTTAAGTGGTTAATGTTCACATATGTTGTTAAGTCTCAATTTATCAATCACCAGAATATATGTGGATTCCATAGCATTTCTGTGTGGATTCTTTTAGACTTTTCTGCAGGTATTTATTTGTGTTCTACTTCAAACACCCAAGCATATGATTCAAGGGTGTGTTCAGTGTGAACTCAAGACGTTTCACACTTCCTACTCCACCCCAAAGTGGTTGAAACAAAATACTGTCTGCTTTCATAAAATATGACATGACCTTATCACACTGTATTTAATGCATAGAGACTTGAAAGTGTGCTTAAAAGCATAACCACACATCATTATATTTCTTTTATGTTTTAGTGCAGTGATGTGGGAGTTGCAAAGTGTAATTTTGTTGCACCTGAAGTGACAGTACAGGAACTGAACTGAATTGAACAATCTGGAAATCAACATAACATCCACATATGTGTTAGCTAAACCATACTGCAGTGCTTCACAACTTTTTTTTGTCTTAGTACTCATTGAGCTATTTTGGCATGGCGATAGTACCCCCTCCGTCATGCATTTTGACTAACCTAAATGTGTTCTATTACTATACAATAATATTCATTGACATATTTATTATCTAGTTGACGAGACACTGTATTGAGAGAGATCGTCGGCCGCTTTCTTGTCAATCATAGTTACTTTCAGCCCAAACTATGGCTTCTGCAATAAGAATGATATTGTTGACAGTAGAATGTCAACAATATCATTATCCGTATCCACCACAACCAAAAATAAAACACTGTGGCTGCGGTTGATCTGTGTATGTGCAGGTATAGGCATAAAAAATATATATTGAACTGCCGATGTTTGTCATTGGCCTCTTTTTTCCCTTAGACAACCCTATCAAACCCTCCACCAGTGGTTCTCTTTTTCATGTCAAGGACCCCTAAATTAATGTGTATTTAGGCCGCGGACCCCCATCTGAAAAGATTTTGTGCCAAGGACCCCCGCATACAAGATTTGTGGTGTGAACATTTTGAAAAATATATATATATATATATTTTCAAAGAATGTCAAGATGCTTTGAAAATAGCTGATACATATAGGGCCATGGGGGTCCCCGGACCCCACTTTGAGAACCCCTGCATTAGACCAAGGACCACCATAACTCAGAGAGTGTACAAATGGAACCAAATGGACCCGCAAGGGTCCATTTGGTTCCATTTGTACACTCTCAGAGTTTCAACCAGAGTTACAACCACTCTCAGAGTTACAACCAGAGTTACAACCACTAAGGGTCCATTTGGTTCCTATCCATCATTTATCTGGGGACCCCCTGGAACCCCTTCAAGGATCCCTGGGGGTCCGCGGACCCCACTTTGAAAACCAATGCCCTACACAACCTAGTAAAACCACTCTCACCACCTAGTAAACCCATACACAACGTAATAAACCCAAGCCACTACCTAGTAAACCCTAGCCACACACCATAGTCAAACCTACAGCCACCATTTGGCTCCCAGACAGTAACTGCCATCTGCCCTGCATTTTCTTCAAAAGATACACATTTCTAGTTACATTATGAATATGAAATGTAATATGTTGGAATACCAGTGGCACAAAATGCACGTACTGTACATATGCACAGGTACGCACGCACGCACGCACGCGCGCGCACGCACGCACGCACGCACACACACACACACACACACACACACACACACACACACACACACACACACACACACACACACACACACACACACACACACACACACACACACACACACACACACACACACGGGTGGTCCTGACCCTGGACACACATGCACACGTACACACACACAAACACATAGGTGGTCCCGACCTTGCGCTGGGTGGCCATCGTGCGGAGGAAGCTGAACGTTCGTCCCAGGGAACTTCCGGTCGCTTTGCCGTTCCTCCTCTCCACCTCCTTCTCCACCTCCTCTTGCACCCCTCCTCCCGGGGGCCTCCCTCCCTCTCCCTCCGTTCTGCTCCTCTCCTCTGACGCCTCTCTCTCTCGTCCGCGATGTCTCCACTCCTCCGCTCCCCACACCTCCTCCAGATCCACATCCACACTGAGGAGAGAGGAGGAGAGAGGAGGAGGAGAAAAGGAGACAGGAAGAATCTACTTTATTGTCACGCCACACGATTACAGGTGTAAAAGACTGGGTGAAGCTCTCAACATTTGCAGTTACAAGAAGAGTTAGAATAGGGAAAGGAGAGCCTGACCGATACTAGATTTATCGGACAGATGCTGATCCCAATTTTGGAGTCCTAGACCATTGGTTACCAGTGTTGATTTCGTCGATTAAAACTATGACGAAAAATGTTCGTCGACTACCTTTTTTCACTGACAAAAACTAAATAAGAACAAAAAAAAAACTAAGCTACGATGACTAAAACTAAGACTAAATATATTGACAATTTTGTCAACAAATAAAAACTAGACTAAAATGTTAGGCAGATCTACAAGCTCACAAGTTTGTGTCAATGTGAAGCTTGTGAGCTTGTAGATTGGCTATTTTCAGCATGCAACCAAGTGCAAAATCAGCCATTACGACGCCATTACTGCTCCACCAAAATACATTTTAGTCGTCTAAATCAACTGTAGATTTAGTCGACTATAATCTTATGATATTTAGTCGACTAAAACTAGACAAAAACTAAAACATTTCAGATGGCTAAAATATGATTGATTTTGTAAACGCTTGAACATTATCGCTTATTATAAAATGCCCAAAACTGTCACCGGGTTACCAATAATGGTCAAATAATGGCTGATGAATCGGCCAAACCGATATATTGGGCTGGCTCTAAGGGAAAGAAGAGAGAATAGAGAAGAAATGGACACAGAACCAAAATAACAGGAAGGCACAGTAAAATATGCAAAGGTGCAACTAGCAACAATGGATAGATGGCACTATGTGAGGCAGACTGCTTCTTGTGCAGGTTGAAAACATAGCAAGCATTTAAAAAGCAGCAGATCTATAAAAGAGGAGGAAAAGCAGAAGGAGAGGGGCTGGAGGAGGAGGTATGGAGAGAGGAGAAAAGAGAGGAAGCAGGGTTGGGAGAACAGGAAGTTGTTATCCGTCTCTGTGGCCGACTTCCTGCAGATGACATTATCACCGCCAGACACAAAACACTCACCTCAAGCTGTCACCTCCTAAACTTAACCAGGAACCTGGGAGAGAGAGAGGGAGGGAGAGAGAGAGAGCGAGAGAGAGAGAGTTAAAAAATAATCATAATCACAAAATCCAATGAATAAAATATTTCTTGTGTTTTTTTTTAGATTTAGTTGTTCTTTTCATACTGACTCCGCTGCTCCCCTGACAACCAATCAACAGCCTGCCTGACCCTTTAACCTCTGACCCAGAGATAACAAGAAGAATGAGGAAGTAACTAACACTGGCGACCAACAGATCTAAACACGACGGTGTAGTGCCAGCATTGAACCCCATTCATCAGTGTTTATCGTCGCTGTCAGGTGGAAACCTTTTATGTCCCTGCGACGCGTTGAGAACTTGCATATCGGCTATTTTTGTTTTTGTTTTTTGTTTTTTGTTTCTGGGTGGGGAGGTGCCCCTAACGTCATGGGCCCCAACGCAACCGCGTTGTCTGCGTGACGGTAGTGACGCCCCTGCAATGTAGAAATATTCTGTTACAAGTAAAAGTTCGAAATTCAAAATTTACTTGAGTAAAAGTGCAAAAGTGTTGGTATCAAAATGTACTTAAAGTATCAAAAGTAAAAGCACTCGTTACGCAGAATGTCCCGTTTCACAAGTTTTCAAACGTATACAATTCATAAAAAGCCTTTGAAAATAGCAGATCTACAAGCTCACAATGCGTCGCATCGCGACGCATTGTGAGCTTGTAGATCGGCTATTTTCAAATGGCCGAAATGTATATAGGACTGAAGTTGTTAATGTATGTAATGTAAGTACAGTACTTGAGTAAATGTACTTAGTTACTTTACACCACTGGAACCACGTGATCAAAGAGTGTCGTAAGTGCCTCTGGGTTTCAGTGGGTCTGCTCTGATCTGTCTCCATAACAAACACACTCCTACAGGATGACCTTCAGAACATTCATACTGAGAGTCAGCATCAGACCACAACATTACTAAGAGCAGTTCAGACACAAGACCAAAATCACAACTAGAAGGTCAACGCACGTGCACCTGCACACACACTAGGGCTGTTAACTTTCCTCAGAAATGATATTCGAATATTGGTCTTAAAAATTTGCAAATATTCGAATATATTCGAATATTATCATCTTTATAAAAATATATATATATATATATATATATATATATATATATATATATATATATATATTTTACAGAAACAGTACAAAAAACAATGTATCGAGTGCTCGGATCCAATAAAACATTGTTTTTTGTATTGTCCCTGTCAAATAAACGTCTTTATATTTATTTATTTTTTAAATTTGAATATAAAATGTCATATTCGAATATACATATTTCCCCAAATATGTATATGTATATAAATATGTGTGTGCACGCACACACACACACACACACACACACACACACACACACACACACACACACACACACACACACACACACACACACACACACACACACACACACACACACACACACACACACACACACACACACACACACAGTCTGTCTGTCTGTATGTCTACATTCTTCCATTGAGACAACTGCTAAAGAAGATACAAATACAAAGAATGTCATGTAAAACAGAACATCAGAATAATGATTGATTGATTGATGGATCTTAATGCTAAAAGCTAAAGCTCAGACAGGAGAACAGCACCTGAGTCAGACGGCGATGTAGAGGTTCAGACCTTTACCTCTGTAGAGACATTCATCCTGCTGGATTCCACCAAGTGATCTATGTCTCTCCTACACTGTCCCTCCCTCAGCTGTCTTACTGTCTGTCTCTCCTACACTGTCTCTCCCTCAGCTGTCTTACTGTCTGTCTCTCCTACACTGTCTCTCCCTCAGCTGTCTTACTGTCTGTCTCTCCTACACTGTCTCCCTCTCAGCTGTCCTACTGTCTCTCTATAAAGTTAAATGTTGACTACTCCCTCAAGTTAAGCAACAAGGAAACAAAACTGCAAAGACGGACGGCAGAGAGAAGCAGAGATGCAGAGAAGAACTGAAAGAGAGATAGAGAGAGAGAGAGAGAGAGAGAGAGAGAGAGAGAGAGAGAGAGAGAGAGAGAGAGAGAGAGAGAGAGAGAGAGAGAGAGAGAGCATGAGAACCCTGACCTTACTGAGGGGGACGAGCCAAGTTCTGAGAACAAATACAGGAAGGAAGCTATATGCGCGCGCGTTCACACACACACACACACACACACACACACACACACACACACACACACACACACACACACACACACACACACACACACACACACACACACACACACACACACACACACACACACACACACACACACACAGTGAGGAGGATACTAAAGGGACATGCTGAGAGCGCTTTCAGAGTGTCACACACCATGACATCACATGATCTGAGAAACAGACACACACACACACACACACACACACACACACACACACACACACACACACACACACACACACACACACACACACACACACACACACACACACACACACACACACACACACACACACACACACACACACACACACACACACACACACACATCAGACACAGAGCACAGAGCAGGCAGCTGACAAACTTCAACTTCAAAACATGTAGCCCCCTTAGCGACGAGAAACGCCTTAGCAACATGACACCTGAAGGTGCATTCACACACCGAACATGACAAAAAAAAACACTTGAGTTCGCAGGGCACACAGCGCTCTGCTGCATTCACACCGGACGCAACATTTTCATGTGAAATTATACTTGTTCCACATACACACACTGTCACTCTGTTCACTTCTGTGAAATTAGCTGGAGGTGAAAGTTTTGCTACTTGTGCGGTTCATATTACTTGGGCCATAGATAGACGCCACTCAATGTCTCATCTTCACATTGATATAATATTGAATAGTGTTACTCAATAAAATCGCATTGTGTCAATGTACATCAAATGCCCTTAGCAATACGACAACCCCCTATGACAGGGGTCTTCAATGTTTTCAGGCCAAGGACCCCCTAGCTGAGAGAGAGATGAAGCAGGGACCCCCTACTCTATATTGTATACAATTGTGTTTCAGATTTTTTTGTAACTTAGTCTACACCTATAGCCTCTTTGCCAAAAATAGCCGATCTACAAGCTCTCAACGCCTCGCAGCGCACGGCGTTGAGAGCTTGTAGATCTGCTATTTTCGGCTAATGTTCCCCTCAGAAAAGGGGATAAAAAAAATATTTTTTACTTAAGTAAAAGTATCAATACGGCAATGCAGAAATACTCTGTTACAAGTAAAAGTCCGGATTTCAACATTTACTTGAGTAAAAGTACAAAAGTGTTGGTATCAAAATGTACTTAAAAGTACCAAAAGTGAAAGAACTAGAATGTTTGAAAAAAGCAGATCTACAAGCTCACAACGCGTCGCGATGCGACGCGTTGATCGGCTTGTAGATCGGATTTTTTCAAATAGCCTCGGTTTAAAATAGGGCTAAAGTGGTTAATGTATGTTTTATAATGTAATCATTTATGTCTGCAAAGTAACTAGTAACAAAAGTTTTCAAATAATTGTAGTGGAGTAAATGTACAATATTTGCCTCTCAGATGTAGTGGAGTAGAAGTAAAAGTGTTGGAAATTGGAAACACTCAAGTAAAGTACAAATATTTCAAAATTGTACTTAAGTACAGTACTTGAGTACATGCACTTAGTTACTTTACACCACTGCTATTAAGGGCAGTGAAAAGCTATTGAACAGCTAGTCAAACCGGGGAGCAGGGGTGTGTCGTGCTCAAGGACACTTTGATACAATGCTGGGAGGAGCTGCGATTGAACTGGCAACCATGCAATTCCCAGGCAATTCTACCTCCTCCTGAGCCACTGCCACCCAACAGCAATATAATAACCCTGGCGTAGAAACATCAACATCCCTTAACAACATGAAGTCTCTTAGCAAAATCAAAACCCCTAACAACATAACATCTTAGAGACATCAATACCATCCCTATATTGGGCATGACTTTATAGGTGAAAATACTCAAAAGAGCGTAAACATATATGTGCTTAATTTATACACGCTGTACGCTAGTGTTGCACAGCAAAAATGGCAGATCTACAAGCTCAGAACACGTCATAATTATGCGACACATTGTGACGTGCAATTCTGCAATTTTTGTTGCATTACGCATTGCATTTGTGTTAGGCTTAAAACTTTCCTTTTTGATTAAGATAACGGATATTGAGGTATTGAGTGGCCTAAATACCACTAGGTTTAACTCTGTTAATAAACAATAAAGAAACTGCAGTGATTTACGTTTGGACATTGATGTTATGTCCACAGGATGAGCATCAGAGACATGAACCTTTGTCAACCAAGAACATGGCAAGTCTCTTCTTGTCGCTTGCCGACAAAAACACTGTCAGCAAGCAACACCACTGTACGAATTAGGCAGTACCCTGTACCCTGCACTTAAGACTTAATTTGCAGCTCCATCTTACAACGGTGTCGTTCACAGAAAGTAGCGGATCTACAAGCTCACAACTGCTATTTTCAGAGAGCGACAGCTGAGTATAAATCAGTCCCAAGCTGATCTCGATAAAGGCACCTGATAGCTGCGTTCACTGTAAACCTTGTGCTATATACAAACAAATATACAAACACACACAACTGATGCACGTTCAAATGCAAATCAGAACACAAATCTTGGAAACCAAGACATGAAGACAAATCAAATCCATAGTTAATTACACAGACACACACGCGCACACACACACACACACACACACACACACACACACACACACACACACACACACACACACACACCCCACACACACACACACCCCCACACACACACACACACACACACACAGACGTACCGTGGTGACAGGATGCCGTGGAGTGGGAGCGTTGGCAAGAAGGCCTGTACTGATCGTACTGGGAGAACTGGGAGCTCTGCGGCTGTGAATACTGGTGCTGACCGCTGTGTGCGTGTGTGTGTGCGTGCAGGGCGAGGCTGTGGCTGGCACCCGGGGGTCTCCAATCCTGCAGCTGACAAACACAACGAAGCCAGTGTGAGGGAGGCATGGGGTACACTGTGTGTGTGTGTGTGTGTGTGTGTGTGTGTGTGTGTGTGTGTGTGTGTGTGTGTGTGTGTGTGTGTGTGTGTGTGTGTGTGTGTGTGTGTGTGTGTGTGTGTGTGTGTGTGTGTGTGTGTGTGTGTGTGTGTGCTGCTGTAATGTATAGCAGCTGATGGATACACTGACATGTTTACGTGATGTGTTTACATTGTAAATCTAATCTAATCTAGTCTAACAATATAATACAAAAAAAGCAGTCACGTCCATATGTCTTCTTCAAATGTTTCAGGTCCTGACAAGGCTTCAAATTTCATATCAACAATTACTATAAACATAACTTTAACGTTATTAATCAATAATCTTCTTCCGTAATAGCAATATTATTAGAGGAGAAAGATGAACTTGGATTATTATAATTTTTTTACATTTGTCAAGGTCAATTTATAACGACACGTTGCACAACAGACACAGAATGTAAACAAAGAAGTGAATATAGTTGCTGTCGGGCAGAAAACCAAATTTGAACTTGTTTAACGTGTTTTTCCTTAAAGGGATATTTCACTTTTAAAATAAAATGTGGTCATTTTATCGTCTAATCAGGCTTTTGTGAGCCCCCTAGACAGTTTTTAAGTTGCTTGATTCAGTATTTAGATATTTGAAATTCATTTGATCAGACACGCCCCCTTCCTATACAAACCCATTGTAACTTCCAACTCCATTTTTAACATGTTAGTTTCATCAGAAACACCCGTCCTTGGTTCTGGTGACTCATCCTGCCCTCCTAATACGTGAGGGGCCACGTTTTTTAGATAACTTTTTTTTTTTTTTTTTTTTTTTATTTTATAATTTTTTTTCATTGTATTAAATTGTTTTCATTTTCTTTATTTCTTTAATTATTAAAAATAAATGAAAAAAGTAATTGAAAAAACACGGTCTCCTCACATATTAGAAGGACAATATCAGTCACCAGAACCAAGGAAAATACTGAGCAACATAAAAACTGTCCGGGGTGCTCACAAAAGCCTGAGTAGACGATGAAATGACCCAAATTTGTTTTTTAAAGTGAAATATCCCTTTAACGCCCTACTTGATCATACTACAGCGTCACACAAAAGCGCCAAAATAGCAGATCTGAGCTTGTAGATCTGCTACTTTTGCTGTTTTAGAATTTGAATCCTGAAAAGTAACAGTTTTGGACATATGAGGTCTCCACCCCACAGAGATGGTATGGTCTTGTGCATCTTTGTGGTCCGTGGCGTGTCCACACTTTTTTTTTGACTGGGGTGGCCCTGTTGGGGCGTGTACGCGCACCACACACACAGGCACACGAATGCATGCGGACGCACACACACGGCGGAATAGCATTAACCCATTATAGACCTGAGGCTGATTCTAAAAACGCCTTCTAAATCCTAACCTAAGTTTTCTGAAAGAATTGAAAAAAAATGATGTTGCTATATATACCGAGATGGGCGGATGGCCTCTCACGTCATCCGAATCCGCATGTAGGTTATCCGCCCGTTATCCAACCGCAATAATTATATTAGCCAATTTAAATATCCGCACCAACCGTTTTTACCGTATGTCAAAATATTATTATTTTCTGGTGTATTACCCGTTAGTTGTGCGATCACAAAATGCATTGATTTAGCCTATGGAATGTCGGTGCGTCTTTTTTCTTTTTTTTAAAACCGGTGCTGCGCTGAACATGAGCACACATGCTCTGCTACTCTGAACATACAGACTCTGTGCGGCATCCAACATACAGGCATCCAACATACATGCGGCATCCAACATACAGAGCGCACTGCTCTGCTGCCAGCGCAGCACCGGTTTGAAAAAAAGAAAAAAGACGCACCGACATTCCATAGGCTAAATCAATGCATTTTGTGATCGCATCGCCCAGAGGCTGCTCTACACACTCACACAGACACAAGCACGCAGAGATTTAGCTATTTTATGGATAGATATATTAGATGTCATTAATTTATTTACCGCAATATTTCACCCGCGGTTTATCCGATATTAATTAATAATTATATTTGATTGACCCGAATCCACCCAAACTGTGGTTAACTGCGGCAACCGCGGCTAAAACCGCGATCCGCGCATCTCTGAGTCACAGATGCTGTCCCTGATTGAAAGGTATAACAACATATAGGTTTAACAGGTCTAAATGGGTTCATTACAATATTTTTTCTCCACTATCCATATATCTACTGTAATACAGTAAACTAAAATTATAACTTAATTTTTAAATGTTCATGCAAATCATTCCATGACAGCATTTTCAGGCATACAATATAGATACAAAAGTTTAATTTAAAGGATAAATACACCTACCGATGGCAACACGAGTGTGTGGCACCATACAAATGTAACATTTGGGTGCGTTCGTAAATATGCTGTGAGAATCCGCTCAGACTTAATATATTTTTCATAATATATTTATAAACTGTCATTTTCCGTTTTCATGAATGTTTATGCCACGTATAAACATGATTATAACCTGTTTTGTAACAGGTACTGTAGAATACTGCAAAAGAAGCCACAACCATCACATTTTGCAATGAAACTTCATCCAACCATCGAAAACCGGTCAGTCTTTGCTCCAAATTTTCGATAGGCGACTCTCAGAATTTCCAAACGACCAGAGAGAGCACACGGGGTGTACTGTACTTCCGCACTCTCAGGGCGTATTTTTCCTAATACACACACAAAGTATGTAATTGGGTGACACCTGGGCTGGCACCTCTTATTCCAGGGCTGGCCCGTGCCACCCGAGGCCACCCTCCTGGACACGCCACTGTTCGTGGTAACAGAGTTTGCGACCATTCATTTTTCCAGAAAGATCCACCGTGACATTTTTTTTGTCATTTGTACGTCACTTTCATTGTGTGACAGGTCGTTCGACACGTGTTGTGCAAAGCATGAACTGACTTTCAGAGAGACAGTGTTCTTTGTCTCTGTAGGACAGGCAGACAGACAGTTTTGTCTCTGTAGGACAGACAGACAGACAGACAGACAGACAGACAGACAGACAGACAGACAGACAGACAGACAGACAGACAGACAGACAGACAGACAGACAGACAGACAGGACTGTTTGTCTCTCACGTGACATGACTGACATTTTGAAGTCACAACTAACCTCCAATGGAGAGTAGGGTTGGGACTCTAGCTCCGCCCCCTCCTCCTCTGCGAAAGCCAGCAGTGGGAAGGGGAACAGCTGTCCATAGGATGTGATGGGCGTGCGCCGTGGGTCCCGCCCACTCTGGATGGAGGAGGAGGAGGAGCAGGAGCTCAGAGCGCCCAACAGGAGGCTCTCAAATTCCTCTGCATCCAACCCCTCCAGACTGACACTGGAGGAAGAGAGACAGAGAGAGACAGAGAGAGAGAGAGTACTTCCCTTTAGAAACATGCTGGTTTATCATTAGTCTCTCAAATAAACTGCTAACTAGACATTGGCCTCTAGTGCAGTGGTTTTCAACCAGTGGTCCGGGGACCACCAGTGGTCCTTGAGGAGTTTCCAGGTGGTCCCCAGCTAAATGATGGAGAGTTGGTAAGTAACCAAATGGACCCTTATAGATCTTTAACTCTTGAGAGTGTAAAATGAAACCAAATGGACCCTTTCATTTTACTCTCTCAAGAGTTAAATTATTGTTAAACATCAGCATTACTTAATTTACAAGAAATACACAATTAGAGAATGTAGAAGAATTGTTATTTTGCCAAAATCTTATCCAACGATAACAAAATATTCTATGTCCTGAGTCTGAGAGTCTAAATCTCATCAAATGGTGGTCCGTGGCTTAAATGCCGAATAATTAATGGGCCTTGATATGAAAAAGGTTGAAAACCACTGCTCTAGCGCATATGTTTTACTGGGTCACTATTCTGTCCAGGCACTGGTCGCTATTTTAGCCAGTTATGAAACAAGACAAGGCCTAAAAAACGCATGGCTTCATGTGGAACTGAAAGTTTATGTAGTCACGTCTGTGATGTCAGCCCTATGACTATGAGATAGCTACGGGAATTCTAGTATCATGTTGGAGTCCTGACCAGGGTGGCTGATTAATCTTCCTCTTAGCCTTGCCTACTTGTTGTTAATTACTTGTACGAGCTCTTGTTTTATTGGATCTTGTTTATTTGATACACTTATTTGTTTTAGCTCTTGCTCATTTGACTTTCCTATTTGTCTTTTAAGAAAGTAGGTAGCTGATATATTGCAGACTTCTGGTGATTAGTAGTTTTCTTGCCTACCTATGTTGAATGCACTTATTGTAAGTCGCTTTGGATAAAAGCGTCTGCTAAATGACTGTAATATAATGCAATCTTAATCAGAGCTGGTAGAATGCTAAGGAGGGACAATATCTTCTCAGTGACTTTTTCCCCTAACAGTTGTTGTTGCTGCACAGTATAGTATGCTACTACAGGTGTCGGATGTCAGTTGTCTCACATGTCTGTAGTATTTTGTTTGCTGAAAACCCATTTCAATTCACTTTTACAGTGTGATACGTGCCTTATTAAATATGAATGACCTTGTAGTGGATAAGTAGAATTTTGGCCACTTGAGACTGGGTACTGAGGTCTATGTCGCCCCCTACCTGGTAGTGATCTCTCTGTCAACCCCTACATCAGGGGTTCTCAAACATTTACATTTCAAGACCCCCTCGTTTGGTATGCATTGTGCCACGGACCACCATAACTGTGAGAGTGTACAAATGTAGAACATTTGTACACTCTCTGAGTTACAGAACTTTAAAGATACATTTGGTTCCCTAACTATCAATCATTTAGGACCCCTACCGCACTTTAAGAACCACTGCCCTACATGGTCGCGAGTCCTCTGTCGCCCTCCACTACTACCTGGTAGTGACCTCTCCGTCGCCCCCTATACCTGCGTTGCTGGTACTGCGGGGTCCAGAGAGCAGTGGTCTGTTGGGGCTGCCAGCTGTGTCTCCGCTGGGGGTCCAGGCGGGGGAGCCCCACCCGGGACATAGACGCCAGCGAGGAGGGGTGGGGCCAGCAGGGGCGGGGGGGTGGAGAGGGAGGGGGAGAAGGGCAGGGGGAGCAGGGAGGCGGCGCGGGACATCGTCCTCCTGACGGGATGACGGGGGAGGCGGGGGCCGGAGGGGAGGTCATCTGAAAGACAGGGAGAGAGACCAAATGGAACATGGGTACATATCAGTGGTGGAAAGTAACTAAGTACATTTACTCAAGTACTGTATTTAAGTACACGTTTGAGGAATTTTTACTTTACTGGAGTTTTTCCCATTTTCAGTACTTTTACTTCCACTCCACTACATCTCTGAAGCAAATAATGTACTTTTACTCCACTACAATTATTTGAAAACTTTAGTTACAAGCTACTTTTCAGATATAAACTATTACATTATAAGACATACATTAACAACTTTAGCCCTATTTTATACCTAGGCTATTTTCAAACATTTTTGTACTTTGTTTTGTACTTTTTTCACGATTCAGTTTTGATACTTTAAGTACATTTTGATACCAATACTTTTGTACTTTTACTCAAGTAAATTTTGAATTCCGGACTTTTACTTGTAACAGAGTACTTCTACATTGCAGTATTGATACTTTTACTTAAGTAAAACATTTGAGTACTTTTTCCACCACTGACTGGCAGACAGAAAGACAGGTCCTATTCTATTCTCACACAGACACGCACATTAATGTTTCATTAGATACATGCATAGTGCATACAGTTTAATGTTATTCAGCCAGAAACAATATGTTTAAGATAAGGCACCAGATAAGGGACAACTTCAGATATTTACATACTAGTCCATATCTGTGCAACAATATCAGTTGCTTAAAAAAATTATAAAATATATACAGTATATGGAAGAAACTTAAAATGAGAATGGTTCTCCATAATTGCTGAATTGTCTGGATATGACGAATATGACATTGAGGAAGTTGATAGTTGTACATACTCTATTGACTTTCTTGGTATAATATTGGGCTATAAATACATTGTACATGTCAAAACCAGCTATACCCGCAATGCGATGGGAACCTCTCTACTGTTAACTGTGAAATGTAATGTGTATTGATGAAGATGATGATGATGGTGATATAAGAATCCTTCAATTTATTTCAGAGCTTGTGTGTGTTTATCAGGGTGGATTTCTTTACTAGATGATTTCTGAATGTTTGAGGAATTAGCTGTTCAAACACGAGTTCCAAAATGTTTATAACATATTTATAGTTTATGAGAATGCCTAATTATACAGTTTTTCCCACATTAATAGAATTTCCAGCATTTATAATGATCTGATGCCCTGTCTGTCTATAACGGTCAGACTGTGTTATATTACCATGTGAATAACAGGGTCGTCGTCACGGACCATTGATTGGTGTTGCAACAGCACCCTCCAGTGGCGATGGACAGCTTAGTCCAAGTTCTGTTCCAGGGAGCAGAGAAACATCATGAGACAAAACTTAGAACTGGATGTAAAGAGCACTACAAACAGCAATATGATACATTCATTGTGAAATTCATGTGAAATTCATTCAAAACAGTGAAATTCATTATTTTGACTAGATCATTTTGACTAAATATACTTAATTTCTATGAATAAGTTCACATGATCAGATATACAGAATAATCAGCAGATATACAGTATGAACTTAGCCAATATATTCTATTCATGGCTATAGTAGCAGTTTCATCAGTGTCAATTCATTTAGATCCCTATGGGCCACGCTAACACTTCAGCACGCATGCTAACTTATCACACAGTTTGTTGTGGTGCATGCTAACTCATCACACTGTTTATCATGGTGCGTGCTAACATGGAGAGTACAGGACCAGCTAGCATAACATCCTCTCCAAAAAAACATCAACCCTCAAAACTGAACACTGAACACATTATCTGTCCCTTCATCATCACCCCTCCTCCACCTACATCTCTCTCTATCATTCCATCTCTCTCTCTCTTCTCCCACAATCCATTGTCTCTCTCTCTCTCTTCCTTCCTTCCTTCCTATCTATCTATCCATCCACATCCACCCCCCCCCCCCTCTCTCTCTCTCTCTCGCTCTGAGACATTCTTCTGTTCTTCTGTTCAGGAATGTGATCAGGAGGAGTTCTGACTGAGGTCCAGTTCTGGTTCTGTGTCTCTCTGTGTGTGTGTCTCCTACACTCATCTGTCAAGCAAGGACAACTCAACAGCACAGTTAACCTCTTTCAACCTAGTAGCGTCCCTGTTTTGGGCATGACATTATTGGTGAACAAAGGGGGGGAAATATAAATAATAATAATTGTAAAAATAGCAGATCTACAAGCTCACAATGCATGTTGCAATGGGTCTGGTTTGAGTCAAACTAAATTGAATGCCTCAACTCCAAGTGCTTGCCAGGGTGGGGGGGGGGGGGGGGGGGGTGGGGGTCCCCAGTTCAAATATGATTATTTTGGGGGGGTCACGGACTGAAAAGGTTGAGAACCACTGTTGTAAACAGTTCTCTACCAGCACAGAGCCCTACATTAACAAACGGGTTAGCAGCCATCCTGGCCTTTACACTTGTGCCACTATTAGGCCACAATTTCTCAATTTGTCTAGTCCTATTACCTGTTTGCCTAACGCACACACACACACACACACACACACACACACACACACACACACACACACACACACACACACACACACACACACACACACACACACACACACACACACACACACACACACACACACACACACACACACACACACACACACAGTATAATAAATAGGACCCATGCACACAGCACCTACAAGCACCTCAAAGTGTGCTGACTAATGTACATACTTTGCTTATTTTCTTCACCCTCTAACTTAATACTGTACGTAATTCATAAATCATCTCTGTTGTTGTTATTGCTGCTACAATATTGAGGAACCGAAACCAATCATTTTTTTCTCTCTCTCTCTCTTGTGTACTGTACTCGTATCGATTAGATTACACTTTATTGCTCCAGAGGAATATTTGTTTTCACAGCCTGTTCGAGGAACAGCAGCATACAGCAAACATACAGTAAAAGACAAGATCAGAATCTCCATGAATACGTCCATACTTCACCACACACAACATGTCATTGAGGCGTTTTAATGCTGCAATGGGAGAGTGGACAAAACTCTTGCTAAAGTGACCATTGTCCCATCTCAAAGTTCTATATCTCCATCCAGATGGCATTATTTTGAAGTGAAGGTTTAGCCGGCGATCAGTGTCATTTAGTGGGGGGAAAAGTACTCACATGTTTTACTTAAGTAAAAATATCAATACTGGAATGTAGAAATACTCTGTTACAAGTGAAAGTCCAGAGTTAAAACTGTACTTGAGTAAAAGTACAAAAGTATTGGTATCAAAATTTTGAGTTTAAATTAAACTTAAAGTACAAAAGTAAAAGTACTCATTGTGCATAATGTCCCATTTCACAAGTTCAAAATGTATAAAAACTCTTTTGAAAATAGCAGATCTACAAGCTTGTAGATCTGCTATTTTCAAATGGCCAAAATGTATACAGTATATAGGGTTGAAGTGGTTAGCGTGTTTTGCTATAATAATCAAAGTCTAAAAAGTAACTAGTAACTAAAGTTTTCAAAGAATTGTAGTGGAGTAAAAGTACAATATTTGCTTCTGAGATGTAGTGGAGTAGAAGTAAAAGTACTGAAAACTGGAAATACTCCAGTAAAGTCAAGAAATACCTAAAAATTGTACTTAAGTACAGTACTTGAGAAAATGTACTTAGTTACTTTACACTTCACTGGTGTCATTTGCTATTGCTAGTGTATATGAGATGTAACAATAGAATCTTGAATCTGTTTCTGTTAACACAAACAATGACATTCCTGTAACAGTAGGCCTTGTTGTGTGTTAGTACGTAGCCGTTCTAATGTCTGGTGTTGACTATCCCTGTAGCAACGCCACAATGCAGCTGAAATTTCAGACACTGGCAGAACTCTGTTGTGCTTGGAGCCTGTTCACCCATTCTACAAATGTCTTCTAAATCCTAACAGTTTTATGGAAAAAAACATGATGTTGCTCTATCAGTGGTGCTCAAACGTTTTCATGTCAAGGACCCCCTAAAATTATATGTATTTGGCCACGGACCCCCATCTCAAAATATTTCGTTCCAGGGACCCCCAGAAGCAAAGATTTGAGTTTAAAAAGTTTAAAATATATTTATATTCAAAGATGTGCACAAATGTTCATGATTTAAAAAAAATAGCAGATCTACAAGCTCATAGCGCGGCACGAGGTGACGCCCTGTGAGCTTGTAGATCTGCTATTTTTGAATAGCCAAAGTATGAAATAATGGTTACAGTGCTTTCCCGGTTTTAATGGGTTGAACAACCCCAAAAGGTTTCAGCTGAGAAGCTAATTTGACTCCACAGAGGTTTTAGTTGCTCAGATGTTATATTCTCATCTAAAGGCGGTTAAACAGTATCTGCAGCTGGCAGGACATTACATTACAGCTCCATACATTAAAGGGATAGTTCACCCCCAAATTGACATTTTTTTCTATCGATTAGTCACCCCATGGAAGCTTGAATTTGCCGACGAGCAGTGGGTTCCGGTAGGAGACACAAAGGAGACTCTTTGTGTCTCCTACCGGAACCCACTGCTTGTCGTCAAAGTATTGGCTTAGGAATCCATTCATTCAAGTCTCCATGGGGTGAGTAATCGATAGAAAATACGTAATTTTTTGGGTGAACTATCCCTTTAAAAATGTGTTCACCCAGGAGTATCCAGCTGGAGGGAGACATAGTGCTGCATGATTGTGTCTAAAAATATTATTTAAAAAATACCCAGACGTATAAAAATTCCTCATGGGGCTTTATCTTTATTATCTCTACTATCTTTATCTTATTATTTTTTTAATCTTAAGCTTTATTGCTTACACCTGTATGGGTGGTGACAATTAAACCCTCTTGATTGTCCTGATACTTGGCGAGCCGGACGGGACTGTCCTATCGCTCTGTCTGTCTTAATCATTAGCCAGGACATTCCAGTGACTGGACACGGCATGCAGAGCAGGAAAACCCCCCTTCAGGCAATAACTAACACCGTCACATTTGACATACATGACTGAGACACGTCAGAGACTAAACACTTAGCATCTGCACCTGTGTTGAGTTAGGATCCTTTAGGATTTTTACAATTCAGATTCCTTAACGCCGGTTCCCTTTAAAAGGATCCCTGGCCAGTAAGCCAAATATGCCTTAATACATTATAATTGTCCTCTATAACTAAAATGTAAAATTAAAAACACCTTAAATATTTTATGTATTTTAGAATAGATAGTTCATGTTGATGATGGCATTTGCCCATGTGTGGTCTAGCCCTATGGAATTTATGGAATGCATATGAAAATAAAACCAAATGTAATACTTCCTACGGTTAATATGAGCATCAAATCAATGTTGTTGTTTTTTTGCACATGCATTCCATACATCCAGAGAGAGGGTAGATGATATATGACTAATACTATAGTATAACTGTTACTCATGTGTTTTTATTGTTTTATAGTGTGTGTATAGTGGGTTGTTTAATCACTGTGTCATAGTGTCTATTTACCTAATGGGTGCAATTAAACAGCAATCTACTATAAAACCTAGTGCATTGCACCTCTCCCTTATAAATGTGATATAACTCAGAGACTTCTTCATACTTGCACATACTGCACTGTACACATTCATGCACTCACCACACTACATGACCGCATACACATCTCATACCGAGGACCGTGATGGAGACAAGCTGTCAGCTTTTTTTTGCGTTATCCTTTTGATTATGGTGTGGGTCAGATGTATGTTATTATTGCATATGTTTTTTTCATGATCAATAAATAATATATCAGTCAATCACTCAACATTATGTGTGGTTTGTTTGTGTACGCTGACCCTTTTCTTACAAGGAACTCCACAGAGTGAAGACAATGAGTCAACGAGGTTGATAAACATTGACATTGTGACACATGAGGTGAACATGACTCAAAGAGTCAACATGAAACACAATGACACCTCAAGACAAAAATGACATGTTAGACCATTTCCTTTTCAGTATAGGCTATACGGTATAATAGCCTACTGTACCATGACGCAAATGACTGTCACACAGCTCACTAGACGAGTTAAGCTGTTTCACACGTGCTTTTTAAACGTCAGAGTTTAGATTTCACACAGAAACATTAAGGCTACAGTAACACCTGAACAACAGGTAAACTCTCCTGTACAGTACAGGTGAGCAGTGGTGTAAAGTAACTGAGTACAAGTATTCAAGTAATGTACTTAAGTACAATTTTGACAGGCGACGCGTTGTGAGCTTGTAGATCTGCCATTTTCAAACATTTTTGTACTTTTACTTTTGGTACTTTAAGTATATTTTGATGCCAATACTTTTGTACTTTTACTCAAGTAACATTTTGAAACACAGGCCTTTTACTTGTAACAGGAGTATTTTTATATTGTGGTATCGCTACTTTTACTTAAGTAAAATATCTGAGTACTTCACCTGTCTGTACTGTGCAGGTAATTGAGGTAAACTAGCCTCCACCTCCCAGCAGCAACAATGGATTTGATGCCACAGCAGATAATAAACCTTCAAGTCATCACTTCTCCAGTTCCAGACAGTCTCTCTAGTTTTGTCCTTTGACTTTAGTGTTATTACAGCCTAATAATAAATACAAATATAGCCTATACCTGCAGTATGAACTGAATAAACAGCAAAACAAAAACTCTTGATATATTATAGGCCTAGTGGTGGAAAAAGTACTCAGATATATTACTTAAGTAAAAATAGCAATACCACGATATAAAAATACTCTGTTACAAGTAAAAGGCCTGTGTTCAAAATGTTACTTGAGTAAAAGTGCAAAAGTATTGTCATCAAAAATACTTAAGGTACCAAAAGTAAAAGTACTAACATGTTTGAAAATAGCAGATCTACAAGCTCACAAAGCATCACATCGCGATGTGTTGTGAGCTTGTAGATCGGCTATTTTCAAATAGCCTATGAATAAAACCGGGCTAAAGGGGTTAATGTATGTTTCATCATATAATAATAATAATAATTTATATCTGCAAAGTAACTAGTAACTAAAGTTGTCAAATAATTGTAGCGGGGTAAAAGTACAATAATTGCCTCTGAGATGTATAGTGGAGTAGAAGTAAAAGTACTGAAAACTAGAAATACTCCAGTAAAGTAAAAAAAATAATAATACAGTACTTGAGTAAATGTACTTAGTTACTTTCCACCACTGCCTTCTACTCCATTGTAGGACAGACAGTGTATAAATGAATCATTACACGGCACCTGCCCTCATCTCATCTCCATCCGCCTTTCCTTCTGTTTTCTACTTCCAAACGTTTCTTGCTCTTAAACTATTAAAGTTTAAACCAACAAAACAACTCAGACACGCAACAACAACGGCTACGTTACGTTACGTTAAAGTAACGTTCCATTACGTTACAATTCAAACCCCCATTCTTAGTCCAAACGGACACTTTGTGTCTGTGTCTTTATTCTTTAAAGCGACTTTCTTACCTTTTGTTGGCCGAGCCACTGGATACTACCACACGTCTCTACCGAGACTCACCTGAGTCACGTGACAACCCCCCCCCCCCCCACACACACACACACACACACACACACACACACACACACACACACACACACACACACACACGCACGCACGCACACACGCACGCAGGCAGCACACCCACGCACACACACGCCACCACCACACCGTGTTACATAGAAATATGTGGCCTATCGAATCCCGTCACTCCACGGCTGTGTTTGTTTGACGTGGTTCGTTTTAATTACAGTCGCTCTGCGTCGGTTAGAAGGATTTCTCCTTAACGCAGTTACTTTCCGCCGGAAAGTTTCCGGCCGTTTCCCGCACAACCCCGGTAGCGCAGGCTGCGCAGCCAGCCTCTCGTCTTTATTAAAAATAAGAAATACACTTTTGCCACTCACCAAAACAAAGACGGTTTTAAGATGTTGAAAGCTTACTTTCCTCAGTGGAAACCCTCACGTCTTTTTTTTTAACCAAAATGTCAAATAATCCACCGGATGGGGAAAAAATGTTTTAGTTGCTCCACTGCGCCCCCTACAGATCCAGCCAATGGAATTATTCTATTGACAAGATCTATAGGGGGCGCAGTGGAGTAACTAAAACATTTTTCCATATTTTCTTTTTTGGGCTGTTTGAAAATAGCAGATCTACAAGCTCACAACGCGTTGCGACACGACGCGTTGTGAGCTTGTAGATCTGCTATTTTCAAACATTTTGGTACTTTTACTTCGTACTTTAAGTATATTTCAGCCACGTTTATTCAGCCGTGGTTCACATGACGGTCGTCTGACTGCCATTACTCTACTCTATTTATTACTAAATAGAAAGACAACTTTACGATTCAATCCAACGCCCCCAAAGTCACGGAACGCGATAGGTCACCAATGTTGGTGTAATTAGGCCGCCTAACGGTGATAGGCGGAGTAATAGTTAGGCGGCCTAATTACACACACACACACACACACACACACACACACACACACACACACACACACACGTGTGTGTGTCTGTGTGTCACCTGTGTGTCTGTGTGTGTGTGTGAGAGAGAGAGAGAGAGAGAGAGAGAGGTGTGTGTGCCATGTGCTGCTGCAAATAATTAATGTGTGAATGAATCTACCTAGCTACGATAAATAAATAATTTTACATTAGATAGTATTAACCACTTATAAGCCTTATTTATGCTTCATACGATGGTGTCGCAGCAGCTCACAATGTGTAGCATGAGTGTGCTTGTAGATCTAATTTAGCTCTCTCTATATCTATAAAATAATAAAATGTGCTGGTTTACTCACCAGTGTCGTCCTCACCCTCTTTATGATAATGAAATGCCTATTAACAACATGACATTCACTTCACAGAGAGAGAGAGAGAGAGAGAGAGAGAGAGAGAGAGAGAGAGAGAGAGAGCAGAGGCAGAGGGAGTTATGCACAGTGTGGGAAGATCTTTATTCATCAGGCCTTTCTCTGTCCACAACACACACACACACACACACACACACACACACACACACACACACACACACACACACACACACACACACACACACACGTGTGTGTGAGATTTTTCCCCCTGATGGTCAAGATTAAATGTATCCCCTGAGCAAGCAGGCCGGCTCTATTAGCTCAGTGGTAAATCTTTCAGCACTTGTGCAGGAAACCAGGTTCAAATCCGGGGTAGAAGAGGAAAGTTACATAATGCAGCTTTAAGTCACTTTAGATATCTGGTCTGAAGTTAACATTATGTATATTCAATCAATACATATACAGTAAGTATAATATACAGTCTATCAGTGAATATGCATGAATACATCCATCCCTATGAATGTATATATACAGTATGTATAGACTATCAACAGTGGATATGAGATTGAAATACTTTACTTTACTGTGTACATTGTATCAGCTAGCCTTCAACAGTGGAAATCTGGATAGTATATTCAGTCTATCAACAGTGAATAGAATTAATAAATACACAACGTATCACCAAAGAAACGTGTACAACAGTTATCCTCAACCACATAAGCCCTATATTATACTTTGTCGTACAACAAATAACAAAGATAGCAGAGCTACAATCCCACAATGAGTCAAATCGATTATATATATATATTTTTTACAATAATGACAAGCCCAAATTTAGTTTAAAGTGGGTAACACAGGCAACTGTCATGGCTCTGAAGTGTAACATCCCAGTAGTCTATGTGTAAATGCATTCAGAGTCAAGCAGGAGTCTGTAATCCAAGAACAAAACAGAACAGAACATATGGATGGACGAACCCAGAACTCTGCACAGCATGACAATTAGTTCTTGTACTTAAAGGGGAAATCCACCCATTTTCAATATTTAACTATGTCATTAATATAGCATAAAGGAGTTGTGTGGAAATAAAAAAAAATTAAAAAAAAAAATAACATTGCAAAAAAATTTAACATTGCAAAAAAATTAACATTGCAAATTACACCATGATGAGTCATCACAGTGTAATTTGCAATGTTAATTTTTTTGCAATGTTAAATTTTTTTGCAATGTTAATTTTTTTTTTAATTTTTTCTTATTTCCACACAACTCCTTTATGCTATATTAATGACATAGTTAAATATTGAAAATGGGTGGATTTCCCCTTTAAGAGCCATAATTTGGCACGAAGGAAGTCAATAACTCCCTGCCAAGTTTTCAACTCGCTGAACCACATGTCACCCTAACCTCAGTTACCAGGTGAGGTGAGCTAACTAACACAGCTGGGAAATACAGCCTTCACCGCGTGACGGTGCAACTTTTGTATTGAACAAATGCCAGGAACGGTTTGAAGCTGGATTACTTTGTTCCAGTGGTGGAGGAAGTTATTTTACTTAAGTAAAAGCAATACCACAATATAAAAATTATCTGGTACAACCAAAAGGCCTGTGTTCAAAATGTTACTTGAGTAAAAGTACAAAAGTATTGGCATCAAAATATACATAAAGTACCAAAAGTGAAAGTACTAAAATGTTTGAAAATAGCAGATCTACAAGCTCACAACACGTCGCAACCCGACATGTTGTGAGCTTGCAGATCTGCTATTTTCAAATAGCCTATGTATAAATAGACCATATGCACCTGCCTGGCATAAGGCACATGGGCTTATCTGGGCCGAGGTCACATCGCATCACAACGTGAGCTGGTAGATCTCTTACGTATTTTTGGCAAATGTTGGCATATGACATGCCCTGAAATGAATAGGGATGCAAGAGGTTTAACCCTTTGATTCTCGTCCGTTTTGGATGGACACTTTACAGGTCTGTAACTCTGAGTGTGTGCAAAACATCCATTTGGTTCCATTTGTTACACTCTCAGAGTTACAGGGTCCCCACACATTTTTAGCAATGAATTTCCAAAACTTTTCCAAAACTTTTCCAGAATATTTAGCCCAATTTCCAGGCCTATATAACAATCATTCAGCGCAATAATGTGTCTCTTACTCCTATGTACAATGCCCAAAGACAGGCAGTGTAGCAAAAATAAAGCATAGAATATAGAATGGTACAATTCCATTCAAAATTTCGTGCAAAATTAGGGCATAGCTCACTGGAATAGACTCATTATGGCATCCGTATGACTTTTAAAAAAAAATAATATTGCCTTGCATTTGCCCCATTTATGAATTTAAAAGTAATGAAGGATGCAAGGATGTTTTAAATTACACTTTTGTTGTAGTTTTTCCTATGTTTTTCCTATTAAGTTTTCAACAAGAGGATACTGTCAGACACGAGGAGGGATGAACATAATTATGTAAAACCAGCCAGCTCTATTCGGGTCCTCTTCTCGCTTTACCCAGTCTTTAAACTTTTCATTTGTAAGCCACAAATTATTAAACAAACATTTCCCTGGCATTGTGGATCATACTACTAGTTCAACAGATATATTTTAACTGCGTTCGTTTATGCTTCACCGACTATTCACATGTTGCTCGCAATTGTTTGTTGGGACAGCAAACACACAACCTGCACAAGTTGCCAGGTTGGTGTCACGTGACAAACGAACAGCTCTACAAGCTAACTACTCATCACGCTGCAGCATGTTGTGAGCTTGTAGCTCTGTTCTTTTTATTACTTGACACCAACCTGGCACCCTATGCAGTGCAACCTAACAATTGAGACATACATTAGGCTGCCATCACACAGCCCGTTCGGCGAAAAACTACTTATGTTACATATTTCGTGTAATGTTATACATGTTTATGAAAATGTTTTGTGTTAACAAAATCAATAGCCAAAAACAATGCATAGCCAAAAAAAATTCCAGGACCCTTGATAAATTCCAGGACCTTTGATCAATTCCAAACCTTTTCCAGTACTGGATTTTTTTAATTTTTATTTCCAAATATTTCCAGGAATTTCATGACCGTGGGGACCCTGGAGTTACATACCTGTAAGTGTCCATTTCTTTGGACCCCTGCTGGTCCCCGGACTCCACGTTGAGGACCAGTGGTTTTTAACCAGTAATCCCCCTCATCCACTGTGATGTTACACTGTCCCACACATCAAAGACTGTTATGTTTTGGTTGTCATGGTGATTAGCTGCTGTTTCAGACACACATCCTTGTATCAATTCTCCATCTACTCCTCAGTGAGTGGGCGGAGTCTATGGTCTGGAGCCAGGCTATTCTCTTCTCCTCCATTTGCTCCCCTTTCTTCTCCTCCCTCTACTCCTCTTCTACTCCTCTTGTCTCTTGTTTTCATTCCTCACTGCCCACTTCCAGTGATGGAAGAAGTAGCTACTCACATATTTTTTAAAACTTAAGTAAAAGTATCAACACGGCAACGCCACAATGTCTGTTACAAGTAAAACTCCGGTATTCGAAATTTACTTGAGTAGTCAGTGTGCAGAAAGTCCCATTTCACAGGTTTTCAAAATGTACTGTATATGAACACCTTTTGAAAATACCATATCATCAAGCTCACAACGCATCGCATCGTGTTGTGAGCTTGTAGATCTGCTATTTACAAATAGCCGAAGTAGTAGTGTTAATGTATGTTTTGTAATAATAGTACAAATCTACTAAGTAACTAATAACTCAAGTTTTCAAATAATGAGTAGAGTAAAAAGTACAGTATTTGCCTCTGATATGTAGTGGAGCAGAAGTAAAAGTATTGAAAATTGGAAATACTCCAGTAATTGTACTTAAGTACAGTACTTCAGTACATGTAGTTCATACTTCCATGACTAAAAGTAAAACATATCTCGAATAATAACATTAAAGTCTCAAACCAGTCAGGTTTATTCACAAACATCACATTTCAAACACTTGTAACTGTTCATGCCACTCTTAGAAGCTCAAATATCTATATTTATTAGAACTAAGACTAATGCTAATAGATCAGTGGTTCTCAAACCTGTTTTGAGTCAAGGACCGCCAAATTCAGATGTATTTGGCTGCGGACCCCCATATGAAAATATGTTGTGCCAGGGACCCCTGCAAAAGAAGATCTGTCAAGGCTTTCTTCGAAAATAGCAGTAGATAGAATAAAAAATAAAATAGGGCTTAAGTGTTTAAACTGTTTTTTTTAGCTGGGGAACCCCTGGCGTTCCTTGGACCCCACTTTGAGAATGTTTAACACTAGTTATGTTACTGAGTGATATGGTTTGACCTATGACCTATGACCAAAAGCACGGGCCCTTTCACCACCCTGTTAACGTATGGTTCTTCTGTTAGATCTTCTCTGAGGACAACAGTGTTGTCTCCAGTCCTGATCCATGCTGCAGGATCTGAGTGGATCCTATAAGTTTTCATTCCAACCAGCTGATCTCTCAATTAATCACACTTGGTCGGAATGCTCGATTGTGATTGGTCTGTCACCGCATTCTGATTTCTCGATAGCAGACCTCTGCTATGAACAACAGACCGTTGCTATGGACAACAGACCGTTGCTATGGCCACAGTTCTGATCCAAGACTGAGCACCTGGGTCGTGTCAATCTGCCGCGTTTGTTTTTTTTACCAGTGGTGGAAAAAGTACTCAAATGTTTTACTTAAGTAAAAGTATCAATACTGCAATGTAGAAATACTCTGTTACAAGTAAGAGTCCGGGATTCAAAATGTACTTGAGTAAAAGTATAAAAGTATTGGCATCAAAATGTACTTAAAGTACCAAAAGTAAAAGTACTCATTATGCAGAATGTCCCATTTCAAGTTTTCAAATGTATGAAAAATCTTTTGAAAATAGCAGATCTACAAGCTCACAATGCGTCGCATCGCGACACATTCTGAGCTTCTAGATCGGCTATTTTCAAATGGCCGAAATGTATATAGGGCTGAAGTGGTTAATGTATATTTTTTTATAATAATCAAAATCTACAAAGTAACTAGTAACTAAAGTTTTCAAATAATTGTAGTGGAGTAAAAGTATGATATTTGCCTCTGAGATGTAGTGTAGAAGTAAATTGGAAATACTCAAGTAAAGTACAAATACCTCAAAGTACAGTACTTCCACCACTGGTTTTTACTCTGTCACACACACACACACAATGTCATTTTTACAGCTAACCGGTAAAGCAGAGGTTCTCAAACATTTTCATGTGACGGACCCCCCAAATGTATTTGTCTGCGGACCACACATATTTTTGTGCCAGAAGATTTGTATTGTTACAACGTTTCAAAAATGATTCCACTGCATAAAACAGGGGTTAAAGTGGGTAAACTGACTTTGATGCTATATTAACTCATTTGGCTGGAAACCCCCTGGGGACCCCCACTTTGAGAACCATTGGGACTAAAGTATGTTTCTGAAAACATTTGAGGTGAGGAAAAGGCAAGATGCAATCACAGCTCTAAAAACACTTCATGAAGTTCAAAGTACATATTGTCCACACTGTATACTATATATACAGTATGTCACACATGTAAAACGTAGCATACAAACAGTTCTCATTACACATACTGTAGCAAACACACTCATAAGTCAACATTAATAAACAACCTGTAAACATTCAAAAACACGGGTTCAACTAATGGTTACACTGACTATTGTAAACAATCCTAAATCATCTCACATAAGTTTTAACGATTCATTACGGGCGTAATTGAATCGAAGCAAAGATTAGGGGGAAATTGATTTTGAATATTCAAAATCTTCAGAATGTACTCAAAATCTGTCACGTCAAAAACAGTGGTTCTCAACCACTGGTTCGGGGAACCACCAGAGGGGTCACCAGATGCTTTCGACAGGGTCAAAAAGGAAAAAAAAACTTTAAAGCAGTGGTTCTGAAACTTTTTTTAATTTCAAGGACCATTTTGCCACGGACCGCCATAACTCTGACAGCGTACAAATGGAACCAAATGGACCTGTAAGGGTCCATTTGGTTCCATTTGTACAGGTCCATTTGGTTCCATTTGTACGTTGTCAGAGTTACAGACCTGCAAGTGTCCAATTGGTTCCCAACTATCAATCATTTTGCTGGGGACCCCCTGTAACCACCTCAAGGACCCTCGAGAACCTAAATAATACAGTCCCTGTAGCCACTAGTAGGGATACCAGTGGCTTGCAGTCCATGGTTTGGAGAACTCTGAGTCCACCTGGTGGTCGTCATTAGGAACTGCTGCTGAGCCTTCTGCGAATCAAAGAGGCCGGCTTGGTGTCTGTGTCCTCCTGATCACTCTCGCACTGTCTCTACACACGCACGCGCACGCACGCACGCACACACACACACACACACACACACACACACACACACACACACACACACACACACACACACACACACACACACACACACACACACACACACACACACACACACACACACACACACACACACACACACACACACACACACACACACACACACACACACACAGTACGGTTGGTAGACAGGACGTGCTGTACATGTTGTGGTTGCTTGTATGAAGTGTGAGAACATTGAGTAGCTTTAGTGTGGGTCTCATACCAGTTCCTGGTCCTCTGCTCTGCTCTTACACCGCAGCTGGAGACGATTCAGTCGGTTACAGACCCGCACCAGGTTGTAAGACATCTGCACACACATTTGAAATATTTATTTATGTCTAACTTAAACAGAGGTGCAAGAATGCCGTGTACAAAGGACATAAACACTGCCAGTGCAGTCAGACAATAGGAAAACAGCCAGTTACAAAGTGCATATAAGGCAGAACATTGTTACATACAATAATGTTGGCATACTTGTCACATGGATAAAGGAAACAACGCCTCCTCCAAATTGAGCGGCTTCCTATAATAGCTGATACTGTCTGAGCAGTACCTTGCTAACTGTATGGCCCTCTTTTTGGAGAGGCCGGCCATTTGAAGGCCCCTCACAACCAACTTGTGCACGCATGCACACGCACACACACACACACACACACACACACACACACACACACACACACACACACACACACACACACACACACACACACACACACACACACACACACACACACACACACAGGAATGACATGTCTTGGTGTGATTACATCTTATATTGTAATATGCTGTATTTATGACTGATCTCAATCTCAAACAATATGCTGTGTTTATGACAGATCTCCTATCCGAATCCTACTGATTCCTACGATTCAGTCCCTGTGGAATTGGCCAGGAAGAATCATCAATTAACCACTTCAACCCCAGCATCCTTGTTGTGGGGAAGGCTTTCGCAGAAAATAGCATAACGACAAGCTTACAACGTGTCGCACTGCGACGTCGATCTGCTATTTTCAGTGAAAGCCTTCCCCACAATAACAGAAAACAGAGAGGGACTCCGGCCAACCATATGGGGTTTAAGTGGTTAAAATACATACAATATTCAAATGCAATGAAAGGTTTGTGTATGGAAGTGCCATGTGTTTTACCCTAACCCTCATGGTGAACCCAACAACCATGATGCTAGGATTATGAATTCAGAGTTACTGAGTTAGGATATAACTTAAAAGCTCACCTTCCATTTCCTCTTGGCATTGAACTTCTTAAAGTTCTTCATGTTGATGGATGACCTGCTCCTATTAGCTGCCTGTTTACGAGTCAACGGCTGGAAGACAGACAGAGGCACGTTAGTCCAAAACGTGTTACAGAACTCACATTCTCTGTATTGTTTTAACCCATTAAGACCGGGAACGCATACGTGTAATTTTCTATTTCTTTGGCTATTAAAAAATAGCAGATATACAAGCTCAGAGCGCGGCACCGAGTGCCGCGCTATGAGCTTGCAGATCTGCTATTTTTGAAAAAGAAACGTGTATAAAAAATGTATATATTTCACAAATGTTCGCTTTAAAAAATATAAATTCAAAGATTTGCATACATTTTCACGAAAAAAATAAAAGCAGATCCACAAGCTCGAGCTTGTATATCTGCTATTTTTGATTAGCCAAAGAAATCTAAAATGACAGAGATGCGTTACTGGTCTTAATGGGTTTAACATCAGTTTATAACAGCACAGTTAATGCTAGTTATGAGTTTGTTTGTTTTTTACAACTTTATTTTTGTTAATGAGTTATTAACAGTACCTTGATCCAGGGGTGAAGGAGACATTCTTCAGCTGTCATTCTGTCTCTGTATAAAACACAGAGCAGTATTTATATAAAGGCATACTTGTGTGTTTAAGTCAGTGGTTCCCAAACTTTTTACCTAAAGACCTCCCCCCAAAAAGATTACATTTGCCCAAGACCCAAACTAGTGAAAATAGCAGATCTACAAGCTCACAACGCGTCGCAAAGCTATTTTCACTACTTTTAAATTTATTTATGGAAATGATTAGATTTTCTTCAATTTATTTATAAAATACTTTTGACAAATTGATGAAAAGTTGTGATTTATTTTGTTTCAACTTTTAAAAATATTTTGAAATAATACTTTTTTTTTTAATGTAGGAAACAGATTTTTTTTTGACATTTACTCGCTACCCATAAAAATCGGTCCATGACCCAAAGATGGGTCCCAACCCACTGTTTGGAAAACAGTGGTCTAAGTGTTGTCCTGTTCCGTGTGTAAAGCAGCTTGTTACTGGAAGTGTCAAACTTCCCTCTTTAAAGCTGAAAATAAGCAATATTTTAATAACATCTAGTCAAATGACCCCCTGTAATGTTAATGTATGGAGATTAACATTACATGGGGTCTGCAATGCTGAAACCCAAAACGGTTTCAGCATTGCAGACTAATAGGCTACTCGACTGTATAAATGTACCAGCTACAGTAATTGCAGAGGCTCACTGGAAACAAAGAACAGCCTGGGAATTTAAATTACAGTGGCCTTCAGAAGTATTATGTTTAAACATAAAATATAATAAAGTAGCAAAAGCACATCAATGAGCTGATCAGTCAGTAAATACAAACTAAAGGGCCCCAACATAGTCTATTGGACCAGACCCCTACCATCTGTTTAGCAAACAATATATATAGTAGTGCAGGGGTCTTCAACGTTTTTAGGCCAAGGACCCCCTAGCTAAGACAGTGACGAAGCAGGGACCCCCTCTATATTGTATAAAATTGTGCTTCAGATTAAACCTTTTTTGTTTACTTGGTCTGCTCTTTTTTTCCCTCTACACCTATACCTCTTTGCCAAAAATAGCAGATCTACAAGCTCACAACGCCTCGCGCTAGATCTGCTATTTTTGGCTAAAGTTCACCTCAGAAAAGGGATGGGGGTTCAAGTGGTAAAAGGTTCCTATCACACAAAGATTTGGCGGACCCCCTGTAGTAACTCTGAGGACCCCCTAGGGGTCCCGGACCCTCTGTTGAAGACCCCTGTAGCAGTGTGTACTGTACAATAATAAAAAGGAGAAGTATGACTAAGTTACACAGAAGGTGTAAATTTCATCATCGACTTTGTGTGTTTCTAACACACTGTGTTAGAAACGGTTAGAAATGGCTTATTTCAGCTTTAAATAATGGTTTATGAAAAGTTGATATGTAGTGTGTTGATTATTACAGAGGTTCCTTGAGCAGTAGTTTCTCTATGAAGTCTTTGGCCATGGCACTGGTGTCCCCGAAATATTCTTCATCAAACTCATACTGCATGGCAACAATATTCCTGAGTGTCTCGTCATCACTGGAGCCTTGGAACGGTGAGATTCCACTCAGACTACAAAACAGACAGAGGGACAAGGCTGAAAATGCAGTACCATACCATAACGGCTGCTTGTTAGCTATAGCAAGCAGTATAATGCACAATGGAATGCGTTAGAATGGATCGGTTAACAGGACAATACCCAGCATGATGAGTGGGGCCAAACAAAGCAGGTACTTACTGGCCCCACCCAAACCCCACCCACCCCCCGGGGCCTTACCCTAACCTTAACCACACCAAACCCAAGCCTAAACGTAACCATAACCTAAGTAAAATCAATTAATGAAACAACAAACTATAATGCCTAAATTCAACCATATGGCTGATTGCACAAATCATTATGGGTACTACTATCATCAAAATCTATCCAGTGTAAATGCTAGTGATCCATAAAGGTTGTTAGATAGCTAGCCGTATGATCCTTGAGGTTAAATGTAGAGCATTTACATTTACATTAGCATCATTTAGCTTGTAATGGGTGTAACCATATAAAGCTGTTAGTACATTATAACCACCAACAGTAGAATCTACCACATCTGGTACACAAAGAGTGTGTGAAAAGTGGAACTGAGACACATGTAGATTTACAATAATAAAACCATGAAGGAAGTAAGCTGTGTGACCATTTTATGTGTTCTCATTTTTGGACACACATTTTGAGCGCCTTTTATTTTATGTTTTAATTGAAGGGATTTCAGTACACTGAACGGTAGATAATATTAGCAGTGGCTCACAGCCTAGGCTTGAATACTCACAGTATGTATGTTATAACACCAATACTCCTGTAACAAACAGAAGAACATTCATATGAAAGACTGCATCGACACAAACAATCCGATAACTCACAATGACAACACACCTGAATATGTAGTGGAGACTGTTATGATGTCAATATGAACTGGAATATAAAGGCTACTGGAGCTGGTTACGTATGCAAGGGATATAATAATCAATGGGGAGCAAGTCATTATCGAGAAATAAACCCTGACAGGGGGAAATGTGACTATGTCAATGTGAATATTTCTGTTTTATGACGTTTGATTGTGTATTCATGTCCACTTCAGAGGTCAGATCTATTTCATATGGTAGCAGTTGAAACATGCAGGGTGAACAGACAGGCAGACAACAGCACGTCCACCAGTGTTGATTTTGACAGCAAATTTCTTTTAGATTATAGTCGACTAAATCTACAGTTGATTTAGTTGACTAAAAAAAATATTTTGGCGGCCCTTGGTGGCGTCGTAATGGCTGATTTTACACTTGGTTGGATGCTGAAAATAGCAGATCTACAAGCTCACAACGCGTCGCACTGCGACGCGTTGTGAGCTTGTAGATCTGCTATTTTCAGAGCGCAACACCCAAGCGCAACCAAACACAAAATAAGTCTTTTAGTTCTACTGGATATCTTCTCCACTAGACCCTCACTAACATTTTAGTCTAGTTTTTATTTGTTGACAAAATTGTCAATATGTTTAGTCTTAGTTTTAGTCATCATAGCTTAGTTTTTATTTGGTTTTTATTTAGTTTTCGTCAGTATTAAAAGGTAGTCGACCAACATTTTTCGTCATAGTTTTAGTCGACGAAATCAACACTGCTTACCACATATCTGCTGCTGAGCTCAGTGTTTCGTAGTTTATAACCTCTGGAGCTAGAAGAGAGAGAGGGAGGGGGGCATGTTAGATATCGTTCACATAATTATCTTCTTTTTTCTGCTTTCAAAGTGAGAATAGATATAGAGCGTGGTTCTCAAGTCAAGTCTTTCATGTCAAGGTCGCCCAAACTAATATGTAGTTGGCTCTGGACGCCCATTTGGAAATATTTTGTGCCAGGGAGCCCATAAAAGATGTGTAGTTAAAATGTTTAAAAAATATTACACTTTTATAAAAATAAAAAGAATCTAGATTTCTTTGAAAATAGCAGATCTACAAGCTCACTTGGCTTGTAGATTGGCTACAGGTATTTCAAATAGCCTATGTACTGTATTTAGGGTTAAAGTGGGTAAATTGATTCTAATGCTGGGGACCCCCTGGAACCCCCTCACAGACCCCTGGGGGTCCCCGGACCCCACTTTGAGGAACACTGATATATAAAGATGAGAGATAGACAGGTGAACACATAATGGCATAGGAATCAAGTTCATGTGTTCTGCCACATGGTTTGACATTTGACAACTGCTTATGTATATGACATTAATTCACATCCTTAATTTTGTGGTTTGAAAACTATGTTTAGGACAGATAGCAGTTCAGCAGAATCATACAAGGGAGAGATGGAAAGAGGAAGTTTATTTATGCAGCACTTTTCAACAACAAGGCAATTCAATGTGCTTAACATAAACATTAAGCAAAAGAAACACGTTATATCAGAACATTTGAATTCAGTAACAATAAAGATGGAGAAGTTTTACCATATTTTAACACCCATCTCCATATTAGGAAACACCTATGTAGGACAAATAGCAAAAAACATAATATAAAGGAAATTTGAATACAGTTTTAAAAAAAAAGTAGTAAGAATTAAATAGAAACTAATAGAGTAAAATGACATTGCAAAATAATAAGTAAAGAAATCTCAATGAAATGAATGAACAGTGAACATGGAAAGACTGCTTTCATCTTTTATGCCCCGGACAAATGGAACAACTCAAGGACTCTCTGAAACTGGATGAATTGGTCTCTATAGAGACGATGGAACCGGAAAATAGCCGCCACTTCTATGCCCTATAATGGTAGAGCCGGACGTCAAGAAGTAGGGCAGGGGTGGGGGGGGGTACATTTTGTTCCAACACTGACCAGCTCTTCCAGTGAATTCCAAGAGAGGGGGGGGGGGTAGGTAGGGGAGAGGTTGAGTTTAGAGGAGACTGATGAGGATTGGGTTTGAAGGGATGACTCATGTTTAGAGCTCTCTCTCTCTAAGGTTTGTTAAGGAGGAAATCATGTGGCTTTGTTTTGGCTTCTCGTGTCCTGTCCTCTTGGTAGAGGGGGGAGATGTAGGGAGCAAAGCATGTTAAGGTAAACAAGAGGTAAACAATCTTATGCCTAACTTGTTGAGGTTTAAGTCCATCTGCCTTAACCCATTAAGACAGGGAACGCATCTGCTATTCAAAAATAGCAGATATACAAGCTCGTAGCGCGGCTACATGCTTGTAGATCAGCTACAAGCATGATATGTGACAATTTGTTCAAATCTTTGAATATTTATATTTTTAAAGCAAACATTTGTAACTCAAATCTTTGCTTCTAGGGGTCCCTGGAACGACATATTTTGAGATGGTCGGGTCCGCGGTTAAATACATATCATTTTGTCCGCCTTTGATATGAAAAATTTGAGAACCGCTGATGTAGCAACATAGGTTTTTTTCAAAAAACTGTTAGGATTTAGAAGATTTGTTTTGTAGAATCGGCCTCAGGTCTTAATGGGTTAAAGAGATGTCTGTGGTCCCATTAAAAAAAAAAGAAAAAGAAACATAGTCTATAAAATGCACTGAATTGTCTGGTACATGCAGCTGACAGCCGTTTGCTCAGTGCAGTGCAATCTGTTGAATCTCTCAGCTCCTCTTCTAGTAGGCGGTAGTAGGCCCCCACTGATGTAACACGTCGACATTCAAAGGGCCGAGTGTGTTATATAAAGCAGTGAAGTGCCTTTTCAGACTAATTGTTTGTCCAAGTCATTATTCCCCACGATGGCTTTCACCGTTGGACGTGCATTCTTTCACTCGCGTCAGAGACCTTTATCAATGTCTCATGGTTCTTACGTCTATCACAGCGGAGTCACACAACAATTGAATTTCAGGCTGTCGTCATACAGTAGCTTTCTCTTCTGTAGCCTTTTTTCTGTAGCCAAGAGTTATTCTTGGTTCTTCTTACCCTGCTGGGTGAAGATGAGCAGTGGTGTAAAGTAACTGTACTCAAGTACTGTACTTAAGTACAGTTATGAGGTATTTTTACTTTACTGGAGTATTTCCAATTTTCTGTACTTTTACTTCTACTCCACTACATCTCAGAGGCAAATATTGTACTTTCACTCCACTACAATTATTTGAAAACTTTAGTTACTACCGTAGTTACTTTGCAATTATCAATTATTATATTATAAAACAAACATTAACCACTTTAGCCCTATTTTATACCTAGGCTATTTGAAAATAGCCGATCTACAAGCTCACAACGCGTCGCATCACGACGCTTTGTGATCTTGTAGATCTGCTATTTTCAAACATTTTAGTACTTTTACTTTTGATACTTTAAGTACATTTTGATATCAATACTTTTGTACTTTTACTCAAGTACATTTTGAATTACAGACTTTTACTTGTAACGGAGTATTTCTATATTGCGGTATTGATACTTTTACTTAAGTAAAATATCTGAGTACTTTTTCCACCACTGAAGATGAGCCATTATCCGGGCCAAAAGACGGACATCCAGGGTCCTCCTGCAGCAGTGGAGTAAACCAGTTCTCCGGCTGCAAACTCCTCTCTGTTGGGGAGGTTTTGTTTTTAGTTCTCCCTTTGGCAGTCGTCCATTGTTGATGTGGGGGTTGAAAGGCGCTATGTCGGGGTGGACAGCACTGGCCAGTCGCTTGCATCCCAAATCTCAGGCCTGTTACTCGCCCTCTCATTTCACTGGGGGATGAATTACTTTAAAGGAGCATTTCACCCCTGGAAGAAACTGCAATCACTCAATGGTAATAGTATTTGTAGTAGATAACAGTAGCACAATTTAAAATTTGCACCCTATGGCCAGAAAAATAATGAAATCTGTGTGTTTGACTAGGGTTTGACTGGACTGCTGCATTACTACAATGACCATACTACTTTGGTGCACTGCCCCTCCTTGTGAGGAGGGGAGGTTGCATGTGGGTGTGATCTCCAACAACAACATACAAACAGCATGCCAGTGTTGCCATGTCTGCTTATTATAAGCGGCTTCTTTCTAAAATGTAGTTGATATTTGGGCTTGTTTCAAAATGTTTTGATTGTTGTTTAAACCAGTGGTTCTCAAACATGTTCATGTATTTTTCCACAGACCCCCATCTGAAATTATAATTTGTGCCAGGGAGCCCCTAACAAATATGTGTCAAAAATATTCCACATTTTGCACTATTTCCCCCTCAAGATTTTTTTTGTAAATAGCAGATCTACAAGCTCACAATGGGTCGCGAAGCGTTGTGAGCTTGTAGATCGGCAATTTTCAAATAGGCCTATATAATATCCCATGTCTAGGTAAAGTGCTCTTGGCCTAGTTATCTTCTTTTGGGCTTGTTTTCATAGACCTGGTTGCTTATTTCTCTCACAATATCTGGCAACACTGGAAGTTAGAAGAGCTGAAGAACGTGTACCTCGCACACGTTCATCTAGTTACATATATGTCCAAGGATTCGTTAGTGATGTCACATCACTGACAAATCCTTGGTATCTTTATGCAGTTCCACTTCCGTGTCGCATAGTAGTGACATCACTGTAGAATCCTTGGTATTGTGATCCTAGCCTTTTGCGACGGTGTTTGTTTACCAGCGCGGCCACTCCACGCTGTATTTTGTTTTTTTTTCACACTTGCGCTAATGAAACACTAAACAGGATTATTATTTCATGTCAACATTCAAGTACAACTATCAGAAGATAACTCAGGTAAAGTAATGCCTCACTCTGCAAGGGGGGTTGCCCGCTGGCCGCAGCTAATGGGAGTGGCCGAGTGAGGAATGAAGGTTGAACAAAGTGTTACGGACACTTGGGGCTGTCTTTGGAGCTGGTCTGACTGAGACGCGTCGAGACAACATGTAGTGCGGAAAGGAATGAGACCAATATTTCGTGACGTAAATAACGTCACGAAATCTTCGAACATTACTAGATATCTAAAAACACAGATTATACACCAAAAAAAAAACAGGATCTGTTTCTTGAGTCCTAAACTTCATTAAAAGAAGATCTAGTTGCAAAATCTGCGAAATGTCCCTTTAAGGCTTGAGAGTTCCAGGGGAATGTGTTACCCGCTACACGGTCCTTCCTTCTGCTTCTTGGGGGTCATGTTTGTGCTAATTAGCTGTTTGTTAGCACAGTACAGGACTACTCCTGTCCACTGTTTTGAGTCCATGGTGTTCACGGTGCACAGCAATGCTACGCACACCAAAGCCCTTGTAGTGGTGCCGGTCCACAGCAGAAGGATCCAAACGATAGTCTTCAAGAGACAATAAAGCGGCCGCACACACTGGTAGCCAAAGTGCCAATATTTTATTCTGGACGCAGAGTAATGAGAACGAACGTTTTCAGCAGCTGACTGCCTTCTTCAGGGTATATATTGGTGTTGTTCCCCATACAGCAGTGGTGATGCAACTTTGATGATGGAGAGGGCCACTATATTTCCACACTCACTCCAGAGGGCCACATACTGTCGGGCAGACACCTCTTATCTCCTTATTTTAACTTTTTTCACCTCTTATCTCCTTATTTTAACTTTTTTCGTAAATTAATGCCGTACTTCGCCATTCTATGTCACACAAAAGTAGCAAAAATAGCTGATCTACAAGCTCAAAAGCGTATGGAGCTTGTAGATCTGCTATTTTTGCTATTTTTGAATTGAAATCCTGTTGATTTTTGCTAATTTTGAAATAGAATCCTGAAAAGTAAAATTTTTATTTAATTTCAAATGCATTTAGTTATACTTATGTTAACTTTATTAACTTAAATACAAATACATTGGACATAAAAAAGACTAATACTAGTCAATAAGCTACTAATATAGACTGAAGTAATTAAAGCGGGTCATGTTTGCATGTTTGGAACTGTAGCTGAAATCAATAATATATCAGTATTTCGATATTAACCTGTGGGCCGCATTAAGTGAAGGTGGGGTCCGCATGTGGACCCCGGGCCGCCAGTTGCCCATGTATGCCATATAGTATGCATCACTTAACTCCCGTTATGTGACCCTTTCGGACAACAACCCCCACCCCCCCCAACCCCCTCCAATAGGGTGTTAAGAACACCTGTCCTTATTCTCTCCCCAGGGCATGCTGGGAGAGGAAGCAAGGCCTCCGTAATCTGTCCCTAGCCTCGGGGAGAATGAGAGAGGGAGAGAGAGCTAGAGAGAAACATTCCTTCACCAGTAGATTCACACTAGCCCCCCAGTGCCTCATCCCCCTGCCTCCCATAGAGAGACAGAGAAACAGGGAAAAGATACAGGCCAACACACAGAAGTCCATTCACTTCCACATTCACTTCTATTTGGTACAGTTTGGTTTCCAGCACTGCAATTCTGTTGCAGTTTTTGGGCGTGGTCTATGTGGAGATGGAAGTGGGCATCTTGATGCTAGTTTAGCTTTAGCTAAGCACCATGTACCCTGTCACTGCATGTATAGGTCTATGTTTGGTAGGCCTTGCTCACGTATTACTGGAGGTAAAATAAATATGGCAAAAGCCTACTACATCTACAAAGAAAATACATTTACAAGTATAGAGGAGCTGCTCATAGTCTCTCAAAGAAAAAAATCAAAGAAGATCAGCAGAAGAATGTAAACATAGGCAAGAACAAGCAGCGAAGCATCTGCACTGTGAGAAAGCAGGAAGTCCAGATCATTGGACTTTAGTCCAGAGCGCCTCATACAGTATTTGTCACTAAATACCTTTCACTGAGGCTCACGGATGCTATGCACGCTTGTCATCTTTAGCGAGTTAACACCCACAAACTATTTATAATGCCATGACAAGACCCGCATTCTTTGGTTTTGGTTCCTCAACATTGTAGCAGTGAAAATAACAAAATACATGTGGGCAACATGTGTGTGTGTGTGTGTGTGTGTGTGTGTGTGTGTGTGTGTGTGTGTGTGTGTGTGTGTGTGTGTGTGTGTGTGTGTGTGTGTGTGTGTGTGTGTGTGTGTGTGTGCGTGTGGACTGTTCCATTACCAATGTACTGGGGGGTTCCAGACAGACTCCTGTACTCCTCCCCTGGACTGAAGCGATGAGCCAGTCCAAAATCTATGATCTTTATGTCAGGATGAGCAACACTGCTGTCTGCCAGCATCATGTTCTCTGGCTGGAGGGAGGGAGGGATGGAGTGATGGGTGGAGGGATGGACAGCCAGACAGCCAGACAGCCAGACAGACAGACAGACAGACAGACAGACAGACAGACAGACAGACAGACAGACAGACAGACAGACAGACAGACAGACAGACAGACAGACAGACAGACAGACAGATTAAAATACTGGTGGATAAACAGGCTGTGTGTGTGTGTGTGTGTGTGTGTGTGTGTGTGTGTGTGTGTGTGTGTGTGTGTGTGTGTGTGTGTGTGTGTGTACGCAGTCTACGCACGTGCGCGCGCACGTGCGTGTTATGTGCGCAAACATACATGTATGTGTGTGTGTGTGTGTTACCTTGAGGTCAAAGTGTGCGACGTTTTTGCTATGCATGAAGGACACTCCCTTCAGCATCTGCTTTAAAAACAAGATGGCTTCTTCCTCTGACAAATTCTCCTTCTCTGCTATGAAGTCAAACAACTCCCCTCCACTGATGCTATAGAGGAGAGGAGAGGAGAGGAGAGGAGAGGAGAGGAGAGGAGAGGAGAGGAGAGGAGAGGAGAGGAGAGGAGAGGTTGATATGTGATATGTGAATATGTCAGTTAGATTATAGGAGGATTAGAGAAGATTGCAACAGTACGGAAATAACACACACACACACGCACGCACGCACGCACGCACGCGCGCACGCACGCACGCGCACACACACACACACACACACACACACACACACACACACACACACACACGCACACGCACACGCACACACGCACACGCACACGCACACAATCCGGGAACCCCTTTCTGTGTGGTTGTTGCTATGTAGAGTATTATGGCAACATACATTTATTAACATTTTTCAGAAAACTTAGGTCAGGATTTAGAAGGCGTTTTTAGAATCGGCCTCAGGTCTAAATGGGTTAATTTAGTATCAAAATCAGTTTAACCACTTTAACCCTTTTTTTAATACGGATAATTCGGATATTGAAAAATAGCCTATCTACAAACTCACAACAAGCCACGGCACGTTTTCCGCTTGTAGATTTTCTATTTTTGAGAGAAATTAGAGAAATCTTGAAACAATTTGTGAATTTTTTTTTTAACAAATTTTATCGGGATCGGTGACACAAGACATTTTCGAATGTGGGTCCACGGCTAAATACAAATCAATTTGGGGGTCCTTGACATGAAAATGTTTGAGAACCAGTGAAATAAAGAAACTTTAAATCTTGAACACACACACGCGCATGCGCTCACACACGCACACGCACACACACACACACACACACGCACACGCACACGCACACACACACATAGCACACGCACACGCACACACACACGCACACACTCACAGTTCCACAACGAGCACCACCTCTGCTCTGCTCTCGAACACGTCTCGCAGTGCGAGGATGTGAGGATGGCGTAGAGACTGCAGGATCTCCACCTCGCGCTCCACCGTCCGCCGCTCCACCCCCAGACGACTGCTGGCGCTGCGACGCAACTTCAGGAACTTCCCCGCCCACAGCACGCCCGACGAACGCTCCCGGACAGAGCGCACCTGACCATAGTGACCACTGGGAGTGGGAGGAGACAGAGAGGAGATTTATGCCTGATTTATGCTTGGCTGTGCACAAACGCTCGGGATACCAAATTTGATCCAATCAGGAGAGAGAATCCCACAGATCATTGATTTATCAGCTTAAATGTTATAGTGTTTCAATTCCAAGTCGTCTGCTCTTTTTTTGTTACTTCTTTATCCTGTATCGTGTTTGAGTTCTCTCTCCTGATTGGACAAAGTTGGTATCCCGACCTGAATTTGTATTTGTTGTTTATTAAAGTGCTTGAGACAGGGGGGATGGGGGGGGGGTATTACTGAACAACTCTAGGCCTATAAATTAACCACTTAAGCCCCATTTCAAATATAGTGAAAATAGCAGATCTACAAGCTCAAAATGCGTCGCAGCACGGTGCGTTGTGAGTTTGTAGATCTGCTATTTTCACTATTTTAGAAAATTCCTGAAAATGTCAGACAATCTCTGAAAATGTACTTATTAACTTGTGAATACTTAAGTATTTACTCGAGTATATACTTTGTCCACCACCGCTAGTAATAGTATTACTACTATTAGTTTTTGGGCGGTGAAACCGCCCCTATAAGTGAGATTTGGAAAAATGTACAAATATCGTGGGCAGTGAAACCGGCCCTGAAAGTGAGGTTTGGAAATTTGTACAATTATCCTGCGCTGTGATTGGCCAATCACAATCTATTCAGGACTGTGATTGGCCAGTGTCACATGACACATGTGCATAGCCCTATATAAGCAACCATAACTTGAAAAAAACCAAAAATTTGTTTTTTTCAAGTTATGGTTTCGTCCATCATAAAGAGTGTTTCAATAAATGTATTTATCTTTTGTACATGATTGGTTGACTCCATTCAGTATTGTGATTAGCTAGCAAGACACCGCCCACTTCACACAGGGTGTGATTTTTCCACTAGTATCAGTATTCCTACTAGCATGTACCTCCCCAGCAGATCTCCTATCTCATAGTAATCCTCCACGTTCTGGAGCTTAAACACAGACATCCTCCTCGTCTCCTCGTCTCCTCCTACTGCTCCCTCCGTTCCTGTCCTCTCCTCCTCCTCCTCCTCCTCCTTCTCCTGCCTCTTCTTCACTCCTCTCCTCCGTTCCTCTCTCCTCGTCGCCGTGACAACGCTGCAATCCTGCACACACACAACAACACAAGTAGTGGCCTATTACAACAAGTGTGTGTGTGTGTGTGTGTGTGTGTGTGTGTGTGTGTGTGTGTGCGTGCGTGTGCGTGTTTGTGTGTGTGTGTGTGTGTGTGTGTGTGTGTGTGTGTGTGTGTGTGTGTGTGTGTGTGTGTGTGTGTGTGTGTGTGTGTGTGTGTGTGTGTGTGTGGCCGTAAACATATATAGCAATGCAAAGTATTGTAAAGTAAATTATTTGTTTCAGAGGAAGGAACGGGACAGAGCCTAAACACACACACACACACACACACACACACACACACACACACACACACACACCTACATCAAACGTTTCATGTTTATTCAATACTGACACAATGATTTCTTCCCGTTTACAGTACTGTGAATGCGAGTGTGTCTGTGTTAACACTGATAAGGTGTAGCAGACACAAGACACATTCACAACACTTACATTCTACGTAGACGTGTGTGTGTGTGTGTGTGTGTGTGTGTGTGTGTGTGTGTGTGTGTGTGTGTGTGTGTGTGTGTGTGTGTGTGTGTGTGTGTGTGTGTGTGTGTGTGTGTGTGTGTGCGTGCGTGCGTGTGTGTACGTGCGTGCGTGTACAGGCATTCAGACGGACAACAAGAGAGAGAGAGAGAGAGAGAGAGAGAGAGAGAGAGAGAGAGAGAGAGAGAGATATGTGGGGGTGTTGATTTTAACCAGATGTGGAGAACATCAACATATGGCTAAAAGATGGAACCACTGTAGAGAAGTTTCTCTGGAACTAGAAAAATGCATTCAGTAGAGACTAGAGCTCCACCAGGATGCATGCCCTCCCTCCCTCCCTCCCTCCCTCCATCTTTCTGTCTGTGTGAGGTCAGAGTGGTGGAGGAGGGGAGGCAACAAAGAAAGTTTCAAATACTTGATCGTCACGTCACACATAGATATTAGGCACACGCATTTAAAATCTGTAAAGAAACCTTTAAACATTACTGTGTGTGTGTGTGTGTGTGTGTGTGTGTGTGTGTGTGTGTGTGTGTGTGTGTGTGTGTGTGTGTGTGTGTGTGTGTGTGTGTGTGTGTGTGTGTGTGTGTGTGTGTGTGTGTGTGTGTGTGCGCGCGTGCGTACACTGACATGTGTATGTAGTTATGTAGTCAATATATCTTAAAAAGAAACATAATATTTGCTCATATTTTAGTATGAACAGCTAATGTTACCTGCCTTGTTGACATGTTTAAAGCCAACGTTGTCACCGCTCTGTCTTCCCACCACTCTGAGTGGGATATGTGATGACAATGTTTTGGGGTTGTGCGTGTGTATGAAAAGGCACAGGGCAATTGGGAGGGGGGGGATATGATAAAGAATGCCGATCGTTAATGCCTCATGTCAGCTGTGTTTGAACAGGTCAACACTGGGCACACAAATCAGCCCAGGAATTCAAACGACAGCAGCCCACATGCAGTATCTGTCCAAAGTAGTTAGAGCTAAGAGCAGTCAGCCAAAGTGCATCAACCAGTTGATCAGTCAGTCTATGAAAGTACCACTCCTGTACGTGTGTTTTGCTCTCCATACAGTAGTGATATAAAATATGACTATTACTGTCACCTTTATAATAGGCATTATTTGTGATTACTTTTTGTAACTACAGTACACTAACTTAAAATGTTTTGTTAAAATGCGTTGACCAGCAGGCCATCACATGGACAACAACAATGGTAAAATAACCAACATAGCCTTGGGAAACAACAGTTCCAGAGCCATGTGGCCCATAGGCCAGGAGCCTATCTCCTGTTTCTGTAGCATGAGTCAGCGACGGGCATAAACAGCACAACACAGCACAGCACAAAACACAACAAACAGTGACTACAGTAGCCTAAGAATTCCAGCTGAGAACCCTAACAAATAATGTAAGACGGGAGGTATCCAAGGATGGCTTTTAAAGTACACCCACTGGACACGATGCTAGGGAATTACGCCCAATCTAACCC